>NC_141004.1:63927514-64228728 GCF_052327205.1 Somniosus microcephalus
TGGGGAAGGAGATGAATTGGTGTCTCCTCGCGAAAAGTGCATCGGTGACCTGCCGGATGCAGCGATGCGCGGCGAACTGGGAGATGTTCGCTATGTCCCCTGCAGCGGCTTGGAAGGAGCCGCTTGCATAAAAGTTCAGAGCCACCGTGACCTTCACTTCCACCGAGAGAGACGTCCTGCACATCAGCTGTGGACGCAGATCTCTGTGAAGCAGCTGGCAGATCTCTGCAACCACCTCCCTTCTGAAGCGCAGCCTCTTAACACAATGCGCGGCAGTCATGGTGAGATAGGACACCTGCTGCCGGTATTGCCTGAGTGGGTAAGGCCTACGTTGCCGACGCCTGATGGCCCCTCTGCGTCTAGGCATGGCTGGCCCTCTCTCACAGCGTCTGCGAGCCCTTCGCACATAATGCTGCAACTGAGGGTTGGACCCCCATACAGCCCCCATAATAAAGTTGCAAACAGTGAAATCACAATGATTCAAATGTCAAAGCTCTGGCCAGAAGCCAAAAATACCTCTCCTATGTTGTCCCAAATCAGTAAGCTCTGTCCCTTGGTCTCTGTCCAGAAATCCAAAGCAGTAAAGTCATTGCAGCAAAATGGCTGGGCTTTATAGGTCAGTGTAAGTGCCCTTTAATTAGCACTCCCCGAGGCCCACAGGGCCTCTGTTGCGTTCCACTTCACAGTTCTTAACAGCGCCACGCCCACATTGGGCGGGCGCCACTGAATTTCCGGTTTGGGGCGCACAAACAGCGTTGCACGACGAAATGACGTCATAAGCTGCGCGCGCAGCTGAGCGGGCGCAAACACTTTGCGCCGGCGCTAAATGTCAACTGAATTTGGGCGTAGGCGCAGATCGGTCTGCGCCCGGGCGCTAAGTGCCTAGCGCTGGAAATATACCCCTCTTATGGCGTTAACGGCTGGCGAACGCAACTGAATTTCTAGGCCAAGGACTTTGGTTTTTTGGGGTTTATTGTCAGGGCCCAGGTCTGACAGAACGACTCCAGCAGATCCAGGTTCTGCTGTAGACCCTCCTTAGTTGGTGACAGCAGAACCAGGTCGTCTGCATAGAGGAGGAATTTAACCTTGGATTCATATAGGGTGAGGCCGGGTGCTGTAGATTGTTCAAGTAGTTTTGCCAGTTCATTTATGTAAATATTAAAGAGCGTCGGTGAGATTGGCGAGCCCTGCGTCACCCCCCGCCCCTGCGGGAAGTATTTTGTTTGTTTGTCTCCAATTTTAACTGCACATTTGTTGTTTGTATACATTGATTTAATTACATCATATGTTTTTCCCCCTACCCCGCTTTCGATAAGTTTCAGGAATAGACCGTCGTGCCAGATGGAATCGAAAGCCTTCTGGAAATCTATAAAGCATGCGTAGATTTTGCTTTTGTTTTGATGAACGTGTTTGTCAATTAGGGTCTGTAGGGTGAAGATATGATCTGATGTTCTATAGTTTGGCAGGAATCCAATTTGGCTTTTACTCAAGACATTGAGCTCCTCAAGGAAGTTTATAAGTCTTTTGTTTATGATACTACAGAAAACCTTCCCCAGGTTACTGTTTACACAGATGCCTCAATAGTTATTTGGGTCAACTTTATCCCCTCTCTCTCTCTCTCCTGCCCCCTCTCTCTCTCTCTCTCCTTCCCCCTCTCTCTCTCTCCTTCCCACTCTCTCTCTCTCCTTCCCACTCTCTATCTCTCCTTCCCTCTCTCTCTCTCTCTCTCTCTCCTTCCCTCTCTCTCTCCTTCCCCCTCTCTCTCTCTCCTTCCCCCTCTCTCTCTCTCTCCTTCCCTCTCTCTCTCCTTCACCCTTTCTTTCTCTCTCCTTCCCGCTCACTCTCCTTCAATTCAATTCAATTCAAATTGCTTTGGCATGACAAGATACATCTTATGTTGCCAAAGCACAGAAATACATGTATGATTGACCACATAACACCGATCTAGACATACAGTGTATAGACAAGTATACCCATGTATACATAGCTATATGCACATATAATATGCATATAATCTTTTCTTAGATTTAATGTGTCACTGGTTGTCCCTCTGCTTGTGGCAAGCTGTAACACAGTTTGCTGCTATAGTTAGACATTTTCTCTGTTCCCCCAATAGATATGGGAGTTTTTGGAGGTCATTCAAATTTTTGAATTCAGGGCATATTTTTGTGAATTTTGGGTAGAAATTCTCCCTCATGTCCTGATAGTTTCCGCAAGTTGTAAGGAAGTGCATCTCTGTCTCCACCACTCCCTGACTGCAGTGAGCCCCTCTCTCTCTCTCCTCCCCCCCTCTCTCTCTCTCTCTTTTTCTCTCTCTCTCTGCTTCTCCCTATCTCTCTCTCCTTCCCCCTCTCTCTCTCTCCTTCCCCCTCTCTCTCTCTCTCTCCTTCCCCCTCTCTCTCTCTCCTTCCCCCTCTCTCTCTCTCTGCTTCCCCCTCTCTCTCTCCTTCCCCCCTCTCTCTCTCCTTCCCCCTATCTCTCTCTCCTTCCCCCCTCTCTCTCTCTCCTTCACCCTCTCTCTCTCTCTCCTTCCCTCTCTGTCTCTCTCTCCTTCCCTCTCTCTCTCCTTCCCTCTCTGTCTCTCTCTCCTTCCCTCTCTCTCTCTCCTTCCCTCTCTCTCTCTCTCCTTCCCCCTCTCTCTCTCTCTCCTTCCCTCTCTCCTTCTCTCTCTCTCCCCTTCCCCCTCTCTCTCTCTCTCTCCTTCCCCCTCTCTCTCTCTCTCCTTCCCCCTGTCTCTCTTGCCGTGAGTGCGGGACCGGGAAAACAGATACACTGAGCGGGAGCTCAACTGCGTGAGTCAGGCCGAGCCTGAGGCGCTAGGCCGCGCACGGGGGCTCCGGGTCACCGCGGCCGGGCTCTGAGTCCAACCTCATCCCCGGGGTGTCTTCCTCTCTTCTCAATCTCCTTCCCTAACTCTCTCCTTCCCTCTCTCCCTCTCTCTCCTTCTCTCTCTCTCTCTCTCCCCTTCCCCCCTCTCTCTCTCCTTCCCCCTCTCTCACTCTCTCCTTCCATCTCTCTCTCTCTCTCCTTCCACCTCTCTCTCTCTCTCCTTCCCCCTCTCTCTCTCTCCCCTTCCCCCTCTCTCTCCCTCTCCCTCTTGCCGTGAGTGCGGGACCGGGAAAACAGATACACTGAGCGGGAGCTCAACTGCGTGAGTCAGGCCGAGCCTGAGGCGCAAGGCCGCGTACGGGGACTCCGGGTCACCGCGACCGGGCTCCGAGTCCAACCCTTCCCCGGGGTGTCTTCCTCTCTTCTCTATCCTTCCCTAACTCTCTCTCTCTCCTTCCCCCCCCTCTCTCTCCTGCCCCCTCTCTCTCTCTCTCCTTCCCTAACTCTCTCTCTCTCCTTCCCCCCTCTCTCTCTCCTTCCCCTCTCTCTCCTTCCCCCTCTCTCTCTCTCTCCTTCCCCCTCTCTCTCTCTCCTTCCCCCTCTCTCTCTCTCCTTCCCCCCTCTCTCTCTCTCTCTCCTTCCCCCTCTCGCTCTCTCCTTCCCCCTCTCTCTCTCTCCTTCCCCCTCTCTCTCCTTCCCCCTCTCGCTCTCTCTCCTTCCCCCCTCTCTCTCTCTCCTTCCCCCTCTCTCTCTCTCCTTCCCCCTCTCTCTCCTTCCCTCTCTCTCTCCTTCCCCCTCACTCTCTCTCCTTCCCCCTCTCTCTCTCTCCTTCCCCCCTCTCTCTCTCTCCTTCCCCCTCTCTCTTTCTCCTTCCCCCCCTCTCTCTCCTTCCCCTCTCTCTCTCTCCTTCCCCCTCTCGCTCTCTCCTTCCCCTCTCTCTCTCTCTCATTCCCCCTCTCTCTCTCTCTCCTTCCCACTCTCTCTCTCTCTCTCTCTCCTTCCCCCTCTCTCTCTCTCTCCTTCCCCCCCGCTCTCTCTCTCTCATTCCCCCTCTCTCTCTCTCTCCTTCCCCCTCTCTCTCTCTCTCCTTCCCTCTCTCTCTCTCTCCTTCCCCCTCTCCCTATCTCTCTCCTTCCCCCTCTCTCTCTCCTTCCCTCTCTCTCTCTCTCCTCTCTCTGTCTCTCTCTCCTTCCCCCATCTCTCTCTCCTTCCCACTCTCCCACTCCTTCCCCCTCTCTCTCTCTCCTTCCCCCTCTCTCTCTCTCCTTCCCCCCTCTCTCTCCTTCCCCCTCTCTATCTCTCCTTCCCCTCTCTCTCTCTCTCCTTCCCCTCTCTCTCTCTCTCTCCTTCCCCCTCTCGCTGTCCTTCCCTCTCTCTCTCTCTCTCTCTCCTCTCTCTGTCTCTCTCTCCTTCCCCCTCTCTCTCTCTCTCTCCTTCCCCCTCTCTCCTTCACCCTCTCTCTCTCTCCTTCCATCTCTCTCTCTCCCTCCTTCCCCCTCTCTCTCTCTCCTTCCCCCTCTCTCTCTCTCCTTCTCTCTCTGTCTCTCTCTCCTTCCCCCTCTCTCTCTTGCCATGAGTGCGGGACCGGGAAAACAGTTACACTGAGCGGGAGCTCAGCTGAAGTGAGTTGGGCCGGTCCTGAGGCGCTCGGCCGCACACGGGGGCTCCGGGTCACCGAGGCCGGGCTCTGAGTCCAACCTCTTCCCTGGGGTGTCTTCCTCTCTTCTCTATCTCCTTCCCTAACTCTCTCCTTCCCTCTCTCTCTCTCTCTCTCTCTCTCTCCTTCCCTCTCTCTCTCTCTCTCCTTCCCCTCTCTCTCTCTCTCTCCTTCCCCCTCTTTCTCTCTCTCTCCTTCCCCTCTCTCTCTCTCCCCTTCCCCCTCCCTCTCTCTCGCTCTCCTTCCCCCTCTCTCTTTCTCTCCTTCCCCCTCTCTCTCTCTCCTTCCCCCCTCTCTCTCTCCTTCCCCTCTCTCTCTCTCCTTCCCCCTCTCTCTCTCCTTCCCCCTCTCTCTCTCTCCTTCCCCCTCTCTCTCTCTCCTTCCCCCTCTCTCTCTCTATCTCTCCTTCCCCCTCTATCTCTCTCTCCTTCCCCCTCTCTCTCTCTCTCTCTCCTTCCTCCTCGCCCTTTCTCTCCTTTCCCCTCTCTCTCCTTCCCCCTCTCTCTCCTTCCCCCTCTCCAATTCCAATTCCAATTAAAATGCTTTATTGGCATGAAAGTTTACAGAGAACCATATTGCCAAAGCTTACATAGCAAAAAGGTACAGTTTTCCAACATTCTGTAGGTGTCAATCGATTTGACATTTGTTGGGTATATACAATATTACTTTTAAACAATATTAATTTTAAACAGTCTTTGTACTTCATTTGGTACGTTCAATATTAATTTTAAACAGTCTTAATTTTAAACAGTCCTCAGGTTGTGACATGTTGTTACATATTTGGCCCCAAGGTATGGTCTGTCTCCTTCTCCTAGGACTAATCTCAATTTTGACAGATCATCCAATTCCTTGAAATCTGGGGTTGTTTGGCTTAGCTTGTTGAATAATATGTTTCTTGATGTGTTGAATTTTTCGCATTTTAGGAGGAAATGCATTTCTGTTTCAACCTCGCCAGCCAGACATTGATCGCATATTCTATTCTCTCTAGGCTGCCAGGATTTCTTGTATCTGCCTTTTTCAATTTCCAGTTGGTGGTCGCTTAGTCTGTACCTGGTGAGGGTCTGTCTCTGTTTTGTGTCTCTGATGGTCGTGAGGTAGTCTGCCAGTTTATATTCTCTTTTTAGGGCCCGGTAACATTCTAATCTGCTTTGGCTTTCGGTTATTTTGTTCCAATGTTCCAGGTAGGTTTCTTTGCATTTTTTAATGATTTGGTTCACTCGGATTGGTGTTTGGGCGGCTGTGTTGGTCTGGGGCTGGTCAGGGTCCGGCTGAGTACTTAGTTTCCGTAGCAGCTGACTCAGGGGACTCTTTTCTGGGTTTAGCTCTTGGGTCTGAAAGGCTTTGAAATGAAGGGTGTCTGGGGAGCTAGATTTGAGGTGATTTAGGAAGTTTAGTGCTCGTTTTTGGATGTTTATTATCAGTGGGTATCTGCCTAGTTCGGCTCTGCATGCATTTGTTGGCGTTTTCCTTGGGTCTCTCTCTCTCTCCTTCCCTCTCTCTCTCTCCTTCCCTCTCCATTAACAAAAACGAAGTAAAGAACCACCTCCTGGGTGCTTAGGAAGAGTTCTTCAATCCCAACTGTTTCATAAACAGTTTTATAAACATGGCAGAGGTTTCTTCATTTCCCTCGGCAACGCCGGGTACTCCAGCTGGTGATATATACAGGGTCTATCATTCACTATAATTTATACAGGGTCTGTCATTCACTATAATATATACAGGGTCTGTCATTCATCTATCTATCTATCTATCTATATATATATAAATAATAATGGATGGTGGTGTCTGTTTGTCTGTCTGTCTGTCTGTCTGTGTGTATGTCCGCACTTAACTCAAAAGTTATAGAGCGTACCTACACATATGTTATATCAAAAGAAAGCTTATGATTAGGGGAGTGTCATAGGTATATTTACCTTTTGGAAATACTTCAAAAATCGGTAAAAATCCGCCCATTAGCGTTGAGTGACGTATCCGCTCATTAGCGTTGAGTGACGTGACGGTTGACCAATCCTATGGGGGAAGCGCGCTGCGTCACGGGGGGCGTGTCATGGCGTGTGTGGGCGGGGCCTAATCCTACAGCCTGCCGTTAGTGCGGGAGCGGGAAAAACCGGAGCGGGAGCTCATCAGGGGTCAGCCTGCCGTCGTCGGGGGCCCGGATCGGTAGCTCATCAAGGGTCAGCCTGACCGAAAGCGAGCAGGTGAGCGGCAGCGGCGGTCCAGAGCGGGAGCCGCCACGCACGGGGGCTCCAGGTCACCAAGGCCGGGCTCTGAATCCTACCCCTTCCCCGCGGTCTCAAACGCGCGGCCCAAGAGCCCGGGGGAGAGGGAAGCCGGCTCTATTACAGCCCCGGGGGGCTCGGGGTGTGTGAGAAAGACTCGGCGTCATTCCCTCCTTCCTCCCCGCCCCCGGCCAATCACCCCCGGGGGGTGCTGGGCTCAGCTCACACTCAGTGTGAAAGAGGAGAAGGAGGCCGGGGATCCTCGGCCTACCGCCTCAACATCAATCCCCGAGCTCAGAGCTTTAGCAAAGCGCAGAGAGAGAGAGAGACTCACCTCAGATGGTATCCGGCGGGGCTGCGGAGAGTCTCCGTCTCCTCACACAACATACACACAGCCCGAGCGATGAGAACCTCCGGCTTCACCTACATCTCCTCTCTCTGGATCCTTTTTAAAAAATGTTAAACCCACAATCTCACCTTCTTCCTTCCTTCCTTCCTTCGGCCGTCGCGATTCAAACTTCCTGCCGACCTCACAAAATGGCGGCCGCCCTTCTTCACCCGCCGGGCTCTGAGTCCAGCCCCTCCTCCGAGGTGTCTTCCTCTCTTCTCTATTTCCTTCCCTCACTCTCTCCTTCCCTCTCTCTCTCTCTCTCTCTCTCTCTCTCCTTCCCCCTCTCTCTCTCTCTCCTTCCCCCTCTCTCTCTCTCTCCTTCCCCCTTTCTCTCTTTCCCTCTCTCTCTCTCTTTCCCTCTTTCCCTCTCTCTCTCTCTCTCCTTTCCACACAGACAGACAGACAGACAAACTTATTTATATATATAAAAGTTATTTGTTCTTTTTTCATAACAGCATGCCCTCAAAAAAAACGTAACAGACTTGGACGCAGCATTAACAAAAAATGAAGTTAAAGAACCACCTCCTGGGTGCTTAGGAAGAGTTCTTCAATCCCAACAATTTCATAAACAGTTTTATAAACATGGCAGAGGTTTCTTCATTTCCCTCGGCAACGCCGGGTACTCCAGCTGGTAATATATACAGGGTCTGCCATTCACTATAATCTATACAGGGTCTGTCATTCAATTTCAATTCAATTCAATTCAAATCGCTTTATTGGCATGATAAGGTACATCTTATGTTGCCAAAGCATCGAAAAACATTTATGGTTGAACACATAAACGCAGATCTATTCATACAGTGTATAAACAGATATATCCCTGAGTGTATAAATATACATTCGTATAATTTGTATATACTCTTTTCTTCGGTTTACTGGTTGTCCCTCTGTTTATGGCAAGCTGTAACATAGTGTGCCGCTAAGGTTACACAATTTCTCTGTTCCCCTAGTAGGTATGGGAGTTTTTGGTCGTCATTCAAATTTCTGAATTCAGGGCATATTTTTGTGAATTTTTGGTAGAAATTCTCCCTGATGCCCTGATATTTTCCACAAGCTGTGAGGAAGTGCCTCTCTGTCTCCACCACTCCCTGACTGCAGTGAGAGCATATCCTGTCCTCTCTTGGCAGCTGGGTCTGTCTGTGTCTGCCTTTTTCGATGGCCAGGCTGTACCTTGTCAAGGTTTTTCTCAGTTTGCTATCCTTTACCATGGTCAGGTATTCAGCTATATTCACTATAATATATACAGGGTCTGTCATTCACTCTAATCTATACAGGGTCTGTCATTCACTATAATATATACAGGGTCTGTCATTCACTATAATATATATAGGGTCTGCCATTCACTATAATCTATACAGGGTCTGTCATTCACTATAATATATACAGAGTCTGTCATTCACTCTAATCTATACAGGGTCTGTCATTCACTCTAATCTATACAGGGTCTGTCATTCACGATAATATATACAGAGTCTGTCTTTCACTCTAATCTATACAGGGTCTGTCATTCACTATAATATATACAGGGTCTGTCATTCACTATCTATATATATATAAAGCGGTTTGTCTCTCTGTCTTTCTGTCTCTCTGTTTGTCTGTCTGTCTGTCTGTCCGCTATACAATCAAAAGTTATAGAGCGTACCTACACATATGTTATATCAAAAAAAGCTTATCATTAGGGGAGTCTAATAGGTGTATTTACTTTTTTGTCAGACAAAAATTGTTCCGACAGTATACAAGAAAGGTTCAAAAAACGGCAACATTCCGCTCATTAGCGTTGAGTGACGTGATGGTTGACCAATCGTACAGGGGATTAACCTGATGGTTGACCAATCGGTGCATCACGGGGGGCATTTCATTGCGTGTGTGGGTGGGCCTAATCCTTCTGAACTGAGGCGAGTGGCCGCCATCTTGATTCCTAACTCTTCATTTATTTTTCCCACTTTCTGCGTGTTTATTTTCAAATCTAGATTTCCAGCAATAACAAAGTTGCTTTTAAAACACAATTAAATTGTTTTTTTAAAAAGTTAGTTAATTTGTAAATATTTTCTCTAACCTCATTAATTTTCCTACCTTTCACCCTCTCTCTCCCGTCTCTCTCTCTCTACCCCAGTCTCTCTCTCTCCCCCTCAGTCGCTCTCTCTCTCCCCCCTCAGTCTCTCTCTCTATCTCTCCAGTCTCTCTCTCGCTCTCTCTCTATCTCCCCATCTCTCTCTCTCTCCCTCTCTCCCCCTGTCTCTCTACTCTTTCTCTCTCCCCGTCCCTCTCTCTCTCCCCCCAGTCTCTCTCTCTCCTTCCCTCTCTGTCTCTGTCTGTCTCCCTCTCTCCTTCCCTCTCTCTCTCTCTCTCTCTCTCCTTCCCTCTCTCTCTCTGTCTCTCTCTCCTTCCCTCTCTCTGTCTCTCTCTCCTTCCCTCTCTCTCTCTCTCTCCTTCCCTCTCTCTCTCTGTCTCTCTCTCCTTCCCTCTCCAAACAGGGCGATACCGAATTTCTAGCCCTCTCCCTCTCTATCCCCCCAATCTCTCGCTCTCTCCCCATCTCTTTATCTCTCTCTCTGTCTCCCAGTCTCTCTGTCCCGCTCAACAAGCGGCCTGCGATCGCCGCCAACTTTGTAAAGGCTGGCGGGGCGGGCCTGAGCCGAGCGTAGCCACTGCCGCCATCTTTGTAAAGGCTGGTGGGGCGGTACGGAGCTCCGCGGAGCCATCGCCGGCGCTGGGCTCGGGTGCTTTGTGGCATGCGGCCGAACGGCGGCTGCGGAGCTCGGGCTGCCCGGCTCGGCTGGGCCATGTCAGTGCGGGTGCCCGAGGCACCGGGGCCTAGCCTTCTCCAACCGCCGCCGGCAGTGCAACTCTCAACACTGACAGAGGGAAGAGGGTCTGCTGGCTTCCCCCCTTCCTTTCCCCCCTCCCTTCCCCCCCTTCCTCCCTCCTTCCCCCCACACCCCTTTCCTCCCCCACCCCCTTCCCACCCCCTTTACCCCCACCCCCCTTCCCCCCCCTTTCCCCCCACCCACCCCCCCTTTCCCCCCCTCCCACACACCCCCTTCCCCCCCCCACATCCCCTTCCCACCCCCCTTTCCCCCCCCACACACCCCCTTCCCCTCCCCCTCCCTTCGCTTCCCCCCATCCCCCTTCCCTTCCCCCTCCCCCTCTTCCCCTTTCCCCCTCTCTTCCCCCCATTCCCTCCCCCCATTCCCCCCTCCCACCACCCGCCCCTTCCCCCCACCCCTTTCCCCCACCCTCCACCCCCCTTCCCCCCATCCCCCTTCCCCATTCCCCTTCGCCCCCCTTCACCCTTCCCCCCCTTCCCCCCTTCACCCTTCCCCCCACACCCCTCCCCCCCACCCCTTTCCCCCACCCCCCCTCCCCCCACCCCTTTCCCCCCTTCCACCTCCGCCTTTCCCCCACCCCCCCTTCCGCCATCCCCTCTTACCCCCACCCCTTTCCCCCCCACTCCCCCTTCCCCTCCTTCCCCTCCACCCCCCCCTTCCCCCCAACCCCCCTTCTCTCTCTCTCTCTCTCCCCCCAGTCTCTCTCTCTCTCTCTCCCCCCCATCTCTCTCTCTCTCTCTCCCCCCCCAGTCTCTCTCTCTCTCCCCCCCCAGTCTCTCTCTCTCTCTCTCTCTCCCCCCCCCGTCTCTCTCTACTCCCCCCAGTCTCTCTCTCTCTCTCTCTTCCAACCCTCTCTCTCTCTCTTCCAACAACAACATGCCCTCAAAAAACCCCTCGGCACCGCCGGGCACTCCAGCTATAATATATACAGGGTCTGTCATTCACTCTAATCTATACAGAGTCTGTCATTCACTATAATCTATATAGGGTCTGTCATTCACTATAATATATACAAAGTCTGTCTTTCACTCTAATCTATACAGGGGTCTGTCATTCACTCTAATCTATACAGAGTCTGTCTTTCACTCTAATCTATACAGGGTCTGTCATTCACTATACTGTATACAGGGTCTGTCATTCCGTATAACATATACAGGGTCTGTCATTCAGTATAATTTACAGGAAACTCTTTGGTATCCAGCACCGACGGGACCGGGATGGTGCCGGTTGATACAAAATTCCGGATAACGGAGAGGTATATCTACCGAGGCTATTTTTAACAAAAATTAAAAAATCAAGAAATGTGCAGTATAATTGGGTACTCACCTACAGAATGTTGTGTTAAATGGATGGTGGAAGATGCTTGATTAAGTACAGTAATGCCAGTTGAGGGTGATCCATAACTCTTTAATTACTTAACAGTAAAACAAAACTTATAAACGACTGTATACTGTAGCTTTCGGAGTGAGCATTTTGTCAGTTATTAGAGAGTTCCGGCTGAAAAATAATTTTTTTTAGGTGCCGGTTAAACGAGAGTTTCCTACAGGGTCTGTCATTCACTATAATATATACAGGGTCTGTCATTCACTATAATATACACAGGGTCTGTCATTCACTATAATATATACAGGGTCTGTCATTCACTATAATATATACAGGGTCTGTCATTCACTATAATATATACAGGGTCTGTCATTCACTATAATATATACAGGGTCTGTCATTCACTATAATATACACAGGGTCTGTCATTCACTATAATATATACAGGGTCTGTCATTCACTATAATATATACAGGGTCTGTCATTCACTATAATATACACAGGGTCTGTCATTCACTATAATATATACAGGGTCTGTCATTCACTATAATATATACAGCGTCTGTCATTCACTATAATATATACAGGGTCTGTCATTCACTATAATATATACAGGGTCTGTCATTCACTATAATATATACAGGGTCTGTCATTCACTATAATATATACAGGGTCTGTCATTCACTATAATATATACAGCGTCTGTCATTCACTCTAATCTATACAGGGTCTGTCATTCACTATAATATATACAGGGTCTGTCATTCACTATAATATATACAGGGTCTGTCATTCACTATAATATATACAGGGTCTGTCATTCACCATAATATATACAGGGTCTGTCATTCACTATAATATATACAGGGTCTGTCATTCACTATAATATATACAGGGTCTGTCATTCACTATAATATATACAGGGTCTGTCATTCACTATAATATATACAGGGTCTGTCATTCACTATAATATATACAGCGTCTGTCATTCACTCTAATCTATACAGGGTCTGTCATTCACTATAATATATACAGGGTCTGTCATTCACTATAATATATACAGGGTCTGTCATTCACTATAATATATACAGGGTCTGTCATTCACTATAATATATACAGGGTCTGTCATTCACTATAATATATACAGGGTCTGTCATTCACTATAATATATACAGGGTCTGTCATTCACTATAATATATACAGGGTCTGTCATTCACTATAATATATACAGCGTCTGTCATTCACTATAATATATACAGGGTCTGTCATTCACTATAATATATACAGGGTCTGTCATTCACTATAATATATACAGAGTCTGTCATTCACTATAATATATACAGGGTCTGTCATTCACTATAATATATACAGGGTCTGTCATTCACTATAATATATACAGGGTCTGTCATTCACTATAATCTATACAGGGTCTGTCATTCACTATAATATATACAGGGTCTGTCATTCACTATAATATATACAGGGTCTGTCATTCACTATAATATATACAGGGTCTGTCATTCACTCTAATCTATACAGGGTCTGTCATTCACTATAATATATACAGGGTCTGTCATTCACTATAATATATAAAGGGTCTGTCATTCACTATAATATATACAGGGTCTGTCATTCACTATAATATATAAAGGGTCTGTCATTCACTATAATATATACAGCGTCTGTCATTCACTCTAATCTATACAGGGTCTGTCATTCACTATAATATATACAGGGTGTGTTATTCACTCTAATCTATACAGGGTCTGTCATTCACTATAATATATACAGGGTCTATCATTCACTATAATATATACAGTGTCTGTCATTCACTATAATATATAAAGGGTCTGTCATTCACTATACAGCGTCTGTCATTCACTCTAATCTATACAGGGTCTGTCATTCACTATAATATATACAGGGTCTGTCATTCACTATACAGCGTCTGTCATTCACTCTAATCTATACAGGGTCTGTCATTCACTATAATATATAAAGGGTCTGTCATTCACTATAATATATACAGGGTGTGTCATTCACTCTAATTCATTCACTATAATATATACAGGGTCTATCATTCACTATAATATATACAGTGTCTGTCATTCACTATAATATATAAAGGGTCTGTCATTCACTATACAGCGTCTGTCATTCACTCTAATCTATACAGGGTCTGTCATTCACTATAATATATACAGGGTCTGTCCTTCAGTATAAATTATACCGGGTCTGTCATTCAGTATAAATTATACCGGGTCTGTCATTCAGTATAATATACACAGTCTGTCATTCACTATTATATACACAGGATCTGTCAATCACTATAATATATACAGGGTCTGAAATTCACTATAATATATACAGGGTGTGTCATTCACTATTAGTATATACAGGGTCTGTCATTCACTGTAATTTATACAGGGTCTTTCATTCACGATATAATATACAGGGTCTGTCATTCACTATAATGTAAACTTGGCAGGTTATTCATCATTATTGATACAATTGCTGTTATTTCCTGTAAATATAGCCTGTGAGCTCTCTCATGTAACATCTGTGAGAAGCTGTTCTCTTGTGTAACATAATAAGCCTGATTCTGCCAAATTGCTGTCTTTTTCCAGAGCTGTGGATAGAGGAAGCAACAGGAGCTGGAGGGAGCTGGCACGTGAACCAGCCGTCAGTCAGCCCAGCCCTCATTCCAAGTGCCCCATGACCTGCATTGTTGGGTATAATACACACAAACGCTGATTTCCTAAGTACTCGCTGCCAGTGGTGACCCTTGCCCACTCGCAGCACCGATCAGGAAATCGCCGGCGTGCTGCTCACAGCTTTGAGTCATTGGCAGAGCAGCCGCAGTTTCCAATATGTAGGGGCAGTGGGCAAGGCTGCTCACCGGCAGCCTGACAATGCCAGGTCTGTCGGTGGCTTGCTGGGTGAATGCATCGCCCAGCATGGTGTACACAACAGGAATAAATTCTACTCTGGGCATCTCAGGCTTTCCAGAATTGGCCTCAGTGCGCTGATAGGTCCTTGTATTTGATCATTGCAAAAAGGGTTCTGTCGCTTGAGCAAGGTAGCAGAGGCCTGCAGCAGCCTGTGGAATCAACAACAGCAATAACTTGCATTTATATAGTGCCTATAACATCGTAAAATGTCCCAAGGCCATTACATGCCCCAGCACAACGCGGTGCTTGTAGGAGAGGAGAAGAGGGAAAAGGCCTTCGGGACAAAGAATGAGTTCCAACAGCATACGACTGCATTGATAAAGGTTCACTCTTGTGGTTTAAGACATTGTGTGAACCTGTCTTAAATGTAACACCCTCCAGGCTGTGTTTTATTAGGCTCATAACTCTCTTAACCCTACATGAAAATAGACATGATATGCTACGTATGTCTGTATCAAACTGTAAAAGGTCTTTATATCCTCGTATGAGTCACGTGATGCATCCCATCAGTTATGAGGTAACGATACAGTTGAGCGGCTATCTTGATGATAGGGGGCTTGAACATGGCAGTGTACAGGACTAACTGAGACCGCCACACTCCATCTGAAGTCTGAAAAATACCACAGGGGAGAATCCCTACAGTGGCTTCTCCCGATCTCCTGCCCTAGTTTTGGCGGAAACCCTGGCTAATTTTGAATATTAACGCAGTTTCTCTGGAGACCTGCGAAAATGACAGGCCGGAAAAGACCGGCTGGTCCTTCAAGCCTGCCCAACATTTATATTAGCTGAAGCATCATAAGAAGACACTTCCTACCAAGAGCAGGGGGAGTTCTCCCTGGTGTCCTGGGGCCAATATTTATCCCTCAACCAACATCACTAAAACAGATTATCTGGTCATTATCACATTAATGTTTGTGGGAGCTTGCTGTGCGCAAATTGGCTGCCGCGTTTCCTCCATTAGAAAGTGACTACACTTCAAAAGTACTTCATTGGCTGTGAAGCATTTTGGGATGTCCTGAAGGCGTAAAAGGCGTTATAGAAATGCAAGTCTCCTCTCTTTTAGTTATGTTCCCTTCTGACGCCACTCTCCCCCTTGTTGTTCTCTCCTGGTGCCAATCTCCATAAGATGCTCATTGGCAAGAGGAGACACATTTTCTGATCCCATGTGTGCAGTGTTCGGGTGTCATCCCAAGTCCAACCTGGTCTACTTTGTCACCGCTGAGATCATGTCATTGGCGTGGTAAAACCTGCTCAGCGTGTTTAGCAGCCCAGTAGCAGAGCTGATCAATCTGGTGGCTGCTCGCAATACCCACTGGGAACCGAGCGCCTACTACTGCCAGGGCAAGGTAAGGGGGATCGTTTACTCCCAGTGCAGACAGCAGAGGGGGATCTACATGTTCACACCCCACTAACGTAGAAGCACCTTTGCCTCCTTCGGTTTCATCTGCAATCATCTGTTAGGAGGGCACAAAAATAAGGCCCACCCGGATCTCCCTTCCACCTAAATCAATCACCCGAAATCTAACTGCATCTTGATTAGCTCCACTGCCCCACTTGACATGGTGCCAACTAACTTCTCTGTCTTTGGGTATGTGATTGATCTCTGCTCACCTCCACTTGTCAACGACACAGCACGGGATTCAGACTGTACGGGATTCAGACTGTACGGGATTCAGACTGTACGGGATTCAGACTATATCCCAATGCTTCCCAATGACACAGCACGGGATTCAGACTGTATCCCAATGCTTCCCAATGACACAGCACGGGATTCAGACACTATCCCAATGTTTCCCAATGACACAGCGCGGGATTCAGACTGTGTCGCACCATACTGTGTTGCAGTGCACATTTATAGCAGTGACCAGTATCATAATGTCACTCCAACCGTGCCTTCTCAACCTTGCTAAGCACTTCATTAGAAAATTAATCTTTAAACATTATAAAGTGGTCGATATATTGACGGCATTTTCAGTCGTTCGATATGAAACGCACACACATCCTAGTAGAGATGCTAAATGTGAAATCCTGTTCAGTCTGCAGTCCTGTAAATCACTTATTGTGGTGCTGTTTACTAAGAACGGACTTTATGAAGATGTGTCTTCTGTACTTACCAGCGTGTCGTGCGTCCCAGAAGAGATTTCTTCCCAATGTCACACATTCCAGCCAGTGCACAGACTGGCAAGGCTTGCTCAGCTTGAGGCCTCTGTGTGGGGCTCCCTCTCTCGCTGCGTGACTGCAGGTGTTTCCGACTGTTCCACACTGATTACTGCCAGGAATCCTCGATGCAGCAGTGAGAATCCCAGGCTGCAGCCATGACCGGTGGGAAAAACCAGCCTTCCTGGTCATTCAGAGCGTGTGCTATTGGCTCAGCTCTCCCTATTCTGTGTAGCAAGGTTAGGAGCTGATATTCAGTGAAAAGGGAACTATCTGAACTGATTGACTCTTGTGTCTGGGGCTGGGGCAGGGGTGGTTTGCTGGCTTTGAGCCAGTTGCACGCACTCAATCCAGTGACAGTAGTGGGTTGGCCCGCAAGAGTAATTAGCAGGAATTACAGATTGCACCCTTCTGCAGCCTAAACAGAAATAAACAGCCTTAACCCATTAAACACTCTGACAGTGCTTTATCAGTAAAATGAGGAGGCTGTTCTATTCACATTCATTAACCCTTTCTGCACTGAACCTTTCTGTCACACAGTTACTGCTGGAAGATTAGACATCAGAAAAAAGCTTCCAAATAATATTAATAGTATGTGATCCACTTATTTCATTGTATTTTTACCAGGTTGTTGTGTCAGCTGTGGCTCAGTGGGCAGCACTCTCGCTTCTGGGTCAGAAGGTTGTGGGTTCAAGTCCCATTCCACAGACTTGAGCACATAAAGCTAGGCTGACACTCCAGCGCAGTGCTGAGGGAGCACTGCACTGCCGGAGGTGCCGTCTGCTCTCTCAGGTGGATGTTAAAGATCCCATGGTGCTATTTTGAAGAAGAGCAGGGGAGTTCTCCCCGGTGTCCTGGCCAATATTTATACCTAACCAACACCATTAAAAATAGATTATCTGATCATTTATCTCATTGCTGTTTGTGGGAACTTGCTGTGCGCAAATTAGCTGCTGTGTTTCCTACATTACATCAGTGACTACACTTCAAAAGTACCTCATCGGCTGTGAAGCGCTTTGGGACGTCCTGAGGTCGTGAAAGGCACTATATAAATGCAAGTCTTTCTTTTTTTCTGCTGATTCTCTTCTGCCCCTTTTGCTTTGCGTCGATGGGGGTTGCCAGTCCGCTAAGATTGTCCTGAATTCTCCGGGAGTTAAAGATTTTTCTCCGCCTCGGGAGACCATTTGGTGGCTGCCATTTGGCATTGATGTCAAGTGTTTTACCTCATAGACATGTCCAGGATGGTGAGCTTGATATCAGAACCAAGCCCCACCCCCCCCCCAACCCCTTTGGTAAACAGGATATTTATGGGGCGAGAGAGTTCACTGGGATGTCTGTAATGGGAAAAAATATAGGACACCATCCCACCAAGTCCAAACTGGGCAGGTGTGGGTTTAAGTTCGGAGGGTTGCTTTGCTGCTGATGAAAATGTATTGAAAACCGTAATAACATCAATAATTAATACCTCACATGACATAGGAACATTAGGAACAGGAGTGGGCCATCCAGCGCCTCGAGCCTGCTCCGCCATTCAATTAGATCACGGCTGATCTGTACCTCAAATCCATTTACCCGCCTTTGCTCCATATCCCTTGGCATTCTTATCGAACAAAAATCTATCGACCTCACTCTTGAAAGCTCCAATTGTCCCTCAGCATCTACAGCCTTTTGGGGGGAGAGAATTCCACACTTCTACTACACTTTGTGTGAATAAAGCACTTCATAATTTCACTTCTGAATGGCCTGGCTCTAATTTTCAGATTATGTCCCCTCGTTCTAGATTCCCCCACCAGAGGAAATAGTTTCTCCGTATCTACACCTATCGAATCCTTTTATCATTTTAAACACCTCAATCAGATCACCCCTCAATCTTCTATGCTCAAGGGAATACAAGCCAAGTTTATGCACCCTGTTCTTATAATTTAACCCTTTTAGCCCCGGTATCATTGTGGTGAATCTGTGCTGCACCCCCTCCAAGGCCAATATAGCCTTCCTGAGGTGTGGTGCCCAGAACTGAACTCAATACTCCAGATGGGATCTGACCAAGGCTCTGTATAACTGAACTCAATACTCCAGATGGGATCTGACCAAGGCTCTGTATAACTGAACTCAATACTCCAGATGGGATCTGACCAAGGGCCTGTATAACTGAACTCAATACTCCAGATGGGATCTGACCAAGGCTCTGTATAACTGAACTCAATACTCCAGATGGGATCTGACCAAGGGCCTGTATAACTGAACTCAATACTCCAGATGGGCTCTGACCAAGGCTCTGTATAACTGAACTCAATACTCCAGATGGGCTCTGACCAAGGGCCTGTATAACTGAACTCAATACTCCAGATGGGCTCTGACCAAGGGCCTGTATAACTGAACTCAATACTCCAGATGGGATCTGACCAAGGGCCTGTATAACTGAACTCAATACTCCAGATGGGATCTGACCAAGGGCCTGTATAACTGAACTCAATACTCCAGATGGGATCTGACCAAGGCTCTGTATATCTGAACTCAATACTCCAGATGGGCTCTGACCAAGGCTCTGTATATCTGAACTCAATACTCCAGATGGGATCTGACCAAGGCTCTGTATAACTGAACTCAATATTCCAGATGGGCTCTGACCAAGGCTCTGTATATCTGAATTCAATACTCCAGATGGGCTCTGACCAAGGCTCTGTATAACTGAACTCAATACTCCAGATGGGATCTGACCAAGGGCCTGTATAACTGAACTCAATACTCCAGATGGGCTCTGACCAAGGCTCTGTATATCTGAACTCAATACTCCAGATGGGATCTGACCAAGGGCCTGTATAACTGAACTCAATACTCCAGATGGGATCTGACCAAGGGCCTGTATAACTGAACTCAATACTCCAGATGGGATCTGACCAAGGGCCTGTATAACTGAACTCAATACTCCAGATGGGCTCTGACCAAGGCTCTGTATATCTGAACTCAATACTCCAGATGGGATCTGACCAAGGGCCTGTATAACTGAACTCAATACTCCAGATGGGATCTGACCAAGGGCCTGTATAACTGAACTCAATACTCCAGATGGGCTCTGACCAAGGGCCTGTATAACTGAACTCAATACTCCAGATGGGATCTGACCAAGGCTCTGTATAACTGAAGCATCACTTGCTCCCCTTTGTATTCCTGATGTCATGGAGTTCTTTTTTATAAAGAGCTTTTTCTAGAAATCCTGAGCAGAGATCACTCTTTGGTGCCTGGGTTCATTTTTAGTTATTTCCAATCTCCTGCTCAAAGACAGGCCGGTAGGGTGGAAAAACATGCGGGTGGGGACCCTAATCATGGAGGCCGGTCTCGTTGAGCACCAGCTTAAAGAGGGCATCAGAACCAGGCTGACCTAGCTGGAGGCCTCGTCTGTTTATGGACTCTGTGGAGAACTCAAAGGGCCATTTGTGTCCCAGGATATTTGCAGTCCCCTCACTCATGCGATGTTCTGTGCAAGGAGAAGGTAAATAGCCCCCATTTGCACCTTTTCAAATGCAAATTCCTAAATGGTACATATTATGGAAAGGTCAGTAGAATGCCTCGCTATTCAATAGCCATGGGTTAAATCCCACTACCCAGTCAGTGGAAAATCTAGCCTGTTTTTACTGGCACTAGTGTTTGCTGAGTGTTTCCCTTCCCTTACAGCATTGGCGATCTTCCTTTGACAGCAGTGGCAAAGGACACCATTCTGTCCTTATATAGATCCACATAGAATCATACAACACAGAAGGAGTCCATTCGGCCCATCATGCCTGTCCCGGCCCTTTGAAAGAGCTATCCAATTAGTCCCACTCCCCGGCTCTTTCCCATAGCCCTGTAAATTTTCCCTTTTCAGTATATATCCAATTCCCTTTTGAAAGTTACTATTGAATTTGCTTCCACCTCCCTTTCAGGCAGTGCATTCCAGATCATCATAACTCGCTGCGTAAAAAGAATTCTTCTCATCTCCCCTCTGGTTCTTTTGCCAATTATCTCAAATCTGTGTCCTCTGGTTACCGACCCTCTCACTAGTGGAAATAATTTCTCTGTAGGAACGGTAGTTCCTATCTGAATAATTGCAGTTCGACTCAGTAAATCAAAACAACAAAGTTTAATAACAACGAAGTTAACTAGTAAACTACAGGAGAAGATGTATACAGGTCTGTTCAGGCTGTAAGGCACTCAAAGACCACTGGAAGGTTCTGGAAACTGACGTCATGACATCATCGCGTTCTTCGCACCACTGGCGGTCACGTGAGCGGCGTCACGACATCATCACGCAGAGTATAGGAAGGTACATACAGTATAGTTAACAAACAGTTTAAAGGTGCAGTACGTGGCTGCACTACAATGCAGTTAAAGAGATTATTCTCAAATGTTCTGAGTCTCTTAGTGGCTCCGCCACAGGCGCCCCCCCCAGAATGCTCTTTAACAGACAGTGTCAAACGAACAGGGGGCTTGATAAGCCTGGTCGAGCGACGGCGAAACTCAGGCAGCGGGAATGGAGCGTTGAAGGACGAGTCGGTTCTTGGCTGCATCTGGAGCAGCATGACAGGCATGGAGGAAACAAGAGGTGCTAGTGTAGGCGACGTGGAAACTGATGCAGGCGGTTCACTGGCGGGCTGGTGCCGAGCTGGTCCGGCGGTCAACGGAGGTCGACCACGGCGAGGCGGTTGAGCAGCAACGACTGGTTCACTCCGATCAAGATGGGCCGGTTTAAGTCGGTCGATAGAGATGGTATCTGGTTTGCCACCAACGTCCACCGTGAAAAATTTTTCACCCGATGAGATGACAAGAAACGGTCCAGCATAAGGTGGTTTTAACAGGCCTCTGTGAGCGTCCTGCCGAATAAAAACATACTCAGAGCTCATGAGCTCTGCCGGGACGTGAGGCCTCTGTAGGTTGTGATTCGAGGTTGGAATAGACAGGAAATTCTTGGCCACCTCCTGATGCTGGAGGAGCTGCTGAGCCGCAGACCACGATTCCGTGTGTGAAGGGATAAAGTCACCTGGTACCCGAAGTGGCTGGCCATAGACTAACTCGGCCGATGAAGACTGGAGATCATCCTTGGGGGCTGTTCGAAGGCCTAGTAACACCCAGGGGAGCCTGTCCACCCAGTTGGAACCACGCAAGCTGGCCCGGAGTGACGCCTTGAGTGACCGATGGAACCGCTCGCACAGGCCATTCGCCTGCGGATGGTATGCGGTGGTGCGGTGCAGCTTGGCACCCAAACCTTGCGCGACTGCTGTCCACAACTCTGACGTAAATTGTGGGCCTCTGTCAGAGGAGATGTCGGATGGTACTCCGAACCGAGCTACCCACGATGAAACGAATGCCCTGGAGACGTCTGATGCAGTAGTAGCACTCAATGGGATCGCCTCTGGCCACCTGGTGGTATGGTCCACTACCGTCAAGAGATGTGTGAAACTGCGTGAAACGGGAAGAGGACCCACTAAGTCCACATGTACGTGGTCGAAACGGCGTTCTGGCACCGAAAAGTCGGCCAGTGGAGCTTTGACATGGCGATTAACTTTTGCTTTTTGACAATCCACGCAATGGTTTGTCCAGTCCCGGACGTCCAAATGCATTCCTTTCCAGACAAATTTACGGGACATTAGCCATTGTGAAGCACGCATCCCTGGGTGTGATAAACCATGTATGGCCTGGAAAATTTTCTTACGCCATTCCAACGGCACGATGGGCCTGGGCACTCCCATGGATGTGTCACACAAAAGCGTGGTTTCCGCCGCCTGGAACTTAACATCGGCCACCTGCCAACTGGAAGGCATGGTCCAGTATGCCTGTACTTCGGGATCTGCCAGTTGCTCTTTTGCCAACCCAACGAAATCGATACCCAGGTGGACTGCCTGGACTGGAGAACGGGAGAGACAATTGGCCACGAGATTATCTTTGCCAGACACGTGCCTTAGATCCGTCGTAAACTCGGATATAAAGGTGAGGTGGCGCTGCTGGCGGGCTGACCAAGTCTCTGTCGTTTTTGCCATTGCGAACGGAAGTGGCTTGTTGTCCACGAATGCAGTAAATGGACGCCCTTCTAAGAGAAAACAGAATTGCGTCGGATGGCTAAAAACAGGGCCAACAACTCCCTGTCGAAAGTGCTATATTTTTGCTCGTTCTTGCGAAGCTGGCGGCTGAAGAATGCTAACGGCTGCCACGCACCATCGACCCATTGCTCTTGAACCGCCCCGATAGCATAATCAGAGGCATCTGTAGTGAGGGCGATGGTCGCGCCCGGTAACGGGTGAGCAAGCATGGTTGCGTCTGCCAACGCCGCCTTGGTGTTAAGGAACGCCTGGTCCATCGGTGGCGTCCAAGTGATAGCGTCCTTTCTCGACTTCCCTTTGAGTGCTTCGTACAGCGGCTGCATCAACTGAGCTGCCTTGGGGATGAACCGGTGATAGAAATTCACCATCCCCAGACACTCTTGCAGGGATTTGACTGTGTGAGGCCATGGGAATGCTGTAAGTGCCTCTACCTTGGTAGCTAGTGGGACGGCGCCGTCCGACGTGATCTTGTGTCCCAGGAAATCGATGCTGGATAATCCAAACTGGCATTTGGCGGGGTTGATGATGAGGCCGTGCTGGCTGAGATGGGCAAAAAGTGTGCGCAAATGCTGTAGGTGTTCCTGCGAATCTCTACTGGCGATGAGAATGTCATCCAAGTAAACAAAAAGAAAGGGCAAATCTCGTAACACAGAGTCCATGAGCCGTTGGAAGGCCTGCGCTGTGTTTTTCAACCCGAAAGGCATTCGGAGGAATTCGAAAAGTCCGAACGGTGTGATGACCGCTGTTTTGGGGACATCTTGCGGGTGTACAGGGACTTGGTGGTAACCGCGGACGAGATCCACCTTGGAGAAAACAGAGTTGCCAGCCAGATGGGCCGAAAAGTCCTGAATATGAGGTATTGGATACCTGTCCGGTGTAGTGGCTTCATTTAGACGTCGGTAATCCCCGCAAGCTCGGCCAGCCACTGCCTGGTTTGGGGACGATATGCAGCAGGGAGGACCAAGGGCTATTGGAGCGTTGGACGATCCCGAGGCATTCCATGGTGTGAAACTCGGCTTTTGCCACTGTGAGCTTGCCTGGTTCCAACCGACGTGCCCGGGCATAAACCGGCGGTCCTTTCATCGTGATGTGATGCACCACTCCGTGCCTTGTGACTGCTACCGAAAAAGTAGGCCTGGTGAGCTCTGGAAACTCCCCGAGCAGGCGCGTAAACCCATCCTGTGCTGCAAGCATACAGGTGCTGCGATGGCACGGCAGTGCGTGGAAGGTGGACGCATTTATGAGTCGGCAGTGTTGGACGTCGACCAGAAAGCCATTGGAGCAGAAAAATCGGCCCCCAGGATAGCCTGCGAAACTTTAGCAACAATAAAGTCCCAAACAAATCTCTGACCGCTGAAGGTTAAATTGGCTGTCCATTTTCCGAACGTACGGATATCCGCACCATTAGCTGTCTCGAGGGGTGGACCGCGCCCGCCGGATTGCAGATCTAGCCTTGAAGCTGGCAGAATACTGCACTGGGATCCAGTGTCGCACAAAAATCGTTGCCCTGTCATGGAATCCGTGATGTACAGCAGCTTTCCCGCCAAACCAACCGCCATGGTGAAGTGGACGTTTTTTTTAGACCCAGTCAGTTTTGCCGAAGTTTTGGTGAAGTTTTTTTTTTTGGCGAGAAACTGCAGGGCGGGCGGCAGCATCGAGCTTTGACGCCAAAATGGGCGTGGTATGCACACCAGCCTGCAGAAGGAGGGCTGGGCTGCGCCCGCGTGGGGGAAGGGCGCCTCGTGGCTGCACAATACTGCTGCGCAACACTAAAAACTTGTCTGCCTCAGCTGCAAATTCTACACAGTCCGTGATCGGAGAATTGGCCAGGGCCGTCTGAACCGGTTCTGGTAGCTGGTTAAGGAAAAGTTCGCGGAACAAAAAACATTGAGGCTCCGAACCCAAAAGAGTGAGCATCTGGCTCATCAGTTCAGAAGGTTTTGAGTCCCCAAGGCTGGGCATAGCAATAAGCCTGTGTGCGCGCTCCGGCTTATTGAGACCAAACACCTGTAGCAAACGAGTTTTAAGAGCCTCATACTTGCCCTCTTCTGGTGGATTGCCCAGGAGGCTGATGACCCACGAGGCCGTGGTGCTGTCGAGAGCGGAGACCACGTGAAAATAACGGGTCGAATCCGCTGTAATCTCTCGGACTGAGAACTGGGCTTCTGCCTGGAAGAACCATGCTGATGGCTGTTGTTCCCAGAACTGCGGAAGTTTGAGGGCGACGGCGTTCGTATTCATTCTTGAATCTCAACGAAAGTTGTTCGATGAGATCGGGGTCACCAATGTAGGAACAGTAGTTCCTATCTGAATAATTGCAGTTCGACTCAGTAAATCAAAACAACAAAGTTTAATAACAACGAGGTTAACTAGTAAACTACAGGAGAAGATGTATACAGGTCTGTTCAGGCTGCAAGGCACTCGAAGACTACTGGAAGGTTCTGGAAACTGACGTCATGACGTCATCGCGTTCTTCACGCCACTGGCGGTCACGTGATCGGCGTCATGACGTCATCACGCAGAGTATAGGAAGGTACATACAGTATAGTTAACAAACAGTTTAAAGGTGCAGCACGTGGCTGCACTACAATGCAGTGAAAGAGATTATTCTCAAATGTTCTGAGTCTCTTAGTGGCTCTGCCACATCTCCTTATTTACTCTTACTGACACATAAAGAAGAATGGCAATTTGGGTAAGTACCAGAGGGCACTTAACTGAGGGGGTTTGGTGAACTTGGGATCTTCCTGTTCTGTCTGGTTCAGAGAACTAAAGTAACTTCTGCACATCCAAGCGAATTGCCCCTTTAAAGTGCCGGAACAAATGTTTGAAGATCTGTGATTTTTCTTATTATACTGTAATTAGCCTTCTGTCATCCTCAATCTGAAAATATATTAACAGCTTGCATAACCAAATAAGAGATATTTTATAATGTTGACAGTCAGAATTCTTATTTAAGAAAACACAGTGACATCTCAGTGATTAATGTGAGAGAGTTTCCCAGCACAATGTTGTGTTCATTAGTGAATCATTACTCATGCTGAACAAAAATGGCACTTACCTTGCAATTAGTCATTAAGGAGCTACTTGAACAACGATTAATGTCTTTCTTGAGGTAATGAATGAAAATTAATGACCGTAATTTGACATTGCTGTGAATTGAAGAACTCCCCAGCTGAGCACTGTCAAGCTGTTTACATCAGGACGCCATTGTCAACCAGGTTAAACCTCTTCTGTAGTGTATGTGCATTTAAGTCAGAACTACTTTTACAGCTCCTGTATACTGTAGTACCGGCAGTGGCCACACCAGTATATAAGCTTTGCGCATGCCTCTGTACCCACAGTCTAGAGACTACCCTCCTCCAGTAAAGACCTGTTATTTGTTAATGTACAGCATCCGTGTGATAATTTAATAATAGCATATCCACTGAACCACGGATCCAACAGTGGCGACGAGTGTCGATTCGAATCTATCTGCAACATAAAAAAAAATTTAAAAAAATAGTCGAGGCCAGGAACACGGGCGTCGACCACGAACAACCACCCAGCAGTCAGGCAGAGATCCAACTTCGCAGGGGAGGCTGTGGAGAGCCGGGCTTGGTTCCCCAGCCACAATGAGCAGTAAGAGACCGACGACAGGTCCAGCGCAGACCCTTCCCGAGCAGCGGCGGCTGGAGCCGACCGACGGCGGAGAGAGAGCCGAGCAGCGTCGACGGGGTAAGACAGAGGGTGAAGAGCGCAGGGCGCAGCCGGGGGTTGAACACCGAGCGGCGTCGAGGAAAATAAAACAAACTGGAGAGAGAGAGGGTAAGAAACAGCCGGGTTCTAGACTGAGCGGCGTCGAAAAATATAAAAAGAAGAACGCGCAGAGCACAGCCAGTGCTCACGGGCTGAACAGGGTCCGCGGGGCGAAGAAAGGGGAGACGCCATTGAGCCGTGGAGAAGAAGGAAGAGCGCGGGAGGCGCCATTGAGCCGCGGAGAAGAAGGGAGAGCGCGAGAGACGCCATTGAGCCGCGAAGAAGAAGGAAGAGCGCGGGAGACGCCATTTTTAGAAGCCGCAGCGGAGAAGAAGGGCGAGCGCGGGAAGGAAGGAAAGCGCGGGAGACGCCATTTTGTGCCAGCGGAGAAGAAGGGGAAGCGCGGGAGGCGCCATTTGTGATAGTTAACGCACACCCAAGGATGCCGAAGAGTGGCAGTATCTCTACGTTCGACAATGAAGTCGAAGATTGGGCGACATATGTGGAACGTATTGAGGTGTACTGCAGGGCGAATGAAGTGCCAGATGCTAATAAAGCACTGGTTCTGTTAAATTCCATGGGTGCAAAAACTTATGGGTTACTGCGAAATCTAATAACCCCAGAGAAGCCGGTAAACAAGAATTTTGAAAGCATAGTAGAAATCCTACAGGACCACTTAAACCCCACACCGCTGCTGATAGCAGAACAATTTAAGTTCCATAAAAGGAACCAACACAAAGACGAAAGCAATGCTGAGTACCTAACGGAACTGCGCAAGCTATCGAAACACTGCCAGTTTGGAGCGGGACTAGCAGACACGTTAAGGGACAAGTTTCTGTGTGGGCTACAAAGTGAAGGAACCCAGAAACGGCTTCTATCAGAAAAGGACCTTACGCTGGACAAAGCTTTCAGTATGGCAGTATCACACGAAGCAGCCGCAAGGGGCGCTGCAGAGATACAACGGAGACCGCAAGAATATGGCACCAATGAAATGTCCTATGGAACAGGGAAGTGCTATCGCTGCGGCAGAACAACACATGACCAGAAAGATTGTTGGTTCAAGGACCAAGTGTGCAGACAGTGTGGGAAAGCAGGACACATAGCAAGAGTCTGCAGGTCTGCGAAGAAAACCAACAGTAAGAAATCTCCACAGGAGAAGTACAAAAAGGTACACCAGGTGATGGGCAGTGGTTCAGATGAACAGAAAAGTGACACAGACTCCGGAAGCAAGGAGCTGGGTTGTCTGAAACTACATAAGGTAACCGAAATGGAGGATCACCAGACTATCTGGGTTACACTCAAGATAGACGGAGTCCAAGTGGAAATGGAATTGGACACAGGGTCAGCTCTAACAGTCATAAATCAAAGAGACTACAAGCGGCTATTTTCACACATACCCATGAAAGCTACAGAGATTATCTTGAAGACGTATACGGGGCAAAAAGTCTACCCCAAAGGAAAAATAAGGGTGAAAGTGACATATAAAGGCCAGGAAATACCTAAAATGGATATATATGTATTGCCAAATGGAGGACCACCACTGCTAGGACGTGAATGGATCCGGAAGATACAATTAGATTGGCATTCCATACAGGCACTGTAGGTTGAGGCCAAAAAGGATGACGACGTCACACCTGGACGACCGTCAAAAATGCTAACTGACGCAAAAGAAGTGTTCCAGGAGGGACTAGGAACACTAAAAGGAATAACAGCAACGATTAAAATAGAGGAAAATGCAAGCCCAAAGATTCTGAAGGCCAGACCAGTGCCTTATGCGATCAGACCAGCTGTTGAAGCAGAGCTGGAAGGGTTGGAACGTTCAGGAGTACTGTCCAAAGTGGACTGGAGCGAGTGGGCTACACCCATCGTTCCTGTAATGAAGTGGTCGTTGAGTAATACGCCTGGGGAACCAAAGAAGGTCTGCATCTGTGGGGATTTTAAGGTGACAGTGAACCCAGTCCTTCACACGGTGCAATATCCGCTTCCACGAATTGAGGATATTTTCGCCTCGCTATCTGGAGGTAAACGCTTCACCAAAATTGACCTAGCCCAGGCGTACTTGCAAATGGAGGTAGAAGAAGCTTCGAAACATTACCTTACGATCAACACTCATAAAGGTCTCTATCAATACAACCGGCTGGTGTTTGGAGTAGCCTCGGCTCCGGCTATCTGGCAAAGGGCGATGGATCAGGTCCTGCAAGGGATTCCAGGGACCCAGTGTTATTTGGACGACATCTTGGTCACGGGTAAAAATGACGGTGATCAACTCGCCAACTTGGAGAAGGTGCTCACCAGATTAAAGGAGTATGGGCTACGAGCTAATCGCCACAAGTGCGAGTTTTTCCAGAAACATATCTCGTATTGTGGCCACGTCATCGATGAAGAGGGGTTACATAAGTCCCCTGACAAGATTGAGGCAGTAGTCAAGGCTCCAGCACCGGAAAGTGTGTCACAACTGAGGTCGTTCCTCGGGCTGGTAAACTACTACCACAAGTTCTTACCAAATTTGTCTACGGTATTACACCCGCTGAACATCCTACTGCAAACAGGGGTACCATGGAAGTGGGATGACGAACGTAGATGAGCTTTCCAGAAGTGTAAAGAATTGATCACATCAAAAGAGGTGTTGGCCCATTTCAACCCAGTGTAATGATATCAGCAAATAGTGATGTTATTTGCCTGTTTGATTATGATGCCTTACCAGCATGTTTGCATGTATTGATTACTTATGCCTGACCAGCAGAGGTCATGTGACAGAGACAAGCAGTTTGGTTTAGTTTCAGTTTCGTTCTAGATGGATCACTAGCATGATGTCTCCTGTAAATGCTGTTAAAAGAGTTGAACAGACTTTAGATTAAAAGACATTCTTTTTCATAAATGTCTCGTCATTGAACCCACAAAGAAATCAATACATGGTGTCAGAAGTGATTGAAAGAGATGAAGAGGAAAAATCTGAAGTTAAATCAGCTCTCCACAGATTAGCAAGCCAAAAGAGAACATCGTTACTTACCATTAGAGAATAGCTAACGAAGTGAAAAATGGAAGGTTTACTCCCACCGGCAAAGCTTCAGTTGACAGGTAATGTGGCTGAAAATTGGAGAAGGTTCAAACAATGTGTGGGGTTGTATTTATCAGCAATCGGAGCTGATGAGAAAAGTAATAAAAAGAAATCGTCACTGTTCTTACATGTCGTGGGTGATGAAGTGCTGGAGATGTATAATAACTTCACATTCGCTGCTAATGGAGACAAAATGAAACTAGATAAAATAATGGAACAATTTGAGGCCTACTGCATACCTAAATGTAACGTGACGTTTGAGAGGCACAGATTTTTCACATGTGTACAGAAAACGGGAGAGACTATTGATCAGTATGTGACTGAACTGAGAAACAGAAGCAAATCGTGTGAATTTGGGGGACTGGCAGACTCGCTGATAAAAGACAGACTGGTGTGTGGTATTCCGGATAATGGTCTAAGGGAAAGACTGCTAAGAGAGCAAGATCTAGACCTGGGAAAAGCCATAGCACTGTGTAGGGCTACAGAGACTGTGAAGTTGCAGGCAAAGGAGCTGTTCAGTGACAATAGCTGCAACGTGGATGCAGTGAGAATGAACGAACACAAAACCTACCTGAACTCCACACTGGTGACCAAGTAAGGTTCAAAGACAAAACAAACACATGGACTCAGAAGGGAACTGTCCTGAGTGAAGTTCAACCAAGATCATACACCATTCAGACAGATGAGGGTGCTGTTCTGAGAAGAAATCGTCGAGATCTTCTCATGGGACCAGCCACAGCAGGTCAAAAGACTGATACTGTTGAACAACCTGATCACACAGCTGAGAATCAATCATCTGAGGCAACAACTCAGATTCAAGGACAATCAATCAGAAAATCCTCAAGACACGTGAAGGCTCCTGAGAGACTCATTGAGCAAATTTAAGGACTATTGTTATAGAAGGAAGTAATGTTATCTTATTCTTTCTTCAAGTTCTAGTGTAGTTACATATTTCATGTGAACACACAAAGCAAGGTTAAAAAACCTTGATCATGATAATGATAATGTAAGTTCATGAAGTGTTACAGTTAAAATGCAGATTAATACAAAGAAAACATGTTGTTAGTTAAAAGTAAAATACTTTTGTTTTAAGAAAGGGAGATGTAATGATATCAGCAAATAGTGATGTTATTTGCCTGTTTGATTATAAGAACATAAGAACATAAGAAATAGGAGCAGGAGTAGGCCAATCGGCCCCTCGAGCCTGCTCCGCCATTCAGTAAGATCATGGCTGATCTGATCCTAACTGCCAATCCACTATCACAGAACCATCTCCTGCATCTAACAGAATTAGACACACGAAATAGGAGCAGGATCAGGCTACACGGCCCCTGGGCCCGCTCCGCTAACCACAGGGCCATGACTGATCCAAACCTAGACTCATGTCCAAATTCCTGCCCGCTCCCCGTAACCCTTAATTCCCTTTACTTCTAGGAAACTGTCTATTTCTGTTTTTAATTTATTTAATGATGTAGCTTCTACAGTGTTTTGGGGCAGCATATTCCATGGACCTACCATCCTCTGAGTGAAGTAGTTCCTCCTCATCTCAGTTTTGAAAGAGCAGCCCCTTATTCTAAGACTATGCCCCCTAGTTCTAGTTTCACCCATCATCGGGAACATCTTCCCTGCATCCACCCGATCCAACCCCTTCACAATCTTATATGTTGCAATAAGGTCGCCTCTCATTCTTCTGAACTCCAATGAGTAGAGTCCCAATCTACTCAACCTCTCCTCGTATGTCCATCCCCTCATCCCCGGGATTAACCGAGTGAACCTTCTTTGTACTGACTCGAGAGCAAGTATGTCCTTTCTTAAGTATGGACACCAAAACTGTACGCAGTATTCCAGGTGCAGTCTCGGGGGGGCACAGTGGCATAGTGGTTAACACTGTTGCCTCACAGCGCCAGGGACCCGGGTTCAAATCTAGCCTCGGGCAACTGTCTGTGTGGAGTTTGCACATTCTTCCTGTGTCTGCGTGGGTTTCCTCCGGGTGCTCCGGTTTCCTCCCACAGTCCAAAGATGTGCAGGTTAGGTTGATTTGGCTATGATAAATTGACCCTTAGTGTTAGGGGATTAAATATGTGGGGTTACAGGGATAGGGTGGGGTATGTGTCGGTGCAGGCTCGATGGGCCGAAATGGCCTCTATCTGCACTGTAGATTCTGTGATTCTGTGAACTGAAGCAATACCTCCCTATTTTTATATTCTATCTCCCTAGCAATGAAAGCCAACATTCCATTGGCCTTCTTAATCACTTGCTGCACCTACATACTAACCTTTTGAGTTTCGTGCACCAGGACCCCCAGATCCCTTTGTACTTCAGTACTTTCCAGTTTCTTTCCATTAAGATAATAACTTGCTCTTCGATTTTTCCTGCCAAAGTGCATAACCTCACACTTTCCAGTATTGTATTCCATCTGCCAAATCTCTGCCCACTTACTTAGCCTGTCTATGTCCCCTTGAAGGTTTTTTATGTCCTCCTCACTCACTACTTTCCCCCCCATATTAGTATCATCTGCAAACTTTGATATGTTACACTCGGTCCCCTCCTCCAAATCGTTAATATAGATTGTAAAGAGTTGGGGGCCCAGTACTGACCCCTGCGGAACACCAGTAGTTACTGATTGCCAGTCTGAGAATGAACCATTTATCCCAACTCTCTGCCTTCTGTTAGATAGCCAATCCTCTATCCATGCCAGAATATTACCCCCAATCCCGTGATTTTTTTATCTTAAGCAATAATCTTTTGTGTGGCACCTTGTCAAATGCCTTTTGGAAGTCTAAATACACTACGTCCACTGGTTCCCCTTTATCCCCTTTATCCACCCTATATGTTACTTCCTCAAAGAACTCCAGCAAATTTGTCAAACATGACTTCCCCTTCATAAAACCATGCTGACTTTGTCCTATTAAATTATGATTATCCAAATGTCCTGTTACTGTCTCCTTAATAATGGACTCCAAAATTTTACCTACCACAGATGTTAGGCTAACCGGTCTATAGTTTCCAGCCTTCTGTCTACTGCCCTTTTTAAATAAGGGTGTTACATTAGCAGTTTTCCAGTCGGACCATTGCCGAGTCCAGGGAGTTTTGGAAAATTATTACCAATGCATCCACAATCCCTACCGCCACTTCCCTCAAGACCCTAGGATGTAAGCCATCAGGTCCAGGTGATTTATCCGCCTTGAGTCCCATTATTTTACCGAGTACCACTTCCTTAGTGATTTTGATCGTGTTTAGCTCCTCGCCCCCTTTAGCCCCCTGTTTGTCCAGTGTTGGGATATTCTTAGTGTCTTCTACTGTAAAGACTGATGTAAAATATTCATTCAGTGTTTTTGCCATCTCTATATTTCCCACCATTAATTTCCCGGTCTCATCCTCTAAGGGACCAACATTTACTTTAGCCACCCTTTTTCTTTTTATATAACTATAAAAACTCTTACTATCTGTTTTTATATTTTTTGCTAATTTACTTTCATAATCTATCTTCCCTTTCTTAATCAATCTTTTTGTTATTTTTTGCTGTCTTTTAAAGTTTTCCCAATCCTCTATCCTCCCACTAGATTTGGCTATCTTATATGCCCTTGTTTTTAGTCGAATACTATCCTTAATTTCTTTACTTAGCCATGGATGGCTGTCTTTTCTTTTACACCCTTTTCTTCTCAGTGGAATATATACTTTTTGGAAGTTGTAAAATAACTCCTTAAATGTACACCACTGATCATGTATCGTCTTACCCTTTAATCTATTTTCCCAGTCCACTCTACTCAATTCCGCTCTCATACCTTCATAGTCTCCTTTATTCAAGCTTAGCACGCTTGTTTGAGATCCAACCTTCTCACCCTCTAATTGAATATGGAATTCAACCATGTTATGGTCACTCATTCCAAGGGGATCCTTTACTAGGACATTTTTAATTAATCCTGTCTCGTTACACAGGACCAGATCTGAGGTTGCCTGCCCCCTGGTCGGTTCAGTCACATACTGCTCAAGAAACCCATCCCTAATACACTCAATGAACTCATCCTCAAGGCAGCCCTGCCCAATTTGATTTGTCCAATTAATATGATAGTTAAAATCCCCCATAATTATAGATGTTCCCTTATTACAAGCCTCAACTATTTCCTGATTGATACTCCGTCCAACAGAGTTGCCACAGTTCGGAGGCCTATAGACTACGCCCACTAGTGTTTTTTTCCCCTTATTATTCCTTACCTCCACCCAAACTGTTTCATCGTCCTGATCTTTTGACCCAATATCATTTCTCTGTATTACAGTGATTCCTTCCTTTATTAACATAGCCACCCCACCTCCCCTTCCTTCCTGCCTGTCCTTCCTGATCGTTAAATAACCTGGTATGTTTAATTCCCAGGCATTGTCACCCTGCAGCCATGTTTCTGTAATGGCCACAAGATCATACCCATATGTAGTTATTTGTGCCATGAACTCATCTATTTTGTTACGAATGCTACGTGCATTCAGATAGAGAACTTTCAAAGATGTTTTGTGACACTTAGTTCCTGCTTTTGCCCTTTTTATTACTTTACCTTTTACTCCATACCTTCTGCCGCTTCCTGACATGCTCTGGTTTTTAATTTCCCCACTGCTACCTAAGTCTATGACCTTCTCTGTTGTCATTTGTATTATTTGCTCTCTAGGAACCTCCCCCCCACTAGTTAGTTTAAAGCCCTCTCTACAGCCCTCGCTATATGATCCGCCAGGACTCTAGTCCCAGCACTGGCCAAGTGAAGCCCGTCCCAACGGAACAGCTCCCTCCTGCCCCAGTACTGGTGCCAGTGTCCCAGGAAGCAAAACCCATTTCTCCCTATGCCTTACCAGCATGTTTGCATGTATTGATTACTTATGCCTGACCAGCAGAGGTCATGTGACAGAGACAAGCAGTTTGGTTTAGTTTCAGTTTCGTTCTAGATGGATCACTAGCATGATGTCTCCTGTAAATGCTGTTAAAAGAGTTGAACAGACTTTAGATTAAAAGACATTCTTTTTCATAAATGTCTCGTCATTGAACCCACAAAGAAATCAATACACCCAGCACTACCAATTTATTTGGCATGTGATGCATCACCCTATGGTATTGGAGCGGTGCTGTCGCTCAAATTCCCAGACGGGTTGGAGAGGCCAGTAGCCTTTGCGTCTCAGTCACTAACCTCAGCTGAGCGCAACTACACCCAGATTGACAGGGAGGCCCTCAGTCTAGTATGGGGAGTAAAAAAATTCAACCACTATCTGTATGGGCAGAAGTTCACCTTGCTGACTGACCAGCAACCACTTGTCTCCATCTTTAATCCTAAGAAGGGCGTTCCAGTGATGACTGCACAGCGGTTACAAAGATGGTCCCTGTTTCTAGGGGCGAATCAATATGAAATAGAATATAAAGGCACAAAACAGCATGGGAACGCTGATGGGCTATCGCGCCTGCCACTGCCTACTGTGGAGGAAGCACCAGCAGTGGACCCTATCGAGATATTTTATTCGTCAATAATTGAACGATTGCCAGTAACAAACGCGAATATAGAGAAGGAGACCCGCAATGATCCGACGCTGTCACGGGTATATGAATTGACGGTGAGGGGATGGCCAACACATGGCGACTCACTGTTGCCAGCATTCTCATCCAGAAGAGAACAGCTGTCAGTATGCCAGGGGACAGTGATGTGTGGATCCAGAGTGGTGATTCCACCCAAGCTAAGGGAGAGAGTGCTCAATGAGCTACATGAAGGTCATCTGGGGGGAGTAAAAATGAAAAGCCTTGCTAGGGCTTATGTGTGGTGGCCAGGAATCGATCAACAAATCGAAGACCTAACTAAGAGCTGCTTAGGATGTCAGAAGGTCCAAAATGCACCACCACATGCCCCTCTACACCCATGGGAGTGGCCCTCCTCTCCATGGCAACGGGTGCATATTGATTTCGCTGGTCCATTCATGGACTCAATGTTCTTAATAGCAGTGGATGCTCATTCAAAGTGGCCTGAGGTGATAAAAATGTCTTCAACCACTACAGAGAAAATGATTGCAGTCCTACGGACCATATTTGCCAGAAACAGTTTGCCGGAGCAGATTTGCTCTGATAATGGACCACAATTTGTGTCCGACAAGTTCCAAAAATTCATGAAAAGGAATGGGGTAAGGCATTACACATCCGCCCCGTATCATCCAGCCACAAATGGATTGTCTGAAAGGTTCGTACAAACCTTTAAGAAGGCGATAAAGGCCATGTGCGATGATGAAATTCCACTACAGCATAAGATGGACAATTTCTTATTAGCCTACGAAACGCGACACATGCAGTTACCAACCAGACCCCGGCCATGATGTTCTTTAACCGAAGGTTGAGATCTCATCTGGACTTGCTCAGACCAAATGTGCGAAGAAATGTTGAGGACAAACAATTCCAGCACATCAATGAGAAGCCGACAAGGAGCTTCAATGTAGGGCAACCAGTCTTGGCCCGTGACTATCGAACAGCGAAGTGGCAACCCAGAACGATATGTACAAGGCAGGGGCCATTAATGTACACAGTGGATGTCAGGGAGAACATTGTGAGACGCCACGTCGATCAGATCTTAGCGTCACAGGAACGCGTCAACCCCATGTCTCGAGTACCTGGGGATGAACCCGACATACCGGTAGCATCTACTTCAGACCCAGTAGCAGTGGAACCCGATGAACTACCCGATGAAAAGGGGTCAGAATCGCCTCTGCACCAAGAACAAGAACCTCTGGAAAGGCGCTATCCCGAAAGGGTCAGGAAGCCGCCCCAAAGACTGAATCTATAAATGGACTTTTGTTGTTTAAAGTACATGTTGAAATGTTGATTGTTATTTGAATATTCGGGGTATTACTAATCTAAAAGGGGAGGAATTGTAGTGTATGTGCCTTTAAGTCAGAATTACTTTTACAGCTCCTGTATACTGTAGTACCGGCAGTGACCACACCGGTATATAAGCTTTGCGCATGCCTCTGTACCCCCAGTCTAGAGACTGCCCTCCTCCAGTAAAGGCCTGTTATTTGTTAATGTACAGCCTCCGTGTGATTATTTAATAATAGCATATCCACTGAACCACGGATCCAACATCTTCCAACTAAATAAGATGGCCCGGAATTTGCGATGGGTAATGATGGTGAATGAACAGCGTTCGCTGTTATTACCCCTTTGAAACTGACCGCAACTTCAGGGTGTAGCGCATGCGCATCCTAACACGGAAATCCTGAAGTTGCGGTCAGTCAGTCACTGCTCCGACACTGGCTGCGCGGTGGCCCCTCCACCCCCACAGCCAGCAATCAGTGCATTCAGTGAAACTGACAAAAACTTGGGCTATTCCGCGGTAATATCGCTGTGAAACACCCCATTAAATGTTAGACCTTGTTGGATCAGGTGTAACTGGGGTTTTAACAGCGTATTGACTGCTAAACAAACGTTATGGCCCTGAAAAACTCATTTTAACTTTGAGGGGTGTCAAATTTATCCATTTTAATAAAAATTTAAATTTTTAAGAAACTTTAAAATAAAATCATGCAAAGGGTGCTGGACACGATGGGCCGAAATGGCCTCCTTCCATGCTGTAACTTTCTATGATTCTATGATTCTAAGTGTGGAACTCTCGCCCACAAAAAGCAATAGATGCTAGCTCAATTAATCATTTTAAATCAATAGGCTTTTTGCTAGCCAAGGGCATTGAGGGATATGGAGCCAAGACAGGTGGATAGAGTTTGGATACAGATCAGCCATGATCTCATTGAATGGCAGAACAGGCTCGAGGGGATGAAGGGCCTACTCCTGTTCCTACGTTCCTGTTTTCCTATAAGACAGTGCGTATCGTCCAGCTGTCTGACCATAGACAGTATCGCAGCCAAGTCTGATCCTGTCCTTACGACCTGTCGTTAGGTCCACACAGCAGCGCTTACCAGTTTGGGTCACTGAATAACAATCAGTGGAGCCCTGGATGAGTTTTTCCTCCCTAGATGTTGAGGCAATTCTTCTGGCCCACTAACTGCCCCAGCTGGGATCTGCTAACTCAGCACCGACTGGAGGTTGATCCTGGGACCTCCATGGCTCAGTTTGACATGGGTGGTGCTTTAGCTCATTGAGCCACACACTTCAAGGATAGGTCCCTCGATAGTGAACAGGAGGAGGAAGAAACCGATGGGTTTGCTCTCAATCCAGGTACAATGGACTCAAAAGGCCAATCCTTCAAATTCCGCTACCGGCTGTATTGGGAAATTCCAGTAAAATTTGTAAAAATCAGCCATGAGGATTCCACTATGGCCATGTCAAATGAGTTAGACTAACAGCGCAGATTGAAGATTGAAAAGGGGACCGTCCAGCTTCCAACTTCGTGCCAGACTATGCGGTCCATTTAGTCACTGAGTCACCAGGAAACTCTCTGTGGGCAGTGGGTTCTGCTTGCAGCTACACTTGCTCCAGGACCATCAACAGTTGGATTTTAAAATTCTCATTCTCATGTTCACATCTGTCCATGGCCTCGCCCCTCCCTATCTCTGTAACCTTCTCCAGCCCTGTAGCCCTTTGAGAACTCTGCGTTTCTCCAATTCTGGGCTCTTGTGCCTCCCCCACTTCCTTCGCCCCACCATTGGCAGCTGTGCCTTCAGTCGTCTAGGCTTGAAGGTCTGGAATTCCTTCCGTAAACCTCTCCGCCTCTCCAACACACTTTGCTCCATTAAGATGCTCCTTAAAACCTACTTCTTTGACCAAGCATTTGGTCACCTGTCCTAATATCTCCTTCTTTGGCTCGGTGTCAATTTTGTCTGAATTACGCTCCTGTGAAGCGCCTTGGGACATTTTACTATGTTAAAGGCGCTATATAAATGCAAGTTGTTGTTGTTGCTAACCTTGACTCCACGGGTCACAAATCCCATTGTGTTGTAATGCAAATCAATCACTGGGGAGGTCCATAAGAACTTGGAACAGGAGTAGGCCACACGGCCCCTCGAGCCTGCTCCACCATTCAATAAGATCATGGCTGATCTTCAACCTCAACTCCACTTTCCCGCCCTATCCCCATATCCCTGATTCCCCATGAGACCAAAAATCTATCGATCTCAGCCTTGAACATGCTCAATGACTCAGCATCCACAGCCCTCTGGGGCAGAGAATTCCAAAGATTCACAACCCTCTGAGTGAAGAAATTCCTCCTCATCTCAGTCTTAAATGGCCGACCCCTTATCCTGGGACTATGCCCCCTAGCTCTGGACTCTCCAGCCAGGGGGAAACAACCTCTCAGCATCTACCCTGTCAATCCCCCTCAGAATTTTACATGTTTCAATGAGGTCACCTCTCATTCTTCTAAACTCCAGAGAGTATAGGCCCAATCTACTCAATCTCTCCTCATTGGACAGCCCTCTCATCCCAGGAATCAATCTAGTGAACCTTTGTTGCACGCCTCAAAGGCAAGTATATCCTTCCTCAGGTAAGGAGACAAAACTGTGCCCAGTACTCCAGGTGTGGTCTCACCAAAGCCCTGTACAATTGCAGCAAGACTTCCTTACTCTTATACTCCAACCTTCTTGCAGTAAAGGCCAACATGCCGGTTGCCTTCCTAATTGTTTGTTGTACCTGCATGCTAACTTTCTGAGTTTCCTGTACGAGGACACCTAAATCTCTCTGAACATCAACATTTAATAGTTTCTCACTATTTAAAAAAATATTCTGTTTTTCTATTCTTCCCACCAAAGTGAATAACCTCACATTTCCCCACATTATACTCCATCTGCCACCTTATTGCCCATTCACTTAACCGGTTTATATCCCTTCTAATCCGTTGTGTCCTCCACACTGCTTACTTTCCCACCTAGCTTTGTATCATCAGCAAACTTGGATACATTACACTCGGCCCCTTCAGCTAAGTCATTAATATAAATTATAAATAGTCGAGGCCCAAGCCCTGATCCTTCCAGCACCCCACTAGTTACAGCCTGCCAACCTGAAAATGACCCGTTTATCCCGACTCTCTGCTTTATGTCTGTTAACCAATCCTCTATCCATGCTACTATATTACCCCAATCCCATGAGCCCTTATCTTGCGTAGCAACCTTTTATGTGGCACCTTATCGAATCGCTTTTGGAAATCCAAATATACTACATCCACTGGTTCCCCTTTATCTACCCTGCTAGTTACATCCTCAAAAAGCTCGAATAAATTTGTTAAACACGATTTCCCTTTCATAAAACCATATTGACTCTGCCTAATCATATGATTTTCTAAGTGCCCTGTTACCACTTCACAAATCCCGTTGTGTTGTAATGCAAATCAATCACTGGGGAAGTCCATAAGAACTTGGAGCAAGAGTAGGCCACACGGCCCCTCGCGCCTGCTCCACCATTCAATAAGATCATGGCTGATCTTCAACCTCAACTCCACTTTCCCGCCCTATCCCCATATCCCTGATTCCCCTGGAGACCAAAAATCTATCGATCTCAGCCTTGAATATGCTCAATGGCTCAGCATCCACATAATAATGGATTCCATCATTTTCCTGATGACTGGTGCCAGGCTAACTGGTCTATATTTCCCTGTTTTCTCTCTCCCTCCTTTCTTGAATAGTGAGGTTACATTTGCTACCTTCCAATCTGTTGTGACCGTTCTAGAATCTAGGGAATTTTGAAAAATCACAACCAATGCATCCACTATCTCTGCAGCCACCTCTTTTAGAAACCTAGGCTGTAGGCTATCGCGTCCAGGGGATTTGTCGGCTTTTAGTCCCATTACTTTCTCAAGTACTTTTTCTCTACGGATATTCACAGAAATCACAGATCACAGAAACCCCACAGTGCAGATAGAGGCCATTTCGGCCCATCGAGCCTGCACCGACACATATCCCACCCGATCCCCGTAACCCCTACACCGACACATATCCCATTCTATCCCCGTAACTAATCCCCCTAACACTAAGGGTCAATTTATCATAGCCAATCAACCTAACCCGCACATCTTTGGACTGTGGGAGGAAACCGGAGCACCCGGAGGAAACCCACGCAAACACGGGGAGAATGTGCAAACTCCACACAGACAGTCGCCCGAGGCCGGATTCGAACCCGGGTCCCTGGCGCTGTGAGGCAACAGTGCTAACCACTATGCCACCGTGCTGCCCACTTAATGACTTTAAGTTCCTCACTCTCAGCCCCTTGGTTCCCACTATTTTTGGTATGTTTTTTATGTCTTCTACAACAACAACAACAACAACAACAACCTGTATTTATATAGTGCCTTTAACATAGTAAAATGTCCCATGGCGCTGCACAGGAGTATTTTAAGTCAAAAAAATTGTGAAGACAGATATAAAATATTTGTTTAAAGTCTCTGCCATTTCCTTATTCCCCATTATAATTTCTCCTGTCTCAGCCTCTAAGGGACCAATGCTTCATTTTGCTACTCTCTCCCTTTTTAACTACTTGTAGAAGCTCTTACAATCTGATGAAGGGTCATCGACCTGAAACGTTAACTTTGTTTTTTTCTCTCCACAGATGCTGCCTGACCTGCTGAGTATTTCCAGTATTTTCTGTTTTTATTTCAGATTTCGAGCATCCGCAGTATTTTGCTTTTGTATTACTGTTTTTATATTTCTTGCTAGTTTACTCTCATATTCTATTTTCTCCCTCTTAATCAATTTTTTGGTTATTCTTTGCTGGTTTCTAAAGCTCTCCCAATCCTCAGGCTTACTACTACCCTTCGCAACATTATAAGCCTCTTCTTTTAATCTAATGCTACCCTTAAATTCCTTAGTTAGCCACAGATGGATCATTTTTCCCATCGAGTTTTTATTTCTCAATGGAATGTATAAACGGTGTGAATTTGGGAATATTTCTTTAAATGTTGGCCACTGCTTATCTACCGTCATACCTTTTAATCTATTTCCCCAATCAACCTTAGCCAATTCACCCCCATACCTATGTAGGCCAGGGCAGCATCCGTGGAGAGAGAAGGGTGATCGACCTGAAACGTTAACTCCGTTTCTCTCTCCACGGAGGCTGCCCTGGCCTGCTGAGTTTTTCAGCGTTTTCTGTCGTTATTTCGGATTTCCAGCATCCGCAGTATTTTGCTATCCCATACCTATGTAATTTGCTTTATTTATGTTTAAGACTTGGGAAACTGAGTCAAACTGCACTGCAGATGAGTGAATAAATCTACCTGCACAACATTGCACACCTTTGCCATTGCCTAGCTTGCTCACTGCACCCCAGAAACACTTAACCCTTCTTTCGTTACCTCAAGAATTGACTTCTCCAATGTCCTCCTCACTGGCCATTCCAGCTCCATGTTATACAACCCATAAGTTGTTTAAAACTGTCTCAGTCAAGTCCCCCCCCCCGCTCCCCCATCTCCACATTTTGGTAGATCGCCACTGTTTCTTTTCCCCTCAGCGCATTAAACTAAACATCCTTGTCCTTGTCTACAAATCTTTCAATAGCCTAGCCCAAGGGCACTGAGGTCAATTTTAGTGCTCCCATCACTCCTTCTGCTGAGATGCAGCTGACCGTAGGCTAGGACTGACACTGGGACCTTCTTGGTCTGTGTGGCCCAGTACCTTAACCAAGGAGACACACGTACCCCCTGAGCCACTGGGGAGAGACACTGGACATTTAAAAGTATCTCAGAATTAAACAGCATAAACGGTATAAACATGTCGAGTATGACTCTTCCGGTCCATCAGATACAATCCTGATTGATCTCAGGGTGGAACGCAAACAGGATGTAATATTGCCCAGACGAAAGGAAGTTCAACATTAGTGCTAATTACTCTGAGATCCTATGTTAGGCAGGGGTATTGTTGATCTTTGCGATGTGAAAAGCTATAATGTAGAGGTCAACACCAGTTGAACCCAGCCCGACTGATACCCGATCATGTACTCCCCTCACCCACTCAACAAAAACAAACCAGTGGCTTTTAAGGTTTGGAAAATCAAACAAACTTACAAAGTAAAAATAAAGCCAATAATTTAGTTTCATCTCTCTGCTCTGAGGCAAACAAGTTAATTTCCCAAGTCCCATTTAACAGACACCCTGCCAAGGAAAGCCCATACCAGCCCGAAGAGGCTGAGCAACAACTTTGAGCAGTAGAGGAGTGCAGTAATTCACAATGTATCAGAACACTATGCCATCCAATTGGAGTTGAAAGTTGACTTGAGGCAGTTTTACACCAGCCTAAAATAATCACGACTGTTTCAGTCCCTCATGCCCCACTCTCCACGTTTAATGCCTTCTGTCAGGTAACAAGATACTTACAGATAAGGAAGGCCAATCAGCCCATCTTAATTAATCCCTTCAGAACAACCCTACACGCCCACCCCCTCCACCACTTTCCCCAACATCCATTCCAAGGGTTGATCACTCTCTGTGTGACGAATCTCCTGATATCAGTCCTGATGTTACCTTTTACTAGTTTAAACCTGTGTCCCTTTGTCTTACTCGCGCAGGTTAATTTGTAGTAGTATCCGGATTTGCCTTGTCCATACTGTCTTCTAATGCCTGTGTCTGTACGCTGCCGGGCTCCACTGCGTAATAAGGAAACCCAATTGTGCCAACATGTAGGACTGGCAGTTATTTTGCAGGACAATGCATTCTTAATCTGATGGCATATCTATTTTTGGCCTACAGCGCTGTTGTTTGTTTTGAACGTTGAGTTAGTTACACTAGGGAATATAGCAGCTGGAGGGAGAGCTGAGAGCTCACAACAGTTGTTGCCTGTACTCTCACAATGTTTAAGTCCTTTTTGTTAAAGTGCATCCCCGGATGGCTCAGTTCATTACAGAATCCGGACAGTCATCGTAGAATCATACGGCACAGTAGGAGGCCATTCGGACCATCATGCCTGTGCCGGCTCTTCGAAAGACCTATCCAATTAGTCCCACTCCCCCACTCTTTCCCCATAGCCCTGCAAATTTTTTCCTTTTCAAGTATTTATCCAATTCCCTTTTGAAAGTTACTATTGAATCTGCTTCCACTACCCTTTTAGGCAGTGCATTCCAGATCATAACAACTCGCTGCATAAAAACCTCCTCATTTCCCCTCTGGCTATTTTGCCAATTATCCTAAAACTGTGTCCTCTGGTTACTGACACTCCTGCAAGTGGAAATAAATCCTCCTTATTTACTCTATCAAAACCCTCTCATAATATTAAATCTACCCTTAACTTTCTCTGCTCTAAGGAGAACAATCCCAGTTTCTCTAATCTCTCCACATAACTGAAGTCACTCATGCCTGGTATAATTCTGATAAATGACCTCTGCACTCTCTCCAAGGCCTGGACATCCTTTGCAAAGTGTGGTGCCCAGAATTGGACACAATAGTTGAGGCCTAACCAGTAGTTAGACACAGCTGCAGTTTAACATCTCACCTGAAGGGCAATTCCTCCAACAGTGCCGCACTCCTTCAGTACTGCGTTCAGTGTCTGCTCTCTCAGGCCGACGTAAAAGATCCCATGGCATTATTTCAAAGAAGAACAGGGGAGTTCTCCTTGGTGTCCTGGCCAATATTTATCCCTCAACCAACATAACAAAAACAGATTATCTGATCATTATCACATTGCAGTTTGTGGAACCTTGCTGTGCGCAAATTGGCTGCCGCGTTTCCTACATTACAAAAGTGACTCCACCTCAAAAGTACTTCATTGGCTGTAAAGTGCTTTGAGACGTCCGGTGGTCGTGAAAGGCGCTATATAAATGCAAGTCTTTCTTTGCATTAGAGTGTCAGCCTAGATTTTGTGCTCAAGTTGTGGAGTGGGGCTTGAGCCAGAGGTGAGAAAGCTACCAACAAAAGCAATCAAAAAGACATTGGTAAACTCATTGTCCAGAGTGGTATTTAACTAAGGCATACACAGGAAGATCCCAGGTTTGATCCCAGATCTGTGCTGAGTTAGCTGATCTCAGCCATGGCAACTGGTAGGGTTTCTGTTCCTGATCCTTCGTCAGTTGCCCCTGCTGGAAAGTGCACGTATGCAGATCTCAGGTGATGGCAAGATAGGTCGTTCAGTGGGGACGCACCGCAGCCTCGAATAGTCTATTGACATTCACTGCCTAGACACACAGGGAGAATGACCATTTGGGAGAGGTACTGACAAGGGGAAGGGGGCCTGTGAATCAGCAAGAGCCAGCGCATTCAGGAGAGGAGGGGAGGAAACTGCGGGAACAAAACAACCCAGCAAGCTTCAAAAGGTAGCGTCACATCTCTCAGTGCCCCTCTTGGGAGCTTTTCAACAAAACACAAAAGGGTGGAATTTTCCCGGCTTTGGTAATGCAGATGGGAAATTCACGTTCCATTGAAAGGGTTAAACTGCTAATGGGCTTTAACTGAGCCTTTCATCCTTTCAAGGATTTGCTTGACTGGAACAAAACAAGTATGTCAGAGTTAAGTGTGTCTTATTCATGCCTTCTCAGACTGACTGGCACTTCCCACTGCCGCCCTGTTTTGCAACATGTTGCTTCGATCCAAAATGGAGCCTTTCTTCTCGCCCCTCATTTTAAAGTGTTCCCCCCCCCCACCCCCACCCCTCAAGTGCTCCTGATGGCTCAGTCGATGCATGCCTTAGTTTGGAGGTCCAATGGTCTAGGACCACGCCACTGAGTGTGCTACCCAGCCACAGAGTGTAAGGAAGGACCAAGGTTTAATCCTTGGTGAGACAATTGGCCAAAGTGCACTAGGCTACAGATGGAAAGATAAAAACAGACGGGGCTTCTTCTCCCGATCAACAACAACCACTTGTATTTACAATAACAACAGAAAACGCTGGAAAAACTCAGCAGGCCAGGGCAGCATCCGTGCAGAGAGAAACGGAGTTAACGTTTCAGGTCAAGAACCTTTCGTCAGAACTTGTATTTATACACCGCCTTTAAAGTAGTAAAACGTTCCAAGGCGCTGCACAGGAATATTAAAAGACAAAACATTTGACACCGAGCCACATAAGGAAAAATTAGGGCAGGTGACCAAAAGCTTGGTCAAAGAGGTAGGTTTTAAGGAGCGTCTTAAAGGGGGAAAGAGAGTTAGAGAGGCGGTGAGGTTTAGGAAGGGAATTCCAGAGCTTAGGCCTTAGGTAACAGAAGGCACGGCCACCGATGGTTGAGCGATTATAATCAGGGATGCTCAAGAGGGCAGAATTAGAGGAGCACAGATATCTCGGGGGGGGGGGCGGTTGTGGGGCTGAAGGAGATTACATAGATAGGGAGGGGCGAGGCCATGGAGGGATTTGAAAACAAGGATGAGAATTTTGAAATCGAGGCGTTGCTTAACCGGGAGCCAAAGTAGGTCAGCGAGCACAGGGGTGATGGGTGACCGGGACTTGGTGCGAGTTACGAAATGGGCAGCTGGGTTTTGGATCACCTCAAGTCTACATAGGGTAGAATAAGGGAGGCCACCGAGGAGTGCGTTGGAATAGTCAAATTGGCCAGAAAAAGCAGCAAACCTGAGGATTGGGAGCAGTTTAGGATTCAGCAAAGGAGGACAAAGGGATTAACTGGATGTTTGTAGATGCATTGCTGATCATCTTCCAAAATTCTATAGACTCTGAAACAGTTCCCATGGATTGGAGGGTAGCTAATGTTACCCCACTATTCAAAAAAGGTGGTAGAGAGAAAATGGGGAATTATAGGCCGGTAAGCCTGACATCGGTAGTGGGGAAAATGCTAAAGTCCATTATAAAAGATGTAATAGCAGAGCACTTGGAAAACAGTGACAGGATCGGACAAAGTCAACATGGATTTACAAAAAGTAAATTGTGCTTGACTAATCTACTGGAATTTTTTGAGGATGTAACTGGTAGAATAGATAAGGGAGAACCAGTGGATGTGGTGTATTTGGACTTTCAGAAGGCTTTCGATAAGGTCCCGCACAAGAGATTAGCGTGTAAAGTTAAGGCACAAGGGATTGGGGGCAAGGTACTGACTTGGATAGAGAACTGGTTGGCAGACAGAAAGCAAAGAGTTGGAATAAACGGGTCTTTTTCCGAGTGGCAGGCAGTGATTAGTGGGGTACTGCAGGGATCGGTGCTGATGCGCTATCAATTACTCATAAAAGACTGAGAGTTAAGAGAGTAACTAAAGGCTTTTATTAACAAAAGAATGAAGGTCTGCCTCGAGTGGTCGACCGGTCCAGAAATACAAAGGGCTGGGGAGCAGTCACCTTTATACTAGGACTTGTGGGAGGAGTCAGCCGAGGCATGTCCAGGCATGTACACAGTGGAATACAAACAGTGGTTTACCACATTCACCCCTTGTTTAAAATTGAGTCCGGCGGGGTGAAGTGTATTAAAAGTTAGTGTATTGGAGTCTCTCCGGAGGTCTTGTCTGCCGCTGTGATCGGCGTGGCGACGGCAGGGGTAGTGGAGCTTCTGGCGTCGAGTCCTGCGTGGGCTGTGGCACAGGCGTGTCGTCCTCGTAGATGTCGAGCGGGTCGCGGGGCCCAGGCCTGCCGTCTGCTGGGGCTGGATATCGGATCGTGGGGGGGGGTGGTAGTGAGTAGTGGGTTACTGCGGCCCCCGAGGGTGCAAGGTCTCTTATGGAGACTGTGTCCTCCCGCCCATCCGGGTATGCAATGTAAGCATACTGGGGGTTGGCATGGAGGAGGTCGACCCTCTCGACCAGGGGGTCCGTTTTATGGGTCCTCACGTGCCTTCTCAGTAGGACCGGCCCTGGGGACGTCAGCCATGGCGGTAGCGATGTCCCCGATGTGGACTTCCTTGGGAAGACAAACATTTTCTCATGAGGGGTGGTGTTAGTGGCAGTGCAGAGCAGTGACCGAATAGAGTGGAGCGCATCGGGGAGCACATCCTGCCAGCGGGAGGTTGGAAGGCCCCTAGACTTTAAGGCTAGCAGGGCGGCCTTCCAAACTGTCGCATTTTCTCTTTCCACCTGTCCGTTCCCCCGGGGGTTGTAACTGGTGGTCCTGCTTGTGGCAATACCCCTAGTTAGCAGGTACTGACGGAGTTCGTCGCTCATAAACGATGAGCCCCGGTCGCTATGGATATAGCTGGGGAAACCGAACAGGGTGGAGAGGTCGTTCAGACATTTAATGACCGTGGCACTGGTCATGTCCAGGCAGGGGATGGCGAACGGGAAACGGGAGTACTCATCAATAATATTGAGGAAGTACACATTGCGGTCGGAGGAGGGGAGAGGCCCTTTAAAATCAACGCTCAGGCGCTCGAAGGGGCGAGTGGCTTTTATCAGGTGGGCCCTGTCTGGTCTATAAAAGTGCGGTTTGCACTCAGCGCAGACTTGGCAGTTCCTGGTCATGGTCCTGACCTCCTCAATAGAGTAAGGCAGGTTGCGGGCCTTGATGAAGTGGAAGAACCTGGTGACCCCCGGGTGGCAGAGGTCATTGTGGAGGGCCCGCAGTCTATCGATCTGTGCGCTGGCGCAGGTGCCACGCGATAGCGCATCCGGGGGTTCATTGAGCTTCCCGGGCCGGTACAAGATCTCGTAATTGTAGGTGGAAAGTTCAATTCTCCACCTCAAGATCTTGTCATTTTTGATTTTGCCCCTCTGCTTGTTGTTAAACATGAAAGCAACTGAACGTTGGTCAGTGAGCAGGGTAAATCGTTTTCCGGCCAGGTAGTGCCTCCAATGACGCACAGCCTCCACAATCGCCTGGGCCTCCTTCTCAACAGCGGAGTGTCTGGTCTCCGGGCCTTGGAGGGTTCGTGAAAAGAAGGCCACGGGTCTCCCCGCCTGATTGAGGGTAGCGGCCAGGGCAAAGTCGGACACGTCGCTTTCCACCTGGAAGGGGATGGATTCGTCCACTGCATGCATGGTGGCTTTGGCAATCACAGAATCACAGAAACCCCACAGTGCAGATAGAGGCCATTTCGGCCCATCGAGCCTGCACCGACACATATCCCACCCGATCCTCGTAACCCCACGTATTTAATCCCCCTAACACTAAGGGTCAATTTATCATAGCCAATCAACCTAACCCGCACATCTTTGGACTGTGGGAGGAAACCGGAGCACCCGGAGGAAACCCACGCAAACACGGGGAGAATGTGCAAACTCCACACAGACAGTCACTCGAGGCCGGATTCGAACCCGGGTCCCTGGCGCTGTGAGGCAACAGTGCTAACCACTATGCCACCGTGCTGTCTTCCTTGATACGGTGGAAGGCTAAGCGGGCCTCTGCCATCAAGGGAAAAGAGGTGGACTTGATCAGCGGATGGGCCTTGTCCGCATAGTAGGGGACCCACTGGGCATAATAGGAGAAAAACCTTAGGCACCTCTTCAGGGCCTTGAGGCAGTGGGGCAGTGGGAGTTCCATAAGGGGACGCGTCCGGTCGGGGTCGGGGCCGATGACTCCGTGTTCCACAACACAGCCAAGGATGGCGAGGCGGTTTGTGCGGAATATGCACTTCTCCTTGTTATATGTCAGGTTCAGGAGTTGGGCGGTGCGGAGGAATTTTTCGAGGTTTGCGTCATGGTCCTGCAAGTCACGGCCGCAGGTGGTCACATTGTCCAGATATGGGAAAGTGGCCTGCAACGCATTTTGATCTACCATCCGGTCCATCTCCCTTTGGAAGACGGAGACCCCGTTGGTGACGCCAAAGGGAACCCTAAGGAAGTGGTAGAGGCGGCCGTTTGCCTCAAAGGCAGTATACTGGCGGTCCTCAGGGCGGATAGGGAGCTGGTGGTACGCTGATTTCAGGTCAATGGTCGAGAAGACGCGGTACTGCGCGATCTGGTTGACCATATCAGCTATGCAGGGGAGTGGGTAGGCGTCCAGCAGGGTGTAGCGATTTATTGTCTGGCTGTAGTCGATGACCAGGCGCTGCTTCTCGCCGGTCTTAACGACCACGACCTGGGCTCGCCAGGGGCTGGTGCTGCCCTCAATAATCCCTTCCTTCAGGAGCCGCTCCACTTCGGTTTTAATGAAAACCCTGTCCCCGGCACTGTATCGCCTGCTCTTTGTGGCGATGGGCTTACAGTCGGGGGTGAGGTTAGCAAACAGTGGGGGGGGGGGTGACTCTGAGTGTGGAGAGGTTGCACCTGGTGCGCGGCGGGCAATTTGGGAGCTGCTGGCTGCGGACTGTGAGTGGGGGTAGGGGTCCACCGTACGCCATCGTAACACTTTTAAGGTGGCACTGAAAATCTAACCCCAGCAGGACGGCAGCGCAGAGGTCGGGCAGGACCAGAAGTTTAAAATGATCGTACACGGTCCCGTCTACTACGAGTGTCACTACGCAGTAGCCGCCGATGTCCGCCGACTGGGACTCGGAGGCCATAGAAATCCGCTGGTGCGCAGGCAGGACTGGGAGAGAGCAACGCCGCACCGTGTCGGGGTGGATGAAGCTCTCCGTGCTCCCAGAGTCAAAAAGGCAGATTGTATCGTGGCCATTTACCTTAATGTCCATTGTGGAACTGGCCAGCTGGTGCGGTCTCGCTTGGTCCAGTGTAACGGATGCCAGCGTAGGGGTCGGTGTGTCGCTGCGGGTATCAGATGAGGCGGTGTTGGGGGCCTGCTGCATTCCGGCTGTCGTCCAAGATGGCGGCGTCCATGATCCCCATGTGGCTGGAGGCGTCCAAAATGGCTGCTGTACCGGTGGTTCGCACATGGCCGGGGAGGCCCAAGATGGCGGCCCGCATGGCCCACACGCGGCGCTGCTGGGGTTCGGGGTGGCTTTGGCCCTGCAGACGTTAGCGTAGTGTCCCTTCTTCCCGCAGCCCGAGCAGATCGCGTTTTTCGCCGGGCAGCGCGCTCTGGGGTGTTTTGCCTGGCCACAGAAGTAGCATTTCTGGCCTTGGGGCACTGCTGTCTGGCCTTGGGACGCTGCTGCGGTAGTTGGGCCGTTGCTGGGGTGTGGCTGGGGTGGCACGGCGCTATGAGGCGGTCCTACCGTGTCCCAGGCTGTCATTCCCCGCGGCGTCGACGGTGCAGAGGAGTAGGCATCCATGCCCCGGTAGGCTGCATCCAATGATAGTGCGAGTTCAGAGGCCTTGTTGAGGTCGAGGTCACTCTGCTCCAACAGTCGCTGTCGGGTGTAATTGGATCTGTGGCCCGCTACAAAAGCGTCCCGGATATGTTCCTCTGTGTACACGGCGGCCTTTACATCCTTACAACCACAGGCCCGGCCAAGCACAGACAGTGCCTGAAGGTATTCCACGGTCGATTCCCCAGGTTGTTGTTTACGACTCCCCAGAAGGTGCCTGGCATACACTTCGTTCACTGGGCGCGTGTACTGGTCCTTGAGGAGCTTGATAGCGTCCGCGTACGAGGTCGCGTCTTGGATGACCGAGTCATTGCTGCGGAGGTGGTCAGGAATTTTTCGAAACACTTAAGCCAGTGAGTAAGCTTGGTGGATGAGTCCGCCTCCCGATGATCTAAGTCCAGGCATGCTGGTGTGAGGATCTTCTCCATTATAAAAATGTTGTTAATAAAATTGATGCGCTATCAATTACTCATAAAAGACTGAGAGTTAAGAGAGTAACTAAAGGCTTTTATTAACAAAAGAATGAAGGTCTGCCTCGAGTGGTCGACCGGTCCAGAAATACAAAGGGCTGGGGAGCAGTCACCTTTATACTAGGACTTGTGGGAGGAGTCAGCCGAGGCATGTCCAGGCATGTACACAGTGGAATACAAACAGTGGTTAGCACAGGTGCAAGGACCCCAGCTATTCACAATATATATTAATGATCTAGATGCGGGAACTAGATGTAATGGCCTAGAAATTGGGTTGGTAGCGCCGGCGCTGAGCGCCTAAAGAGACCTAGAATTGGGGCGAAGCCCTATGTTGGGGCGAACGCTATGAGGATAGCGCCGACTCAGAAATTGACTATACATTTAGCGCCTGCGCTAAGTGTTTGCGCGCGCCCGCGAGCGCAAGCAGCTCATGACGTCACTTCAGTGTGCAACGCCTTTTAGGAGCGCCTGAGCGCATATTGGGTGGCGCCCGGAGCCTTAGCGCCCAGCGCTATTAGTGACAGTTCGAGGGAGGGCTAACAGGCCCTTCTCGGAGTAGGGGGGCGCTATTTAAAGGGGACAGCTTCAGTGCAGAATCTTTTGCCACTTGGCCTGCTCACTGCACTCGCTGCTAGAGAGAGTTGTCGAGCTAATGTGGAGCGGAGTTCTGGGATTTGAGCTTTACAGTACTTGGGACCTTCAACCTTGTCCGAAGCACTTACACCTAAAAGCCTTTTGACCAACTTGATGTGCCTCAATAATTCCGAGACTCGAAGGTAGCAGAACAAAACAAGGCTTTTATTAACTTAGAACGAAACACGTAAGCGAGAGAGATGTCGTCCTTCTGGAGATTGGGGCTAGACTGAAGCTAGCTTACAAACGGGGCCAGGTATGGGCGGAGCCCTACACACAGCACATTCCAGCACATTCCAGTATACAATACAGCACATTCCAGTACACAATACAATGAGGTCTGGGGGAAGGGAAATGACACTGAAACCGATCTCAGTCACAGGCAGTGATGAATGGAAATATTTCATCACATTCACCCCTTCTATAGATTTAGTCTGTTCGGGGGTTTGATAGTCCTCTGCGATCGACGTGGCTGTTGCGGTGCCGCGGGTGTCGGCTGGGTGTCCCCGGTAGCCTCCTGGGTCTCTGCCGGGGGTGCCGCCAGGGTTGTTGAAGGGGTAGTTGGTGGGGGTGCCGTTGGTCGGTGTTCTTCCGGGGGTGATGAAAGAGTAGTGGGTGGGTAAGAGTTGCTGTGATCGTCGTTGCCGCTATTGCCGTGGTTGTTGTCGATGCCGGCTGGGGCGACGTCTTTTATGGACACGGTGTCCTCCCTTCCGTCGGCGTGCCGGACATATGCGTATTGGGGGTTGGCGTGGAGTAGGTGTACTGGCTCCACGAGAGGGTCCGTCTTGTGGCCCCTCACATGCCTTCGCACGAGTACCGGACCTGGGGTGGAGAGCCATGACGGCATGGATACGCCTGAGGTGGATTTCCGGGGAAAGACAAACATTCGTTCATGAGGCGTGGTATTAGTGGCCATACACAATAGCGACCGTATCGAATGGAGCACATCCGAGAGGACTTCCTGCCAGCGGGAGATAGGGAGGCCCTTGGTCCTTAGAGCTAGAGTGACTGCTTTCCATACTGTCCCGTTCTCTCGCTCCACTTGGCCGTTACCCCGGGGGTTGTAGCTGGTGGTACGGCTCGTGGCGATCCCCCTGGACAGCATGTACTGGCGTAGCTCTTCACTCATGAAGGACGCCCCCCTATCCGTATGGATGTAGCTCGGCATACCGAACAGGCAGAACAGGCTGTTGAGGCATTTAATGACCGTGGCGCTGGTCATGTCTGGGCAGGGGAAGGCGAATGGGAACCGGGAGTATTCGTCCACAATGTTCAGGAAGTAAACATTGCGGTCGACGGACGGGAGGGGGCCCTTGAAATCTAAGCTGAGCCGCTCAAAGGGCCGTGTAGCTTTGATTAAGTGGGCTCTATCTGGGCGGTAGAACCGAGGCTTGCACTCAGCGCAAGTGCGGCAGTTCCTGGTCAGGGACCGAACTTCCTCAATCGAGTAGGGTAAGTTACGGGACTTTATGAAGTGGAACAGCCGCGTGACCCCTGGGTGGCAGAGGTCGTTGTGGAGGGTCTGTAGCCGATCCCCGGTGGCGCTGGCACACATCCCTCGTGAGAGGGCGTCAGGGGATTCGTTAAGGGCCCCTGGCCGGTAAATGATGTCGTACTCGAAGGTGGAGAGCTCGATCCGCCACCTAAGAATCTTATCATTTTTAATCTTCCCCCTCTGTTTATTATTGAACATAAACGCTACCGACCGCTGGTCGGTAAGTAGGGTGAAGCGTTTGCCGGCTAGGTAGTGGCGCCAGTGGCGCACTGCCTCCACGATGGCTTGGGCCTCCTTTTCCACGGAGGAGTGTCTGATCTCGGGCCCTTGGAGGGTCCTCGAGAAGAAAGCTACGGGCCGCCCCGCCTGGTTGAGGGTGGCCGCCAAGGCAAAGTCAGACGCATCACTTTCCACTTGAAATGGAGTGTTCTCGTCCACTGCCTGTAGCGTGGCCTGCTCAATATCCTGCTTAATGCTTTTGAAGGCGGCGTGGGCCTCAGCAGAGAGCGGGAAAGAGGATGCTTTCAAGAGGGGGCGGGCTTTGTCGGAGTAGTTGGGGACCCATTGGGAATAATAAGAAAATAACCCCAGGCATCTTTTCAGGGCTTTGGGAGTGTTGGGCAGGGGCAGCTCCCGTAGGGGGCGCAATCGGTCGGGGTCTGGTCCGATTTCCCCGTTCTCCACCACGCTGCCTAGTATGCAGAGGCGCGTGGTGTTGTAAACGCACTTGTCCTCGTTGTAGGTGAGGTTGAGTTTTTGTGCGGTTTTCAGGAACCTCTCGAGGTTCGAGTCGTGATCCTGCTGGTTGTGACCGCAGATGGTGACGTTGTCGAGGTTGGGGAAGGTTGCCTGCAAGTGGTGGTCATCGACCATGCGGTCCATCTCCCTCTGGAAGACCGAGACCCCATTCGTCACCCCAAAGGGGACTCTGAGGAATTGGTAGAGGCGTCCGTTCGCCTCGAAGGCGGTGTACGGGCGGTCCTCTGGTCTGATAGGGAGCTGGTGGTACGCTGACTTGAGGTCGATGGTGGAGAACACCCGGTATTGGGCGATTTGGTTCACCATTTCTGATATGCGGGGTAGCGGGTAGGCGTCTAGTAGGGTGTACCTGTTGATCGTTTGACTATAGTCGATCACCATCCGTTTCTTCTCGCTACCCCTTACCACTACCACTTGGGCACGCCACGGGCTGTTGCTGCGTTCAATAATGCGCTCTTTCAGGAGCCTGTCTACCTCGGTCGCGATAAACCGCCTGTCCTCCCAGCTGTACCTCCTGCTTTTGGTCGCTATTGGCCGGCAGTTAGGGGTAAGGTTCGCGAATAGCGAAGGCGGCTTTACCTTCAGGGTAGCCAGACCGCACACTGTGAGGGGCGGCTGGGACCCACCGTACTTGAGCGTGATGCTTTGGTGGTTGCACTGGAAATCCAGGCCCAAGATCACGCTCGCACATAGGTTCTTCATGATTAATACTTTAAAATTATCATATACAGTTCCGTTAACGCACAATTGTACCGTGCAGTAACCCAGAATGGTCGATGTCTGGGTTTTGTCAGCCATAGAGATGGTACCCTGAGTAGGGACCACCTTTAGGGAGAGTTGTTGTGCCAGTTCTGGGTGGATAAAGCTCTCCGTGCTTCCACTGTCAATTAAGCATTTAACCCGGCACCCGTTTACCTCGATGTCCACCATTGATCTGGATAGCGGGTGCGGCCTGGTCTGGTCCACTGTGACCGATGCCACTGTAGGGCCCTGATCGATACAAGATGGCGTCCACGCTGTCTGCTCACAAGATGGTGGACCCCACGAGGTCGGGCAAGATGGCGTCCAAGATGGCCGCTCCCACGGCGCACACGCGGCGGTGGCGGGTTTTCCGGCGGGGTTCCCTCTGCACACCTTCCCGAAGTGCCCCTTCTTACCGCACTTAAAGCAGGTGGTGCCTTTCGCCGGGCACAGGTTTCTGGTGTGCTTTGGCTGCCCGCAGAAGTAGCAGTTGGGTCCCTGACGCGTCGCGGCTGTCGTAGGGCTTCTGTGGGGAGAGCGGGGCCCAGCCGGTGTCGGGCTGTCGGGCGGGGAAGATGCCTTCCAAGATGGCGGCGCCCTCGGTGCACACGTGGCGGCGTGGACGGCGCGGGCTGAAGAGTAGGCGTCCGAGTTTCTCTGGGCCACATCCAGGGATCGCGCGGTGTCCGCAGCCTGTTTCAGGTCCAACCCCGTTTTTTCCAGCAGTCTTTGCCGGATGTAAGTGGAGCTGAGGCCTGTGATGAAGGCATCGCGAACAAGCTCGTCAGTGTACACCGCGGCTTTTACATCTCGGCACTTGCAGTCTTTGCCAAGCATTTTCAGGGTGCTTAGGAACTCCTCCACCGATTCCCCAGGTCGCTGTGCGCGGGTGGCGAGCAGGTGCCTAGCATACACCTCATTCGTAGGCTGCTGGTAATGCGCCTTTAAGATGTCGCAGGCGGCCAGGTACGTCTCGGCGTCTTGGATGAGGGGGTAAACCCGGTGGCTTACCCAATTCCGCAGAATTCCGAGTCTCATCCTTGCAGCGTCCGTAGCGTCTTTGACGGCTGCGGAATTGTCCAGGAAGAATTCCATACACTCAAACCAGTGTCCGAAGCGTGCTGATGCGTCCGGAGCATGTTGATCCAAATCCAAACGTTCGGGTTTCAGGAGTTGATCCATAGTGTTGAAAAAATAAGTTAATAAAATTGATGTGCCTCAATAATTCCGAGACTCGAAGGTAGCAGAACAAAACAAGGCTTTTATTAACTTAGAACGAAACACGTAAGCGAGAGAGATGTCGTCCTTCTGGAGATTGGGGCTAGACTGAAGCTAGCTTACAAACGGGGCCAGGTATGGGCGGAGCCCTACACACAGCACATTCCAGCACATTCCAGTATACAATACAGCACATTCCAGTACACAATACAATGAGGTCTGGGGGAAGGGAAATGACACTGAAACCGATCTCAGTCACAGGTAGTGATGAATGGAAATATTTCATCACACAACTGGCATCGGAATGGGAGCTTGTTTGGAGGGCGACGGCCTCATCGCCCAACACTGTGAAGGGGCAGAGAGACGACAGGAGAGAGGGCCGGGATTGGCCAGGAGGAGGGGCAATGGAGGTCGGCCAATCCGACGGGATGCTGCGAGGGTCTTTAGGCAGCAGGTGACAAGCCTTGACATGTCGGAGGAGCAGTGTTTGGGAAGGCTCCGAATCTGGAGGGACATTGTTACTGATCTGTGCCACCTGCTTGGTCAGGATCTGCAGCCGCGTGAACGCTGCAGAACCTCTCTGTCCGTGATGGCTACACTGACTGATGGCCTCCATTTTTATGCCAACGGATCCTTTCAGTCAGCCATTGGGGACAATGCGACTGTCGCTCAGGCTGCAGTCCGCTGTTGCATCCGGCAAGTGACAGATGCCCTTTATAGGCGAACGCGTCCATTCATTACCTTCCCTCGGACCCTGCACAAGCAGGCGGAGAAGGAGGAGTATGAGGAGGAGGAGGAGGAGGAGGAGGAGGAAGATGGAAGGGCTGCTGAAAGTGGAAGGGCCATACGTCAGAGGCTCCTCTGGACTCGTATCGACACCCCTGTGGCGGAATGATGAGAGTCTTAACTCATGCGCACTTTGGATGTTTGAGGGCCTCTGCATGCCAGCATCACTGAAAGTAGTCACATGCACCAAGCAACATTGAAACTTCTGTTTATTGACACAAAAGTCTTTCATTACAGCTAAACAACGTAATGTGCGCAGAAACCATAACTTTCAAAATAACTGTGACCTGTTCGGCAAAGCCGCAAAACTCAACAAACCTTCTGCAACCATAACAGCAGGTGAGGGTGTCCTTGAATTTGGACAAACAAACGTCTCAGCACCTCCCTCTACAACTGGCCCCTTGAGGGAGAACGACTTCTCTTTCGCACCCGGCCCCTTCCCTCCCTGCTGCTCCTACGTAATTGCACCCCAGTGGCGGGCTCAAGGCTGGGGGACGCTTGCTGACTGTCTGGAAGCACAGAAGCCCCTGAGGTACGGCCTGGCCGACCTCTGGGCTTGGAGGGTGCAGATGCAGGATGCTTGCTGTGACCATGGCTGGAAGCAGTGTGGCCTGCAGGTGGTGGCAGCTGCAATGCAGGCGTCCCAGCGCTGGCATGCGCAATGGTCTCCTGACGAGAGAGGACACCTGCACCATGGTCGGACGACACACTGGCTATCTGAGGGGAGCGGCTCGGCTCATCCGCCATAATCGCAGGCTCCACGGATTCCTGGCCTTGTACGGGAGTGGAAGGGCCTGGGGTGATCCTATCTGATGCAGAGAGGGTGGCTGCAGTGAGAGATCGCGTTGCGTCAATCTGGCTGTGGAGGAGCCCAGCAAGTGACTGCGTGGAAACAGTGAGGACCTGTGTGCCAGGTGCCAGTGCCTCGGAGAACGCCTGGACAGTTCTTCCCATGGCTTCGGACAAGGCAGGAGCCGACCGCTCCACTGCCTCGGACAAGCCCTGCACAGACCTTTCCAGGGATTGTCCGAAGCCCTGAACAGTCCTTTCCATTGCCGACTCAAAACCGTGGACAGTCCTCTCCATTGTTGGGCCGAAGCCCTGGATAGTCCTGTCCATTGTGGCCCCGAAGCCCTGGATAGACCTGTCCATTGTTTCCCCGAACACCTGGAGAGTCCTCTCCATTGTTGCCCCGAAGTCCAACATACTCCTAGCCAATGAATCTATTGACTCAGGCATCTTCTCCACTGCAGCCATCAGTTCCGTGTGTCTGACCCGGGCCTGTTTGCTCATCTCTGCCAGGCGACGGACCTCATCTGCACTCTGTGCAGCAGTCATGACGACCTGCCTTGCCCTGCGGGGAGACGGTGGCCGAACTTGCCTATCCCCCCTGCGTTGCTCCATGCCGCTTGGTCCGGCAACTGGTTCATCCTCAGAGCCACCCCCCCTCCCCTCCAGGGGACTACTATCCCCAGTCTGCAGATGTCTCCGCTCCCCGGATTCTGCAACGGCTGGTCCGGATTCCTCCTGGTCCTCGCCTCCGGTGGCACTGGCACTGGCAGCTTCAGCGCGTTGAGCCCGAGTTGGTGCTGCTTCATCTGAAAGTGGGAGGTGGAAGAGTGGCTTTAGCAAAAGGACAGGTTTGCTGAAAGGCATGCCAGATTGCGGCAAGGCTCTGACATGGCTGCACACTGAGGATGCATGCTGGCGGGGGGACCAAGTGGAAGGCAACAGGTGGAAAAGGTGAGAGTCTTACCCTCGCTGTCGGTAATGGGGTCGGCAGATGCAGTGGTCACTGGACCAGACAGACGTCCTCCAAGTATCTGGTGCACTCTCTCCTCCAGATCCGTGAGAGTGACCACTTGTGGAGGTCCGCCACCGGTTCGACGCTGCTCCTTTCGAATCATCGCCAGCTTGGACTGTAGGGGAAAGAAGGGGAAGTTCTGTTACATGATGCCTTGAGAGATCATCGCATGCCCCCCATGGTGCAAGAGCCCTTACATGAGGCCTTGAGACATCTGTCCATGTGTGTGGCCAGAAAGGGCCATGGGTGCATACTGACAGATGGCCATTGGCGCATCATTGCAGCAGGGTGCCCGAAGTCAGCTGCAGATGGAGGGAAGCACAAGTTTGGTAAACCATCACTCACCCTAACGATCCGTGTGAGGTCGTTGAATTTCTTCCTGCACTGAACAGGGGTCCTGGTCGCCATGCTGCTGGAATTCACCCTCACAGCAACCTCCCTCCAAGATCGTCGATAAGCCTTCTGATTTGTCCTCTTGCCATTATCCGGATACAGGACCTCTCGACGGTGTTCAACTGCAGCCACCAAGTGGTCCAGAGCCTCAGTGCTGAAGCGCTCTGCTCTCTGCCTAACCTTCTCCATAATGCACAAGTTTCTAACGCCAGACAAGGGCGAGCGCCGAATCTGAGGCCTACAGGGCGTTGGGTGTTGAAGCTCAGTCTGACTGACCCACCCCTTTAAGAGCCGGCCGGCGCCTGTAGGTCTCGTGCTTTCCTGTAATTGAGTTCACCTGCGCTGCGCCCATCCGCATCGATATTGAGTAGCGCCTGACCTTTTGCGCCTTAAGAGCACCGTGCAACGGTTGATTTAGCGCCTCAATCCCCTTTGGGGGCGATGCAACCCAATATCGCGCCAGGCGGCAATAAGTTTCGTCTGGCTATAAACTTTGCGCATCGCCAGTTCTAACGCCTCAAGCGGGGCTATACCCAATTTCTAGGCCAATATCTCCAAGTTTGCAGATGACACAAAGCTGGGTTGACGTGTGTGCTGTGAGGAGGATTCCGAGAAATCCAGCATGATTTGGACAGGTTGGATGATTGGGCAGATGCAGTATAATGTGGATAAATGCGAGGTTATCCACTTTGGTGGCAAAAACAGGAAGGCAGATTATTATCTGAATGGCAATAGATTGGGTGAAGGAGAAGTGCAACGAGACCTGGGTGCCCTTGTGCACCAGTCGCTGAAGGTAAGCATGCAGGTGCAGCAGGCGGTTAAGAAGGCAAATGGTATGTTGGCCTTCGTAGCAAGAGGATTCGAGTACAGGAACAAGGATGTCTTGCTGCAGTTGTACAGGACCTTGGTGAGACCGCACCTTGAGTATTGTGTACAGTTTTGGTCGCCTTATCTGTGGAAGGATGTTCTTGCCATGGAGGGAGTGCAGCGAAGATTCACCAGACTGATACCTGGGATGGCAGGTATGACGTATGAGGAGAGGTTGGGTCGATTGAGCTTATACTTGCTGGAATTTAGAAGAATGAGAGGGGATCTCATTGAAACTTATAAAATTCTAACAGGACTAGACAGACTAGATGCAGGGAGGATGTTCCTGATGGCGAGGGAGTCCAGAACCAGGGGTCACAGTCTAAAGATAAGGGGTAAGCCATTTAGGACAGAGATGAGGAGGAATTTCTTCACCCAGAGAGTGGTGAACCTGTGGAATTCTCTACCACAGAAGGCAGTTGAGGCCAATTCATTAAGTATATTCAAGAAGGCGTTAGATATATTTCTTAAGGCTAAAGGGATCAAGGGCTATGGGGAGAAGGCAGGGACAGGGTACTGAGTTTGGATGATCAGCCATGATCGCATTGAATGGCGGAGCAGGCTCAAGGGGCCGAATGGCCTACTCCTGCTCCTGTCTTCTATGTTTCTATGTTTCTATGTCGTCTAGAGGTAACAAAGGCATGGATGAGGGTTTCAGCAGTGGATGAGCTGAGGCAAGGGCGAAGTCAGGTGATGTTACGGAGGTGGAAATAGGCGGTCTTAGTTATGCTGAGGATGTGTGGTTAGAAGCTCATTTCAGGGTCACATATGACACCAAGGTTGCGAGCAGTGTGGTTCAGCCTCAGACAGATGTTAGGGAGAGAGATGGAGTCAGTGGCTAGGGAACGGAGTTTGTGGCGGGGACCGAAAACAATGGCTTTGGTCTTCCCAATATTTAATTGGAAAAAATTTCTGCTCATCCAGAACTGTATGTCGGACAAGCAGTCTGACAATTTAGAGACCGTGGAGAGGTCGAGAGAAGCGGTAGTGAGGTAGAGCTGGGTGTCATCAGCGTACATGTGGAAACTGATGCTGTGTTTTCGAATGATGTCGCCAAGGGGCAACATGTAGATGAGAAATAGGAGGGGCCAAGGATAGATCCTTGGGGTCACCAGAGGTAACGATGCAGAAGCAGGAAGTGAAGCTGTTGCCGGTGATTCTCTGGCTACGATTTGATAGATAAGAATGGAACCAGGCGAGTGCAGTCCCACCCAGCTGGACGACGGTGGAGAGGCGTTGGAGAAGGATGGAGTGGTCAACCGTGTCAAAGGCTGCAGACAAGTTAAGAAGGACAAGGAGGAATAGTTTACCGTTGTCACAGTCACAAAGGATGTCATTTGTGACTTTGACGAGAGCCGTTTCTGTACTGAGGTAAGGGCTGAAACCTGATTGGAGGGATTCAAACATGGAATTGCAGGAAAGATGGGCACGGATTTGGGAGGCGACAACGCGTTCAAGGACTTTGGAGAGGAAAGGGAGGTTGGAGACAGGGCGGTAGTTTGCAAGGACGGTGGTTTCAAGGGTTGTTTTTTTGAGGAGAGGGGTGATGATGGCAGATTTGAGGGAGAGGGGGACAGTACCTGAGGAGAGAGAACTGTTAACAATGTCAGCTAACATGGGAGCCAGAAAAGGAAGTTGGGTGGTCAGCAGTTTGGTGGGAATAGGGTCGAGGGAGCAGGAAGTGGGTCTCATGGACAAGATGAGCGTGGAGAGGTCATGAGGGGAGATCGGAGAGAAACTGGAGAAAGATGTGAGTTCAGGGCTAGGGCAGGGGGACCCATAGAGGAAGTTTGGCCCGGTGGGCTAGAGGAAGGAAGGGAAGTGGTAGAGGCAGCTGGAAGGATGGTCTCAATCTTAGAGACAAAGAAGTCCATGAGCTCCTCACACTTGATGTCAGAGGTGAGGGTGGAGGAGACAGGGGAGAGGGGTTTAAGAAGACGGTTAGCAGTAGAGATTAGGAGCCGGGGTTTATCTTTGCATTCCAGAATTATTCTGGAATAGTGAGCAATTTTGGCTGACGAGAGGAGGACCCGTTAATGCTTTATGTGGGCCAGCCAAATCTGGCACTGAATGGCTAAACCAGTTGTCCACCATATCACAGAATCACAGAATCACAGAAACCCCACAGTGCAGATAGAGGCCATTTCGGCCCATCGAGCCTGCACCGACACATATCCCACCCGATCCCCGTAACCCCTACACCAACACATATCCCACCCTATCCCCATAACCCCACATATTTAATCCCCCTAACACTAAGGGTCAATTTATCATAGCCAATCAACCTAACCCGCATATCCGTTCAAGTCTGCGTCCCTTGGACATAAGGGAGTGAAGGTGAGGGCCGTACCAGGGGGTGTGGCCAGGGTGAGAGAGGGTAATTGTTTTAATAGGGACTAGGGCATCAAAGGTGGTGGTGAGGGTGTGGTTGAACAGATCGGTAGCTGCAGAAATGTCATGGTGAATGGAAGGCCAAAGGCTGGAGAGTTGGGATTTTTTTTTAATTCGTTCATGGGATGTGGGCATCGTTGGCAAGGCCAGCATTTATTGCCCATCCCTAATTGCCCTTGAGAGGGTGGTGACGAGCTGCCATTTCAGAGGGCAATTAAGAGTCAACCACATGATGGGCCCTTCATAGGATGCCAAGAGAGGCACAGAGGGAAGCTGTAGGCTTATCTAAGAGGGAGTCAAGCCTGAGGCGGTGGCAGGAGAGTAAGAAGGTTGAAAAGTAATGAAAGATTGGGGTAGGGATCACTAACCAGTGACCCCTCCTACTGGATGTGAAGACAGGTGGTTGTCACCTGAAGGCAGTGCAGGGCTCAACACATGAATAAGGCAGTCTCGATTTAAAATTCTCATCCTCGTGTTCAAATCCCTCCATGGCTTCTCCCACCAAACCACCCCCCCCCCCCACAACCCCCCATCTCTGTATCCTCCTCCAACCCTACAACCTTCTTCCAACACTGCATTCCTCCAATTCTGGACTTCCCACTTCCCTTTGCCCCACTATTGGCAGCTGTGCCTTCAGCCATCTAGGCCCTAAGCTCTGGAATTCCCTCCCTAAACTTCTCCACCTCTTTCTCTTCCTTTAAGACATTCCTTAACACCTACCTCTTTGACCAAGCTTTTGGTCACCTGTCCTAATGTCTCCTTCTTTGGCTCGGTGTCAAATTTTGTCTGATAATCGCTCCTGTGAAGCACCTTGGGATGTTTTGCTACGTTAAAGGCGCTATATAAATGCAAGTTGTTGTTGTTGAATAGCCTCTAAACGCTCACTTTTTAACTTCAGACACGCGAATAGCTGCATGCATGAGGTACTGGGGTGGCATCTATGAATCAGCACCCCAGCAAGTCAGTGCCTTCAGAAGCGGAAGGGAGAATATTGAAGGGTGGGTGTCGGGGTGAGCTTATTTTCTCCCATTCTATAGGTCTCTCTAAACCATGCACCATTGTCTCGACCCCACACTTACACTTCACTGGTGTTTATCAGCCACCTGCAAGGGAAAAAAATGGGTGGTCACTCCCTGGCTTAAACCGGCTGTATATACAGGAAACTCTCGTTTAAACGGCACCTAAATATCCGGAATTTTCTATTAACCGGCAAAATTCTCACTTCGAAAACAACACCTCAATAACTAGCAATGTTGTCGAGTCCGAGACACCCGCGGTAGCCGAGTTAGTCAGTGGGGGTAGTTCCCCAAACTGCCACTACTCGGCTTCTTGGCGCAGTCGGAACACCTCAATACCCCTGTAATAGGAGTCTGACTCTCCCACGCTGCCGGGAGTCTCTTCTGATCCGTTATTTTACAGGGGTACTGTGTGTCTCCCACGCTGCTGGTAGTCATTGCATTGAATTACCCTCAACTGTCAGTACTGTACTTATTCAAGCATGTTCCACCATCCATTTAACACAGCATTCTGTAGGTGAGTACTGTATACTGCACATTTCCTGATTTTTTTATTTTTCTTTGTTTAAAAATAGCCTCGGTAGATAACCCTCTCTGTCATCCAGAATTTTTGATCAACCGGCAACACGCCGGTCCCGTCTGTGCCGGATACCAAACAGTTTCCTGTACTGTGATTTCAACTTCTTCCGAAACTCAGAGCACAATCACGTTAGCACACACGTAGTACATGGCGCAGCACGTTCACTGTCAACGGTGCTTTGAGTCTCACCGGACACCACAGCACCAGATTATCTAACCTGGGGGCACAGCTGAGAACGGCGGGGGTGTGTGGGGGAGGGGGAGCGGTAATGTGTGGTGAACACGGGTTAGAAAATCAGGGTGATCATGTAGCCCTATCTCCGTCACCGTGCGTTCTGCTGGCAAGGCAATGTGCCAGGAGCCCCGCCTCAATTATTCAACAACTCACTTTTCATGCCACATTGCATGTAACGAGGGCATACAAGCAATGGCATTGTCCACTGGTTTAGGTCTTAGTATCTTTGGGACATGAGTGATGTTTGCTAATGGGGACCCTGTGCAAAGGTTCAGTTTGGAGCCCCTACATTTTATTATTCAATGCCACTAAACCAGGTGCCAGCCATGGCTCAGTGGTAGCATTCTCATCTCTGAGTCAGAAGGTTGTGGGTTCAAACCCACTCCATGAGACTTGAGCACATAATCGAGGTTGATTCTCCAGTCCAATACTGAGGGAGTGCTGCACAGTCAGAGGTGCCGTCTTTCAGATGAGAGGTTAAACAAAGGTCCCGTCTTCCCTCTCAGGTGGACGTAAAGAAGCATAGGATGTGAAGAAGAGCAGTGGAGTGCTCCTGGTGTACTGGCCAATGTGTATCCCTTAGCCAACAATCCTAAAACATCTGGTCATTATCACATTGGTGTTTGTTGGGGGGGCCTTGCTTTGCGTAAAATTGGCTGCCGCATTTCCTACAATACAACAGTGACTGTGTAGGAACGTGGGTTCCTAACTAAAAGACTGAGTTCTACTCAGATGATCAAACAAAATGAACTTTAATGAAACAAACAAGCTTTAACAATAAACTGCAGGATAACATCAAATATAGGTCTGCTCTCTCTGGAGGCTCCACGAGGACTGCCCCTGCAGTCCTGTGGCTGACGTCATCACGTTTTCCCGCCAGTCGGGGATCACGTGATGAACGGCGTGACGTCATCACGTTTTAACCGCGCTGTTAAAGCAACCACACTCTGTACAGTTAAACAGCATAAATAAAGATACAGACTCAGACTGTAGCTAACATGTTGCTAAAGGAATTATGTACAAACGATCTGAGTCCTTTGGTGGCTCTGCCACATGCGCCCCCCCAGAATTGTCTTTAACAGCAAAAGTGAGATGTCGAGGAGGCCTGACAAGCCTGTCCGAGCGACTTCGGTAACCTGGCAGAGGAAGCTAATGGACGGTGGTCGAGCTGGCGGGCGGTTGTGGTTGAGCTGGTGCGGCGAGTGTGGTCGAGTTGGCGGGTGGCTGTGGTTGATCTGGCATGGCGGCTGCGGGCGGTCGGCCACGTTTCGGCAGTTGAGCGACGACGACTGGGCGGTCCAGGTCCAGGTGAGCCGGCTTCAACCGGTCTACCGAAATGTGATCCGGCTTTCCTCCGATGTCGACCAAAAAGGATTTGTCTCCTGATTCGATGACGCGGAAAGGACCAGTGTAAGGGGGCTTGAGTGGATCCCGGTGAGCGTCGTGCCGGATAAAAACATACTCGGCATTCTTCAGCTCCGCTGGCACGTGGGAGCTCTGTAAACCGTGATTTGATGTAGGCACCGGAGCGAAGCATCTAGCCGCTTCCTGCTGGCTGACGAGTTGCTGGGAGGCGGACCATGGCTCTGTGGGAGAAGGGAGGAAATCCCCATGTACTCGGAGAGGCTGGCCATAAACGAGTTCGGCTGAGGGCGATTGCAGGTCTTCTTTGGGCGCCGTACGAAGACCCAAAAGGACCCATGGGAGTCTGTCCACCCATCCTGCACCTTGAAGACTGGCCCGAAGGGTGGCTTTAAGCGACCTGTGGAATCACTCGCAAAGGCCGTTCACCTGTGGATGATAGGCGGTGGTGCGATGAAGTTTGGTGCCGAGCCCCTGAGCTACAGTGTTCCATAGCTCCAAGGAAAATTGTGGCCCACAGTCGGAAGAGATATCCGCCGGTACCCCAAAACGGGCAACCCAACAGGAGATGAAAGCTCTAGCGACGTCTGCCGAAGTGGTGGAAACCAAAGGAATTGCCTCTGGCCACCTAGTGGTGCAGTCCACCATGGTGAGGAGATGCATATAACCATGAGAAGGTGGAAGTGGCCCCACAAGGTCCACATGCACGTGGTCAAAATGACGCTCCAGAACGGCGAACGTAGCCACTGGAGCTTTAACATGACGCTGGACCTTGGCCTTCTGGCAGACCACGCAGGTGTTGGCCCAGTCACGGACATCAAGGTGCATACCCTTCCAGACGAACTTCGCCGACATTAGCCATTGTGAAGCCTTCATACCAGGGTGCGACAATCCGTGAATGGCATCAAACACCTTCCGGCGCCATGCGACTGGCACGATAGGTCGGGGAACGCCCATGGAGACATCGCAAAGGAGCGTGGCGCCTGCGGCCTGGAAACTGACGTCGGTCGCCTGGAAACTAGAGGGGACGGCTCTGTATGATTGGACCTCTGGGTCCGAGGCCTGATCCGCAGCCATGAGGGCGTAGTCAATCCCCAGGTGAACCGCATGGACCGTCGCACGGGAGAGGTAATCCACCACCAGGTTGTCCTTACCAGACACACGTTGAATGTCCGTGGTAAATTCAGAAATAAACGTCAGGTAACGTTGTTGACGAGCAGACCACGGTTCAGCAGTCTTGGCCATGGTGAACATGAGAGGTTTGTGGTCGACAAAAGCCGTGAAGGGACGTCCTTCCAATAAGAACCGGAAATGGCGAATGGCTAGGAAAAGGGCCAGTAGCTCCCGATCGAAGGTGCTGTATTTTTTTTCATTTTTCCGTAGTTGACGGCTGAAAAACGCCAGCGGTTGCCACGTGCCGTTCACCCACTGCTCCTGCACTGCGCCGATGGCGTAGTCTGACGCATCTGTGGTAAGGGCGATGGTGGCACCTGGAAGTGGATGCGCAAGCATGGTTGCATTGGCCAAAGCGCTCTTGGTGTTGACGAACGCCTGGTCCATCTCGGCCGTCCAGCTGATTGGGTCCTTACCGGACTTGCCCTTGAGGGCCCCGTACAAAGGTTGCATTAGCTGAGCTGCCTTAGGGACGAATCGGTGATAAAAGTTGACCATCCCCAGGAACTCTTGCAGGGCCCTGACGGTTGGCGGGCGCGGGAAAGAGGTAACAGCTTCCACCTTCGTCAGTAAGGGGACAGCGCCGTCTGATGTTATGCGGTGTCCCAAGAAATCGATCCGCTGCAGGCCGAACTGGCACTTGGCCAGGTTGATGATTAAACCGTGCTGGCTGAGGCATGTAAAGAGGGTACGTAAATGGGAGATGTGCTCTTCCTTGCTAGCGCTGGTGATGAGAATGTCGTCAAGGTAGACGAAGATGAAGTTTAGGTCTCGGAGCACGGAATCCATTAAGCGCTGGAAAGCCTGTGCCGCATTCTTCAAGCCAAATGGCATCCGCAGGAACTCAAAGAGGCCGAAAGGGGTGATGACAGCGGTTTTCGGGACATCTTGCGGGTGCACGGGAACCTGGTGATACCCCCGGACAAGGTCGACTTTAGAAAAGATAGAATTTCCCGCCAAATGGGCCGAGAAATCCTGAATATGCGGGATCGGGTACCGATCAGGAGTAGTGGCGTCGTTCAGGCGTCGGTAGTCACCGCATGGCCGCCAGCCGCCGCCTGGTTTCGGAACAATGTGGAGAGGCAAAGACCAGGGACTATTCGACCGGTGAATAATCCCAAGCCGCTCCATCGTGTCGAACTCTGCTTTCGCAGCCGCGAGCTTGCCGGGTTCGAGCCTTCTAGCCCGTGCATAAACCGGGGAGCCAGTAGTGGTGATATGATGTTCAACACCATGCTTTGTGGCCGAGGAGGAGAAAGTGGGCCTTGTCAGCTCTGGGAACTCTCCAAGGAGCCGAGTGAAGTCATCCGGAGAAGAGAAAGCGCAGGCGATAGAGCGCGCCACAGTGGTACCGTGGTAGCACGGAATCGAGTGGAAGGTGGCCGCGTTGATCAACCGGCGGTGCCGGACATCGACGAGGAGGCCGTTGGCACACAGAAAATCTGCCCCTAGGATGGCCTGCGAGACTGTGGCCATGACGAATTCCCAATGGAAGCGTTGACCGCCGAAACAGACTTGGACCCGCTGCTTTCGGAAAGTTCAAATTGCTGCGCTATTAGCCGCCACGAGGGAAAAACCGTGGTTCCCAGCTTGCACATCGAGATTCAACGCAGGTAGGATGCTACACTGCGCCCCAGTGTCACAAAGGAAACGTCGACCCGAAAGATGTAAAGAAGTTCCCCGTAGATCCGACGGCCATCGCAACCGCGGAGCGCCCGTTAGACCCGGTCCTCCTTCGCCAGGAACGCTGCAGGAGCGTTGGTTTTTTTTGGGGCGAAAAGCTGCAGGGAGAGCGGCAGCGTCGTGCTTTCGTGTCAAAACGGGCGTGGTAGGAGCACCAGCCCGCTGCAGGAGGAGCTGGAACTGCGTCTGTGGGGGATGGGCGCCTCGTGGCCGCGCAGCACTGCTGGGTTACTGTGAAAATCTTATCTGCTTCGGCAGCAAGCTCAGCGCAGTCTGTAATCTCGGATCTGGCTAGGGCAGCCTGTACCTGCTCCGGCAGTTGGCAGAGGAATAGCTCCCGGAAGAGGAAGCATTCCGGTTTGGCACCCAAGAGCGTGAGCATTTGGCTCATGAGCTCGGACGGTTTGGAGTCCCCAAGGCCAGGCATCGTGAGGAGCCAGCGAGCGCGTTCTGACTTCGAGAGCCCGAAGACCTGTAGCAACCGCGCCTTTAACGTATCATACTTGCTGTCAGTAGGAGGACTACCGAGGAGGCTGACGATCCGCAAAGCAGCTGCGCTATCGAGGGCGGAGACCACGTAGTAATAACGGGTCTGATCTGTGACGATGTTCCTGATGGCGAACTGGGCTTCAGCCTGGATAAACCAGGCGTCTGGTTGTTGCTCCCAGAACTGTGGCAGTTTCAGAGTCACGGCGTTCGCGTCCATGCTGAAGATCTTCCGCGAAAACTGTTCACGAAAGTCGGGGTCACCAATGTAGGAACGTGGGTTCCTAACTAAAAGACTGAGTTCTACTCAGGCGATCAAACAAAATGAACTTTAATGAAACAAACAAGCTTTAACAATAAACTGCAGGATAACATCGAATGTAGGTCTGCTCTCTCTGGAGGCTCCACGAGGACTGCACCTGCAGTCCTGTGGCTGACGTCATGACGTCATCACATTTTCCCGCCAGTCGGGGATCACGTGATGAACGGCGTGACGTCATCACGTTTTAACCGCGCTGTTAAAGTAACCACACTCTGTACAGTTAAACAGCATAAATATAGTTACAGACTCAGGCTGTAGCTAACATGTTGTTAAAGGAATTATGTACAAACGATCTGAGTCCTTTGGTGGCTCCGCTACAACTGCACTTCAAAAAGTACTTCATGGACTGTAAAGAACTTTGGGACGTCCTGAGGTTGTGAAAGGCGCCAAAGAAATGCAAATTTTTCTATACCAACAATGGCGTTGTCCACTAGTTTAGGTCTTAGTATCTTTGGGACAGGAATAGCGTTTGCTAAGGGGGTGCAAAGGTTCAGTTTGGGGCCCCTACACTTTACTAGACAACGATACTTAATATTACAAAAAGAAAATACTGCAGATGCTGGAAATCTGAAATAAAAACAGAAAATGCTGGAGAAACTCAGCAGCTCAGGCAGCATCTGTGAAGAGAGAAACAGAGTTAACGTTTCAGGTCGCTGGCTTTTCGTCAGAACTGGAAAAAAGCAGGAAATGGAACAAATTTTTAAGCAAGTGTAGGGGCTGGGAAAGGGGGGAGGGGATGAAAGAACAAAAGGGAAGGTCTGTGATAGGATACAAGGCGGCAGAGGCGACATTAAGAGATATTCAAGGCAAAAGGAGATGGTGATGGGACAGGTTAAGAAACAAAGGATGGCTCTAGGTGAAGTGTAAATTGCGCTGGCAGAATGAAAGACAGCTGCCATGTGGGGGAAGAAGAAAAAAAAGACAGACAAAGAGTGTGGATAAAAATATATATATATGATAGGGGCCGAGGCTATGATCTGAAATTGTTGAACTTGACGTTGAGTCCAGAAGGCAATCCAGATACTTAATATTACCGACTTAACCTGCTGTCAAATCCACACACATACAATCGTGAAAAGGCATGTTTGCAATAGATACTATAAAAATAGTTGACACAAGGTGTCCTTTCACTGGATCCCTGACTGGCTCGTGCCCCAATGCAATTTGACGGATGGCACAGACCTAATGACCGCCCTTGCTTTAGGACGGATGTAGATTGTCAGTGTGGATCAGCCCAGAGACAGCAGTCTTCTGTTTTGACTCTGCCTATTCTGTGCATTGCGCTCCTGTCAGGAACTGTTGACAACATACACACTGGAGTTCAGGAAACGGTTTTTGTTTTTGTGTTCAGCTTGTCTATTTGGAGCTTCTTTGTCAGAGGCAAGCATCACGGTGGGAACTGACGGGTGGGAGCGAGTCTCCAGCTCAGTCCAGGAGGATACTTTTCATTCCCTCCTACGACGCTGAATCTTTGATGCAATGTTCAATGGCATGGCTGCGGCTTTGAGTTGTTTTGCTAAGGTTATGAGAGCGTGACGGGGGCCAAGTCTCCCATCAAATGTGACAGGCTTGACAGGCAGCCCTCTCTGGCAACCAGCCGTCTGTTTCCGCCTCGCCTCTCTCTGGGGTACCTGGTATTCACTCAACCAGCCCAGTATTTTCTCCAGTGACAGGCTAATCTGATCGATGCTCAGTTGAATTTAACTTTGAATCGTGGAAATTTCAACCAAAGTATCAGAAGATAAAATAGAAGATATGAGGGCTCAATATTCACCTTCTCTGGTGCACTGTGGCTGCTGTATGTACGGGATGCACTGCAGCAACTCACGAAGATTACTGTGTTAGCATCTCCCAAACCCACAGCTCTACCACCAGGGAGAACAAGAGCAGCAGTGTCGTGGGAAAACCATCACCTCCAAGTCACACAGCTTGCTGACTTGGACCTATAAGCTCGGATTCCCTACCTAAGACCATCAAAGCGGCAGCATTGCCGCAAGAACAGTAGTGGTTCAAGAAGGGGGCCCACCAGCACCCTCTGAGGGCTACTAGCAATAAATGCAACCTTGCCAGCATCACCACATCGCGAGCACAAATAATGAAGAAGGATTCCTTTCAATCCTTTTAAGTGTCAGCTGAGATCAGTCGGTCACCTCTGAGTCAGAGGTTGAAGTGGATGCGAAAAGTCCCATGGGACTATTTAAAGGGCAGGAGAGTTCTCCCGGGGGTCCTGGCCAACAGTCCTCCCTCACTTTGCAGCACCGACACCAGATTATCTCGTCATTCATTCACTTGCTGTTCTGTGGGACCTTGCTGTGCGAAAACTGGCTGTCGCATTTGCCTACTCAATAATTCATGCAGTTCAAAAGTAATCCACTGGCTCACGGTGTCCTTCAAAATAAGGCACTATATATTATTTTGCTCTTTGTTAGAGTAATTTAATTTGTGCTTCTCCTACCACCACCTGTGGCCCAGTAAGTAAATGCACCTGATTTGATTCCTGGCAATCTACTGATTGGACCCAGGACAGGGGGCGAGGTTCTAAGTTTGGACTCAGTACCACTGGAGCAGGGAGGAAAGAAACCAGTGACCCATGCGAGGAAGTCTGTGTATGTGGGTGAAGAAAAAACCAGGCTTGGCTGTGATGGCTAGGGGGTAGTGCTTAGGGCAAGTGATTTTAAAGTGCATAATCCCCCGACAAGACCAGCAAAGGATTGCACTTTCACTGGTCAGTGTGATTTGATCCTGAGTAGAGAGTCTTGCAAAAATGGTCCCAGAGGTTCGATCTCAGCAATAAAAAATTACTTGCCCGTGTTATGATCAAGGTTCAATCCCTAGTCTGTGCTGAGCGACCCGATCTTGGCCAGGTTGGCAGGGAGCACAAGGTCATTGGATTCAGTTCCCCACAGAGGAGGAAAAGAAAAGGCAAGGAGAAAAGGGATACTTCCCAATTACAACAAGTAAAACGGGGACGTAAAGCACACACTACTGTACTGTACCCTATATCGCCCACACACACTACTGTACTGTACCCTATATCCCCCACACACACTACTGTACTGTACCCTATATCCGCACACACACTACTGTACTGTACCCTATATCCCCCACACACACTACTGTACTGTACCCTATATCCGCACACACACTACTGTACTGTACCCTATATCCCCCACACACACTACTGTACTGTACCCTATATCCCCCACACACACTACTGTACTGTACCCTATATCGCCCACACACACTACTGTACTGTACCCTATATCCCCCACACACACTACTGTACTGTACCCTATATCCCCCACACACTACTGTACTGTACCCTATATCACCCACACACTACTGTACTGTACCCTATATCACCCACACACACTACTGTACTGTACCCTATATACCCCACACACACTACTGTACTGTACCCTATATCCCCCACATACACTACTGTACTGGACCCTATATCACCCCCACACTACTGTACTGTACCCTATATCACCCACACACTACTGTACTGTACCCTATATCACCCACACACACTACTGTACTGTACCCTATATCACCCACACACACTACTGTACTGTACCCTATATCGCCCACACACACTACTGTACTGTACCCTATATCCGCACACACACTACTGTACTGTACCCTATATCACCCACACACTACTGTACTGTACCCTATATCCGCACACACACTACTGTTCTGTACCCAATATCACCCACACACACTACTGTACTGTACCCTATATCACCCCCACACTACTGTACTGTACCCTATATCCCCACACACACTACTGTACTGTACCCTATATCCCCACACACACTACTGTACTGTACCCTATATCACCCCCACACTACTGTACTGTACCCTATATCCCCACACACACTACGGTACTGTACCCTATATCACCCACACACACTACTGTACTGTACCCTGCATCACCTACACACTACTGTACTGTACCCTATATCCCCCACACACTACTGTACTGTACCCTATATCCCCCCCACACTACTGTACTGTACCCTATATCCCCACACACACTACTGTACTGTACCCTATATCGCCCACATACACTATTGTACTGTACCCTATATCCCCCACATACACTACTGTACTGTACCCTATATCACCCATACACACTACTGTACTGGACCCTATATCGCCCACATACACTATTGTACTGTACCCTATTACACCCCCACACACTTCTGTACTGTACCGTATATCACCCCCACACACTACTGTACTGTACCCTATATCCCCCACACACTACTGTACTGTACCCTATCTCACCCACACACACTACTGTACTGGACCCTATATCACCCCCACACACTACTGTACTGTAACCGATATCCCCACACACACTACTGTACTGTACCCTATATCCCCCACATACTACTGTACTGGACCCTCTTTCACCCCCACACACTACTGTACTGTACCCTGCATCACCCACACACTACTGTACTGTACCCTATATCACCCACACACTACTGTACTGGACCCTATATCACCCCCACACACTACTGTACTGTACCCTGCATCACCCACACACTACTGTACTGTACCCTATATCACCCACACACACTACTGTACTGTACCCTGCATCACCCACACACTACTGTACTGTACCCTATATCACCCACACACTACTGTACTGGACCCTATATCACCCCCACACACTACTGTACTGTAACCGATATCCCCACACATACTACTGTACTGTACCCTATATCCCCCCCACACACTACTGTACTGTACCCTATCTCACCCACACACACTACTGAACTGTACCCTATATCCCCCACATACTACTGTACTGTACCCTATATCACCCCACACACTACTGTACTGTACCCTGCATCACCCACACACTACTGTACTGTACCCTATATCACCCACACACTACTGTACTGGACCCTATATCACCCCCACACACTACTGTACTGTACCCTATATCACCCACACACTCTACTGTACTGTACCCTATATCCCCACACACAGAACTGTACCCTATATCACCCACACAGTACTGTACTGTACCCTATATCTCCCACACTCACTACTGTACTTTACCCTGTATCACCCACACACACTAATGTACTGTACCCTATATCACCCACACACTACTGTACTGTACCCTATATCACCCACACACTACTTTCTGTACTGTACAAGGGTAGCTAATGTTACCCCACCATTCAAAAAAGGTGGTAGAGAGAAAACGGGGAATTACAGACCGGTAAGCGTGATATCGGTAGTGGGGAAAATGCTAGAGTCCATTATAAAAGATGTAATAGCAGAGCACTTGGAAAACAGTGACAGGATCGGACAAAGTCAACATGGATTTACAAAAGGTAAATCATGCTTGACTAATCTACTGGAATATTTTGAGGATGTAACTGGTAAAATAGATAAGGGAGGACCAGTGGATGTGATGTATTTGGACTTATAGACGGCTTTCGATAAGGTCCCGCATACGAGATTAGCGTGTAAAGTTAAGGCACATGGGATTGGGGGCAAGGTATTGACTTGGATAGAGAACTGGTTGGCAGACAGAAAGCAAAGAGTTGGAATAAACGGGTCTTTTTCCGAGTGGCAGGCAGTGACTAGTGGGGTACCGCAGGGATCGGTGCTAGGACCCCAGCTATTCACAATATATATTAACGATCTAGATGAGGGAACTGGATGTAATATCTCCAAGTTTGTAGACGACACAAAGCTGGGTGGGCGTGTGTGCTGTGAGGAGGATGCCGAGAAACTCCAGTATGATTTGGGCAGGTTGGGTGATTGGGCAGAAGCATGGCAGATGCAATATAATGTGGATAAATGCGAGGTTATCCACTTTGGTGTCAAAAACAGGAAGGCAGATTATTATCTGAATGGCAATAGATTGGGAGAAGGGGAAGTGCAACGAGACCTCGGTGTCCTTGTGCACCAGTCGCTGAAGGTAAGCATGCAGGTGCAGCAGGCGGTTAAGAAGGCAAATGATATGTTGGCCTTCGTAGCGAGAGGGTTTGAGTACAGGAACAAGGATGTCTTGCTGCAGTTGTACAGGGCCTTGGTGAGACCACATCTTGAGTATTGTGTGCAGTTTTGGTCACCTTATCTGAGGAAGGATGTTCTTGCCATGGAAGGAGTGCAGCGAAGATTCACCAGGCTGATACCTTGGATGGCAGAAATGACGTATGAGGAGAGACTGGGTTGATTGGGCTTATACTCGTTGGAGTTTAGAAGAATGAGAGGGGATCTCATTAAAACTTATAAAATTCTGACAGGACTGGACAGACTAGATGCAGGAAGGATGTTCCCGCTGGTCAAGGAGTCCAGAAACAGGGGTCACATTCTAAGGATAAGTGGTAAGCCATTTAGGACAGAGATGAGGAGGAACTTCTTCACCCAGAGAGTGGTGAACCTGTGGAATTCTCTACCACAGAAGGCAGTTGAGGCCAACTTATTAAATATATTCAAGAAGGAGTTAGATATAATTCTTAAGGCTAAAGGGATCAAGGGATATGGGGAGAAAGCAGGGACAGGGTACTGAATTTGGATGATCAGCCATGATCTCATTGAATGGCGGAGCAGGCTCGAGGGGCAGAATGGCCGACTCCTGCTCCTATCTTCTATGTTTAACCCCCACACACTACTGTACTGTATCCTATATCTCCCACACACTACCGTACTGTACCCTATATCACCCACACTACTGTACTGTACTGTATATCTCCCACACACACTACTGTACTGTACCGTATATCCCCACACACTACTGTACTGTACCCTATATCTCCCACACACTACTGTACCATACCCTATATCACCCACACACTACTGTACTGTACCGTATATCCCCACACACTACTGTACTGTACCCTATATCTCCCACACACTACTGTACTGTACCCTATATCACCCACACACTACTGTACTGCACCCTATATCACCCACACTCTACTGTACTGTACCCTATATCCCCACACACAGTACTGTACTGTACCCTATATCCCCACACACAGTACTGTACTGTACCCTATATCACCCACACACTACTGTACTGTACCCTATATCACCCACAGACTACTGTACTGTACCCTATATCCCCACACACAGTACTGTACTGTACCCTATATCACCCACACACTCTACTGTACTGTACCCTATATCCCCACACACAGTACTGTACTGTACCCTATATCACCCACAGACTACTGTACTGTACCCTATATCACCCACACACTCTACTGTACTGTACCCTATATCCCCACACACAGTACTGTACTGCACCTGATGTGCCAAATAACTGCCTGATTCCATGAGGTTACAACTTAAAACTAAAGGCTTTTATTAAGTAAGAATCTTGGCATCAAGTTAACACAGGGCAACCATCATTCATCACCGACCCAGCCCTTATGAGTAAAACCCAGCTCTTATAAATAAGACACACACCAATCAGGAGGATCCATAAAGGCGGAGCTAGCGGGGAACATTAGTGGTTACACCTGTAAAAAATTTACAGACTTTAACAAGTACAACAACAGACAATCCAGAACAGAGTTATTTCATCACATTCACCCCCTGCTATAGATTCAATCTGTGAGGAGGTCTGATAGTCCTCTGGTAATGACATAACTCTTGCCGAGGCTCCTCCCAGAGTACCAACTCCGGTTCATCCGAATTCCCAGAATCATCAGTGTTTTCCACACTGAGGGTTTGTGGCCTAGAAATTTGGTTGTGGGTCCGCCAGGGCTTTAGCGCCCGAAATTTTGCGCCGGCGTTAATGCCGCTGCGCCCGACGAAAATTCGGTTGCCCCGGGCCCAGACGGCGGCGGGCGCTAATGGAGGGTTTTAGTGCCTCACTATGGGCGTTCAGTGCAGTTTTGAGGCGCTAATCCCCCGCTGCGGCACCCGAGGCGGTGCGGCAGGCTGGGGTACTGCAGGCCTCCTCCTTCTGTTAAGGAGGAGCTGCCTGCAGCCGACCGCTGGCCGGTCGATTCGCCCGACAAATGAGCCCGGCACCTCGGGGAAGAGCCGGGCTCGCGGGCCACACACATCAGTGCCACGGGGGGGTGGTGGAGGAGTCCGGGGAGGGAGGTGCGGGCAGGCGGCCGCCGGGAAAGCGGCCGGCCGCTGCTCCACTTTTATGCGCCGGCGCAAAGGAGTGTAACATCCCGTTGAACAATCGTTGGTTGCGGCTGCCACGGGCGAGGCGGCCGCAACTGAATTTGGGCTTGGGGCCGGGTTACCACGGCAACCGGGACGCTGCGCACACCGATGACGTCATCGGTGCCGGCGCAGCGCTACCGGCTAACGCTGATGGTAGGGCCCAACGCAATTTCGTTACCAGCTATAATTCCGGCGCAAGACCCTCTAACGCCTCTAATTGGGCGCTAACCCCACCGAATTTCTAGGCCTGTGTCTCTGAAGGTCCAATACCCCGATTAAAAACTCTACTCTCAGAGTCGAACTCTTTGAGCTCCAGCAGGTGCAAGATCTTTAATAGAGACCGTATCCTCTCGGCCATCCGGATATTGAATGTACGCATACTGGGGATTAGCATGAAGGAATTGTACTTCCTCCACCAGTGGATCAGTCTTGTGGCCTCTCACATGTCTGTGCAACAGCACAGGGCCCGTGGTCGTTAACCATGTGGGTAACGATACTCCATTAGTAGCTTTTCTTGGAAAGCTAAACATCCTTTCATGAGGGGTGGCATTCGTCGCTGTACACAAAAGAGACCTTATAGAATGCAACACGTCTGGCAGGACATACTGCCAGTGAGAGGTCGGCAGGCCTCGTGACTTCGGAGACAATATGATAGCCTTCCACACTGTCGCATTTTCTTTCTCGACCTGCCCATTACCACGAGGGTTATAGCTGGTAGTTCTACTCGTTGCAATTCCTTTCGATAGCAAAAACTGTCGCAATTCTTCGCTCATAAAGGAAGAACCCCTATCACTATGTATATAGTTAGGAATGCCAAACAAAGAAAACAGTTGGCAGAGGCATTTAATTACAACAGCACTGGTCACATCTGGACAGGGGATAACAAAAGGGAACCGAGAGCACTCGTCTATAATATTAAGAAAATAGACATTACGGTCGCTCGATCGAAGGGGACCTTTAAAATCGAGACTCAAATGCTCAAATGGTCGAGTTGCTTTAATAAGATGAGCTGGCTCAGACGGCTTATAGAAGCGGGGTTTGCATTCAGCACAAACACGACAGGTTCTGGTCATTGTCTGGACCTCCTCAATAGAGTAGGGTAGATTGTGGGACTTAATGAAGTGGTTCATTCTGGTAACCCCAGGGTGGCAGAGTGCATCGTGGAGACTTTGAAGCTTATCTATACCTAGACTAGCACATACTCCTCGTGACAAAGCATCCGATGACTCATTAAATACTCTAGGCCTGTACTGAATATCATAGTCATATGTTGACAGTTCTATTCGCCATCTTAAAATCTTATCATTTTTGATCTTGCCTCTCTGCTTAGTATTGACATAAAGGCCACAGATCACTGGTCAGTAATAAGCATAAAACGTCAGCCAGTGAGATAATGTCTCCAATACCTGACTGCTTCGATAATCGCCTGCGCCTCCTTTTCCACTGAAGAATGTCGAACTTCTGGTCCTTGCAATGTACGAGAGAAGAAAGCTACTGGTCTACCAGCTTGGTTAAGAGTTGCTGCCAACGCAAAATCAGATGCATCACTTTCCACTTGAAAAGGGATCTTCTCATCCATGGCACATACCACTGCCTTCTCAATGTCCCGTTTGATATTACAGAAAGCCTCCTGAGCTTCCGCCGATAGCGGAAAAGACGTCGACTTAATAAGAGGTCGGACTTTATCTGAGTAGCTAGCCACCCACTGGGCATAGTACGAAAAGAATCCCAGACACCTTCTTAAAGCTTTTACAGTATGAGGTAAAGGTAATTCCTCAAGTGGGCGTAATCTTTCAGGATCCGGCCCGATTACCCCATTCTCCACAACGCAACCAAGAATACACAAACGTGTAGTATTGAAGGTACACTTGTTTTCGTTGTAGGCCAGGTTTAACCTCTTTGCCGTCTCTAGGAACTGCGCGAGATTTTGATCATGCTCCCGTTGGTCATGCCCACAGATAGTAACATTATCCAGGGAAGGGAATGTTGCTTCCAATGCGTATTCATCCACCATACGATCCATCTCGCGTTGGAAGACGGATACCCCATTCATCACTTCAAAGGGCACCCTAAGAAATTGATACAGGCGCCCATTAGCTTCGAAGGCCGTATAAGGTCGGTCTTCTATTTTGATAGGGAGTTGATGGTAGGCAGACTTTAAATCAATGGTGGAGAACACGCGATACTGAGCTATCTGGTTCACCATCTCAGAAATACGAGGCAAAGGATAGGCGTCCAATTGGGTATACAAGTTTATAGTCTGGCTATAATCGACCACAAGTCTTTTCTTTTCATTAGTTTTAACCACCACCACCTGGGCACGCCACGGGCTATTACTGTGTTCGATGATTCCCTCCCGTTAAACCTTTCCACTTCCTCTTTTATAAATGTTTTATTTTCTGAACTATACCGTCGACTCTTAGTCGCTATAGGTCTACAATTAGGAGCAAGGTTCGCGAACAAAGAAGGCGGACTTATTTTAAAATAGAAAGGCCACAGACTGTGAGTGGAGGCTGAGATCCACCATACTTAAGGGTAACGTTCTCATGCTGACACTGGAAGTCCAAACCTAAAATTAAGTTCACACACAACTGAAGTAATATAAGGAGTTTAAAGTCCTTATACTCCGTATCCTTAATGGTCAATGTGACTTTACAATATCCAGTTACCTCCGAAGTAAGGGACTTAGACGCCATCACAGTTTCACTTCGAGTAGGATACACCTTCAACGAACAGGAGTTAACAAGGTTGATATGTATAAAACTTTCAGTACTGCCACAGTCTATCAAACACCCAGTAGGACGACCATTAACCTTAATGTCCATCATAGATTTCGACAAGGAACACGGTATGGTCTGGTCAACCGTAACCGAGGCTAGAGTAAAACGATTGGCGGCAGCAGAGAAGACATCAGGTACAGGATTACCCTTACACACTTTACTAAAATGTCCCCGTTTCTTACATTTAAAACAAGTAGCCTCTCTGGCTGGGCATCTTTGCCTGGAGTGTTTAGGTTGGCCACAAAAATAACACTTAGACCCATGGGGTACAGCCGCAACAGTAGGATTAAGTGGAGGCTCCATTGACGTTATGGATGTCTCCATACTCGGAACACACGAGGCTGAGAGAGACGCATGGGCTGATGCATACACTTCTAAATTCTTCTGGGCTACATCTAACGATCGAGCCGTAACAACAACTGTTTTTAAAACTAACGAGTCATTCTCGAGGAGTCTCTGTCTAATATAATTAGATCGAAGGCCAGATATGAAAGAATCACGGATGGCTTCTTCCTGATACAATATAGCAGAGACAGCCTTGTAGTTGCAATCCTTAGCCAAAGCCTTAAGATCCTGCAGAAAATCATCCAGGGATTCCTCGGGTAATTGCCTGCGAGTAGACAAAAGATACCTGGCGTATACTTCATTAACCGGCTTAAGGTACTGGGCCTTAAGAGCTGCAAGGGCCTCTTCATACGTAGTAATATCTTCTAATATAGAGTAAGTTTGATGACTTCCAAATTGGTTAAAAGACCCAACTTGTTAACCGTCGGATCGATCGATGCGATGAAGTATTCAAAACATCGAAGCCAATGCGTAAATTTCTTCGATGCATCTGCCGAATGGGGATCGATATCCAGACGCTCTGGTTTCAAAAATTGATCCATTTTCCAAAGTTCTTACTTAATAAAATTGATGTGCCACATAACTGCCTGAATCCATGAGGTTACAACTTAAAACTAAAGGCTTTTATTAAGTAAGAATCTTGGCATCAAGTTAACACAGGGCAACCATCATTCATCACTGACCCAGCCCTTATGCGTAAAACCCAACTCTTATAAATAAGACTCACAGCAATCAGGAGGATCCATAAAGGCGGAGCTAGGATGGAACATTAGTGGTTACACCTGTAAAACATTTACAGACATTAACAAGTACAACAACAGACAATCCAGAACACAGAGTTATTTCATCACAGTACCCTATATCACCCACACACTACTGTACTGTACCCTATATCCCACACACACTACTGTACTGTACCCTGTATCACCCACACACTACTGTACTGTACCCTATATCACCCCCACAAACTATTGTACTGTACCCTATATCTCCCACACACTACTGTACTGTACCCTATATCACCCACACACACTACTGTACTGTACCCTATATCACACCTACACACTACTGTACTGAACCCTATATCTCCCACACACACTACTGTACTGTACCCTATATGACCCACACACACTACTGTACTGTACCCTATATCACACCTACACACTACTGTACTGAACCCTATATCTCCCACACACACTACTGTACTGTACCCTATATGACCCACACACACTACTGTACTGTACCCTATATCACCCACACAAACTACTGTACTGAACCCTATATCTCCCACACATTAATCTGCTGTACCCTATATCACCCACACACTACTGTACTGTACCCTATATCCCCCCACACACTACTGTACTCTGCCCTATATCACCCACACACTACTGTACTGTACCCTATAAGGGTAGCTAATGTTATCCCACTATTCAAAAAAAGGTGGTAGAGAGAAAACGGGGAATTACAGACCGGTAAGCGTGACGTCGGTAGTGGGGAAAATGCTAGAGTCCATTATAAAAGATGTAATAGCAGAGCACTTGGAAAACAGTGACAGGATCGGACCAAGTCAACATGGATTTACAAAAGGTAAATCGTGCTTGACTAATCTACTGGAATTTTTTGAGGATGTAACTGGTAAAATAGATAAGGGAGAACCAGTGGATGTGGTATATTTGGACTTTCAGAAGGCTTTCGATAAGGTCCCGCATAAGAGATTAGCGTGTAAAGTTAAGGCATATGGGATTGGGGGCAAGGTATTGACTTGGATAGAGAACTGGTTGGCAGACAGAAAGCAAAGAGTTGGAATAAACGAGTCTTTTTCCGAGTGGCAGGCAGTGACTCGTGGGGTACCGCAGGGATCGGTGCTAGGACCCCAGCTATTCACAATATATATCAATGACCTAGATGAGGGAACTAGATGTAATATCTCCAAGCTTGCAGACGACACAAAGCTGGGTGGGTGGGTGTGCTGTGAGGAGGATGCCGAGAAACTCCAGTATGATTTGGACAGTTTGGGTGATTGGGCAGAAGCATGGCAGATGCAATATAATGTGGATAAATGCGAGGTTATCCACTTTGGTGTCAAAAACAGGAAGGGAGATTATTATCTGAATGGCAATAGATTGGGAGAAGGGGAAGTGCAACGAGACCTGGGTGTCCTTGTGCACCAGTTGCTGAAGGTAAGCATGCAGGTGCAGCAGGCGGTTAAGAAGGCAAATGATATGTTGGCCTTTGTAGCGAGAGGGTTTGAGTACAGGAACAAGGATGTCTTGCTGCAGTTCTACAGGGCCTTGGTGAGGCCACATCTTGAGTATTGTGTGCAGTTTTGGTCACCTTATCTGAGGAAGGATGTTCTTGCCATGGAAGGAGTGCAGCGAAGATTCACCAGGCTGATACCTGGGATGGCAGGAATGACGTATGAGGAGAGTTTGGGTTGATTGGGCTTATACTCGTTGGAGTTTAGAAGAATGAGAGGGGATCTCATTGAAACTTATAAAATTCTGACAGGACTGGACAGACTAGATGCAGGAAGGATGTTCCCGATGGTCGGGGAGTCCAGAACCAGGGGTCACAGTCTAATGATAAGTGGTAAGCCATTTAGGACAGAGATGAGGAGGAATTTCTTCACCCAGAGAGTGGTGAACCTGTGCAGTTCTCTACCACAGAAGGCAGTTGAGGCCAACTTATTAAATATATTCAAGAAGGAGTTAGATATATTTCTTAAGGCTAAAGGGGTCAAGGGATATGGGGAGAAAGCAGGGACAGGGTACTGAATTTGGATGATCAGCCATGATCTCATTGAATGGCGGAGCAGGCTCGAGGGGCAGAATGGCCTACTCCTGCTCCTATCTTCTATGTTTAACCCCCACACACTACTGTACTGTACCCTATATCTTCCACAAACTACCGTACTGTACCCTATATCACCCACACACTACTGTACTGTACCGTATATCACCCACACACACTACTGTACTGTACCGTATATCACCCACACACACTACTGTACTGTACCCTATATCACCCACACACTACTGTACTGTACCCTATATCTCCCACACACTACCGTACTGTACCCTATATCAGCCACACACAGTACTGTACTGTACCCTATATCCCCCCACACACTATTGTACTGTACCCCATATCCCCCACACACACTACTGTACTGTACCCTATATCTCCCACACACACTACCGTACTGTACCCTATATCACCCACACACAACTGTACTGTACCCTATATCCCCCCACACACTATTGTACTGTACCCCATATCCCCCACACACACTACTGTACTGTACCCTATATCCCCCACACACACTACTGTACTGTACCCTATATCCCCCACACACACTACTGTACTGTACCCTATATCCCCCACACACAGTACTGTACTGTACCCTATATCCCCCACACACACTACTGTACTGTACCCTATATCCCCCCCACACACTATTGTACTGTACCCTATATCCCCCACACACAGTACTGTACTGTACCCTATATCCCCCACACACACTACTGTACTGTACCCTATATCCCCCCACACACTATTGTACTGTACCCAATATCCCCCACACACACTACTGTACTGTACCCTATATCCCCCACACACACTACTGTACTGTACCCTATATCCCCCACACACACTACTGTACTGTACCCTATATCCCCCACATACACTATTGTACTGTACCCTATATCCCCCACACACACTACTGTACTGTACCCCATATCCCCCACACACACTACTGTACTGTACCCTATATCCCCCACATACACTATTGTACTGTACCCTATATCCCCCACACACACTATTGTACTGTACCCTATATCCCCCACACACACTACTGTACTGTACCCTATATCCCCCACACACACTACTGTACTGTACCCTATATCGCCCACATATACTATTGTACTGTACCCTATATCTCCCACACACTACTGTACTGTACCCTATATCCCCCACACACACTACTGTACTGTACCCTATATCTCCCACACACAGTACTTTACTCTACCATGCATGCCCCACACACAGTACTGTACTATACTTGCATCACCTAAAGAAAGAAGAAAGAATTAGTCTCAAAACAATTTTGTGTCCTCTGGGGGTCCCAATGAGTTACTTTAGAAGTGTACTGTTGTTCTTTAGGCAAAAGCAGCAGCCAATTTGCTCACAAGAAGGCCCCGCAAACATCAGTGAGATGAGTGATCTGTTAATCTGCTTTTTATGAAAAGTAAATATTGGCCAGGACAACATTTTCTGAATGGTGCCATGGGACCTTTTACATCCACCTTTACAAGTAGACAGGGTGTTTCTTTAAGGACTCATCTGAAAGGCAGGACCACTAGCAGTGTAGCACTCCCGCAGTACTGTGCTGGAATGCCAGCCTAGATTTTGTGCTCAAGTCTCTGGAGTGGAACTTGAACCCACAACCTTCTGACTCAGAAGCGAGAGTGCTACCTATCACTGAGTGAGGCGGACACTTTGAGCAACTGGTTTCACTGTGCTGCTGAGTTGAGGCTGATTTCAGGAGCGTAACACTATAAACACTATACCAATCTCCATGTGCTGTTGTCCCCCATTCTTGTTGCTCATTTGGCCTGTAGGAGGCTGACTGGGAATATGGAGACACATTTTTCTGCATGTGACTGGGACACGATGACATCATTAGCAGCCCCTGTTTTGATTGAAGCATTTTAATTGGATAGCCTTAACTACTGATGTCATTTTATCAGGGCATTAGACAGCCAGTGAATCCAGCAGCAAGTCGCAAGAACCATGGAAACAATGGGTCTCCAAAGCCATGGGAGCAACAACGGTGAGGTGTTCTGATGATAGGTCCACGCCTGAACCATTAACTCATCTCTTCGCTCCATAGGTACTAAATGACCAGCTGAGAGTTTCCGGTATTTTCTGTGTTTGTCAGGCCAGTTATGTTTATAAGTCAAGAACCACAACACCATCCAGTACAAAGCAGTCTGCTTGATTGGCACCCCATCCACTAGCTTAACCAGCCACGCCCTCCACCACCGGCGCACCATGGCTGCAGTGTGGGGGAAGCCCTGCAGCAACTCACCAAGGCTTCTTCGGCAGCACTTTCCATACCAGCAATCTCTGCTACCTGGAAGGACAAGGGCAGCAGGCACATGGGAACACCACCACCTCCAAGTTCCCCTCTGTGTCACACACTATCCTGACTTGGAAGTATATCGCAGTTCCTTCATCGTCGCTGGGTCAAAACCCTGGAACTTCCTCCCTAACAGCACTGTGGGAGCACCTTCACCACATGGACTGCAACGGTCCAAGAAGGCGGCTCACCACCACCTTCTCAGGGGCAATTAGAGACAGACAATAAATGCCGGCCTTACCAGCGACACCCACATCCCAAGAATGAATAAAAAAAGAGCTGGGGAAATGCACACTTGCCATTAGCTGTGCTCTCCTAATTTAAGAGGGCCTAATCCCTGACAGGACTGCACGATTCCATGCCTATTATCTGCCACGCTGATGGCTACAGCACTGTGAGGCAGAGATGGCCCAAGCGTTTGTCGTCATAGGCCACTCGGGTTGCCAACTCTGGGTGGAGGAATCCCTGGAGGTTTGATAACGTGGCAATTGATCGCGTGGCATATGATCACGTGACACTTGCCCGCAGTTTGCCAATGTTGTTGCACTTACCTTATGAAGATTGAGTCCCTTGTAGTTGAGTGTCTTTGCTCGTGGTTTCACCCCAGCTGCTGAGGTGTGAGAAGTTCCGAGTCACCAGGCGAAGAACGCGCACAGGCGCGAACTGCAAATGTGAAGTGTAGATTCTACTTTTCTCCCGGGTTGCTAGCAGCTATCCCCTTTCTACTGTTCCGGGAGGCTCCTGGACAATCTGGGAGGGTTGGCTGGCAACCCTATTTGCAGATACCTGTAACGCAGGTTAATGTGACATTGCAGAGTTGCCTGGATTCTGAGGGCTGGTTGCCAATGTTTGGGAGCTACATGTGGCCTTATGGGCTGTAGGTTGGGCCGCCCTGCTGTACAGTATCTGTACGCTGAAGCAGCATCAAACAAATCTGCACTTCAAATCATAAGGATTTCCCATAGTAATTAAAAGTTTACAGTTTATCGCTTCATTACACAAACACATTTAAGCTCCATGTTGACGAGGTGTTGATTACTCTTTGTCATATTAAGATCCGCTCATTATCTGCTGTTTCTCTTTATAATGATGCTCTCCTGCTCCTTTATGTTGCTTCGACAGTTAGCGCTTCTAAAGCTTGGATTGTGGGAGTGTGATGTTTGTGCACTGGTTTCCCGTGTTTACCTTGCTCCCTTATCTTGACAGCAGTGGGCCAACAAATCCGGTGGGACCTCACCAGGTGGTGGAGTGATGGCTAATCTGCTGAGTACTGTGGCTGCTTCAGCAACAAGAACTTGCATCCAGTTCATGCCTTTGAAGTAGGAAACCCTACCGAGGGCACTTCAAAGAAGCGGAATCCGATAAAAAATTTACACAAGCCAAAGAAGGAGATATTAGGAGGGGTGATTGTAAAAGGTTTTACGTAGGGTCTTAAAGGAGGAGAGTTGGAGAGGCGGAGAGGTGTAGGAAGGGAATTTCAGAACTTAGGGCCTGAAGGCACGGCCACCAATGGTGGGGCGAAGGGAGTGGGGGCTGTGCAAGAGGCCAGAATTAAAGGAACACAAATTTCTCAGCACTGTGCAGTACTGAGGGAGTGCTGCACTGTCAGATGTACCGTCTTTGGGATACGATGTTAAACTGAGGCCCTGTCTCCTCTCATGTGTATTTAAAAGATCCCAAGGTGCTTTTCCAAGAAGAGCAGGGGAATTCTCCCTGTCTCCTGACCAATACTTATCTCTCAACAAACATCACAAAAACAAAATCTGGTCATTGCTATTCATGTGACCTTGCCAAGTGCAAATTATATGTTACATTTCCCTACAGTACAGTAATGGTTACACTTCAAAAGTACTTCATTGGGGGTGAAGCGCTTTGGGACATCCTGAGGTCATGTAAGGCGCTGTATAAATGTAGAAAATGCTGGAGACATTCAGCAGGTCAGGCAGTACCTGTGAAGAGAGAAACAGAGTTAACGTTTCAGGTCGATGGTGAAGGGTCATCGACCTGAAACGTTAACTCTGTTTCACTCTTCACAGATGCTGCCTGACCTGCTGAGTATCTCCAGCATTTTCTGTTTTTATTTCAGATTTCCAGCATCTGCAGTATTTTCTTTTTGTACTGTATAAATGTTTGTCAGGTTGAATTAGCATGCTATCACCTGATCCAGGTACAAGTGCTCCGCCCTCCCCTTGGAGGACCCCCGAAATCCCTGGGCAATCGAAAAGTAAATGGAGACCTGGCAACATGAGCCTCCACCCCTTTTTTCCTCTGCTTTATGGATGTGAAGTTAACGTTCCCTGGATGCTGAGCGGAGGAAAATACACAGAAGAAAAGAACTATATAGAGCCTATCACCTCCTCAGGATGTCTTAGTGTGCTTCACAGCCAATGAATTACTCTTGAAGGGCGGTCACTGCTGCTATCTGGGCAAAGACAGCAGTCAGTTTGTGCACAGCAAGATCCCACAAACAACAAATGATAGTTATGTAGTCACTTTGACTGGCAGGTGTCTAGGGGAGGGCTGTATTGATACATTCACGTTTCTTGGAATCACCGTACTTACACGGGGAGCAATGCGGGTCGGGGGTTGAGGCACTCGACTGGTCTTTGGGGGGGCTTTGGCCCAATGCCTCATCCGAAAGACGGCACCTCTAATGATGCACTGAGGAGGGTGCCTATTGCTGAGTGCAGTTTAGAAATATGTATCAGGGGCCCTTGCTCTCAGTGTGCCTTTGCCCTGAAGGCAGTTGCAGACTGTGCTTGCAGTGAGAGCGAACGAACGGGCTCCTCACCATACAATGGGCTTTAACAGTTGACTGGCTCCCACCTAACGCATTGCTTTGACAGTTTAACTGTTCTGCTGTGACACAAAGGACTGGCCACCAGTGAAACGTTCACTGATTGTTACCGGGCAGTGAGGTTAATTAACACTCTCCGCCCATGCCCAGTGGACCGTGGGGGGCACTGAAAAGATCTGTCTGCAAAATGTCAGACTCCGAGAATTACCTTATGAAAAGACCTCATTGGTAGCAGAATATGTTAAATAGCTCTCATTACACCTCTCCCCTCAAAGGATTTAGATATGAATATACTCATCCATTGGAAATGCACCCAGTTACCTTTCTGCTTTATCTGGCCTGTTGATACAGTGGGGTGTGTTGGGAACAGCAGATATCTGTGCCTGTGCAAGGCTTGTGTGTGTGTGTGTGTGGAGATAACAGCAAGTTTATATTCAGTCCGCCCGTGACCTTCCTGAACGATTCTAGGGAAGAGGCCCCATCAGCAGGCGAGTGCGAGTAATTGCCAGTGGTATCCCAGCACCAGGTATCCATGGTGATCAGGAGTGGGAGCCACAGCTGATTTGATTATAGCCGACTTTCCAGTGCAGTACTGAGGGAGCGCTGCACTGTCGGAGGAGCCGTCTTTCAGATGAGACGTTAAACCGAGGCTCCATCTGCTCTCTCAGGTGGATGTAAAAGATCCCACGGCACTATTCTGAAGAAGAGCAGGGGGAGTTCTCCCCGGTGTCCTGGCCAATATTTATCCCTCAACCAACATCACTAAAACATCTGGTCATTATCACAATGCTGTTTGCGGGTCCTTGCTGTGTGCAAGTTGGTTGCCATGATTTGAAACAGTGACTACACTTCAAAAGTACTTCATTGGCTGTAAAGCACTTTGGGACATCCTGAGGTAGTGAAAGGCGCTATATAAATGCAAGGTCTTTCTTTCTATGGGAGATTGACTGGTTTTGGCTCAGTGCTTCCCCAAAGCACTGAGTCCAACATCGGAAACTCTCTGGGGGTTAGAGAATCAAGGAAGAGCAGCCATTCCCACCCCACACTGACGTATTTATTGTGCGCTGATGCTCTGAGCTGTTGCACCAGCCCCGTGGCAGTGAGAGTTTTCAGAGATACAAATAATAACTGTCTGAAAATACAACAATAGCAACACCAACAACTTGCATTTATGTAGCGCCTTTAATGTAGTAAAACATCCCAAGGCGCTTCACAGGAGCGATTATCAAACAAAATTTGACACCGAGCCACATAAAGAGATACTAGGGCAGATGACCAAAAGCTTGGTCAAAGGGATAGGTTTTAAGGGGTGTCTTAAAGGAGCAGAGAGGGGTAGACAGGTGCAGAAGTATAGGGAGGGAATTCCAGAGGTTAGGGCCTTGGCAGCTGAAGGCACGGCCGCCAATGGTGAGGTGATGAAAATCATGGATGTGCTAGAGGCCAGAATTAGAGGAGAATAGCAATCTTGCATGGAGGGTTGGAGGGCTGGTGGAGGTTACAGAGATAGGGCTGCTCCCAGAAGGAAGCACCATTCATCAGCAGGGAGGTGCAGTTGTTGGGGGGTGAACACATGTTGTTGGTTGTGCCCGGCCATGAGCACTAACTATTTAGCTGGGTATTGTCTCACCTACACTAAGGAGTTTATCGAAGATTGTATATAGATTGTGGAAGGACTGGCATTGACGGGTTAAACGGCCTTTAATCGCTTCCTGCTTTCTCCTGCTCTCAACAACTAACTGGCAGAGTGTCACTGGCACAGGGCTGAGGGTAGATTACCTCTGCACCCATCAAGTCTCACAAGGAGTGTGGGGAGGGGAAAAAAGACAGAAAATAAAATCACCTTTGTATTAAAACATGGTGGGGAAAAAAAGCAGACAAACGGAGCGATTTGGCATTTGTCCGAAAGAACATGGAAAACAGGATCTAGTTCTGTGAGATGGTCGGCGAGATATGGAATGCTCTGCTGCCTGTTGCCATGGAAACAAAAACAGCAGATTCATCCATCAAGGTCCTGATCTATATTGATAGTGAAGGGAGCAGCAGGAGCAGGCCAGCCCCCATGTAGTGTTATCATCAGATGTCAGATTTGTACACTGGGGACCCTGAATCCAACAGAGGCTGGGGAACACCCACTCCGCTCTCCCTGACAGCAGAACCACAGCAACTTACATTTATATAGCACATTCAACTTAGTAAAACGTCCCAAGGCGCTTAACAAGAACGATATCAATAAGGAACATTTTTGACACCAAGCCACAGAAGGAGATATCAGGACAGGTGACCAAAAGCTTGCTCAAAGAGGTAGGTTTGAAGGAGCATCTTAAAAGAGGAGAGCGAGGCAGAGAGATGGAGAGGCTTAGGGAGGGAATTCCATAGTTTAGGGCCAAGACGGCTGAAAGCACGGCCACCAATGGTGGAACGATTAAAATCGGTGACGCGCAAGAGGCCAGAATTGGAAGAGCACAGAGATCGCGAAGGCTTGTAGGGCTGGAGGAGGCACAGGCTTCTGGATTTCTACCTAAGGGTGCAGGAGGGGAGGTTAAAGAGCTAAAAGGTACATTTTCTGTATATATTCCCCTCCAGTCCTCTCCCTGGGCACCTGCTGCTCTGAGACACTGCACTGAAATGAGCTTCACATGTGAAGCTCGGCGATGAGTGTCAGCTGGTTACTCCTCCATGGGGGGAAGTCACTGTCAAGCCAAATCTTCTTCCCCGCCTGCTCCCTACATACACATTGCTCTTTCCAAAAGAGATCTCTGGATCGTGGTCAGGAATGTGGGGCCAGATTTGGGCAGTGGAGTTTTGGATTGATTTGGAGGTTACCGGGGATGGCGGTCACCTCGGAGTGTGTTGGAGGAATGGAGTCTATAGACGATGAAGACTTGGAAAGGAATGTTGCAGCAGTGGAGGCAATGCTGTGGAGGTGGAAGGAAGCGATCTTGGCGGGGGATGGAATATGGGTTTGAAACTCAGGAAATGTGGTCCAATCTGAGTGAAGAACCAGGGAGAGGGAGGAAGTTGATGGCAAGGGTGCGGAGGTTTTCCCAAGGGTGAAAACAATGGCTTCAGTCTTTCCAGTGTTCAATTGGTGGCTCATTCATGACTTAATGTCAGACTGGTGGTCTGATAGCACACGTGGCCATGGGGTTGAGGGAAGTAGTGTAAAGATAGAACTGGGTGTTGTCAGCATATATGTGGAACCCGGTCCATGTTTACTGATAACATTATCGAGCAGCAGCATGTAGATGAGCAAGAGGAGGGGGCCAAGGGTGAATCCTTGGGCAACTCTGGAGGTGACCGCCCAGGAGATGGAGGAGAGGGTAATGGGTGTGTAATGGGCCTAGAGGGACATGTTACTAAAACAAAAGGATAAAGAATTTAAAAGGAATTAGAGGCTGGAACAAGTGTGAGAGGGTGAGGGAGAGCCAGGGGCTTGGGCAATAGAGGGGTACTTGGACCTGGACTGCAACCAATATGTGCACAGAGGTAGACACAGGGAATTACAAGAGGCAGGGAGTTAGGCAAAGCAAGGAAGAAGAGAAGGAACTGATAAACAGAGATAACTAGTCCATTCTGGAATAGTCGGCAAGTCAGAGAATCCAAGAGTTAGTGAGGAGGACAAAGGAACCTGGAGAACAAAAGAACATAAGAAATAGGAGCAGGAGTAGGCCATTCAGCACATCGAGCCTGCTCCGCCATTTAATAAGATCATGGCTGATCTTCTACCTCATCACTTTCCTGCATTATCCCCATATCCCTTGATTCCCTTAATATCCAAAAATCTATCAATCTCTGTCTTAAATATACTCAATGACTGAGCCTCCACAGCCCAATGGGGTAGAGAATTCCAAAGATTCACCACCCTCTGAGTGAAGAAATTTCTCCTCGTCTCAGTCCTAAATGGCCGACCCCTTATTCTGAGACTGTAACCCCTGGTTCTAGACTCTCCAGCCAAGGGCAACATCCTCCCTGCATATACCCTGTCAAGCCCTGTAAGAATTTTGTATGTTTCAATGAGATCACCTCTCATTCTTCTAAACTCTAGAGAATATAGGCCTAGTCTACTCAATTTGTCCTCATAGAACAATCCCCCCATCCCAGGAATCAGTCTGGTGAACCTTTGTTGCACTCCCTCTATGGCAAGTATATCCTTCCTTAGGTATGGTGTGGAGATGCCGGAGGTTGGACTGGGGTGGACAAATGTAAGAAGTCACACAACACCAGGTTATAGTCCAACAGCTTTATTTGAAATCACAAGCTTTCGGAGCACTGCTCCTTCTTCAGGTGAAGTGGAGAAATGCATAAAGACACAGCTTATATAGTCAGAGAATCATGTCAGATGTTTACAGGTAACCTTTCCAACTGCCATTTATCACACCTCGGCAGAGAGATGATCACAGCAGTCAAAGGTGTGAATGGTGTCCAAACAGGTCAGTCAGGGAAACATTACATCAAAGAACAATGAGGTGGGGTCACAAGGGGTCAAATATTGCAGATGCTGGGGTCTGTATGAAAAACAAAAAAACAGACAAAAAACATTTTTTTTGGCTGGAAATCACAGCAGGTCCGGCCGCATCTGTGTCGAGAGAACAAGCCAATGTCGACTCGAGTCTGGATGACCCTGCATCAGGTGGGGTTACATGTAGCGTGACATGAACCCAAGATCTCGGTTGAGGCCGTCCTCATGGGTGCGGAACTTGGCTATCAGTTTCTGCTCGACGATTTTGCGTTGTCGTGTGTCTCGAAGGCCACCTTGGAGAATGCTTACCCGAAGATCGGAGGCTGAATGTCCTTGACTGCTGAAGTGTTCCCCGACTGGGAGGGAACACTCCTGCTTGGTGATTGTTGCGCGGTGTCCGTTCATCCGTTGTCGCAGTGTCTGCATGGTCTCGCCGATGTACCATCCTCCTTAGGTAAGGAGACCTCAAAGAAGGTTGGAGAATCTGCGGTCTGCGAGGAAGGTGGAAGAGTTTGTGTTCTGCAAGGAAGGTTGGAGGGTCCAGGGTCTGCAGGAAGAGTCAGAGGGTTTGCGATGTGAGGAAGGTCGGAGAATTTGGGAACTGCAAGGTGGGCGGACATTTCTGGAGTCTGAGAGAATCTGGGTTCTGCGAAGAAGGTCAGAGAATTCCAGGCTCTACAAGGAAAGTCAGAGATTCCGGGATCTGCAAAGAAGGGCAGAGAGGTTTGGGGTCTGAGAGGAAGGCAGCAGAAGTCCAGGGTCTGCAACAAAGTTTAGAGAAAACATGGAGCAGCAAAGAGATTGAAGAAATCTGGAGTCGACAAAGAAGATCAGGGAAAGCCTGAGAATAGCAAGGAGATTGGAGAAGGCTATGGTCGGTGAGGAAGCCAGCGATGGCTATGGTCTGCAAGAAGGTCAGAGGAGGCTGTAATCTGCACGGAGGTTTGAAAAGCCAGGGCCACTGATCTGATGGAGAAACCTGGGCAGCAGGAGCAGCAGCAAGTAGAGCAGGGATCACTAACCATATGAGATCTGGATACATGGGAGACCAGCAGGGAGATGACCATGACCCTGCCTCGGAGCTTCCAGCAATGGTCAATTACAGGTGATGGTGGGGAGGGCCCCATAGCAGACAAATGGGGGGCACATGCCATTTCTGGCTCCTAAGAACCTGGACATCCATATTTGCTGGTATTATTATCACATATCATCAACATGAATGTCTACTCCAGCGATGAACCCTCACTGAATCTAGGGATTCCAAATCCAAGAGCTTCAATCTCTGCAATCATTCAAAAGGTAGTGAGATACGATGATGGGGGGATTGCAGGATTCCATAGAAGAATGAGTTAGATGGACTGAATGGCCTCCTTCCTCTATACTGACCAGGAATTGAATCTAAAGCATTCCTGATTTCTATAGGTCCGTACCAATAGATGAGAGGTGATCCAGTGTCAGAGTGGATATCCACAGTGTGTGTGAGGGGATCCATTGTGGGTAAGAGGAGATCCAGTCAGTGGGTGACAGGAGATTCAGTCAGTGGTTGAGAGGAGATCCCATGTCAGTGGGTCAGAGGAGATCCAGTCATTGGTTGAGAGGAGATCTGGTGTAAGTGGGTGAAAGGAGATCCAGTTAGTGCATGAAAGGTGATCCAGTCAGTGGGGGAGAAGGAATTCACTCAGTGGGTGAGAAAAGATCCAGTCTGTGGGCGAGAGATCTAGTCAGTCGGTGAGAGGAGATCCAGTCAGCAGATGACAGGGTAAGCCAGAGTCAGTGGTTGATGGGGGATCCAGTCAGTGGATGAGAGGAGATCCAGTGTCTGGGTGAGAGGAGATCCAGTTAATGGGTAATAGGAGATCCAGTCAGTAGGTGTGAGAGGATCCATTGTGGGTAAGAGGTGATCCAGTCACTGGGTAGGAGGAGATCCAGTCAGTGAGTGACAGGAGGCCCAGTCAGTGATTGAGATGAGATCCAGTATCAGTGGATGAGAGGAGTTCCAATCATTGGGCGAGAGGAGATCCCATGTCAGTGGATGAGAGGAGATCCAGTCTGTGGGTGAGAGATCTAATCATTGGGTGAGAGGAGACCCAGTCTGTGGGTGAGAGATCTAATCATTGGGTGAGATGAGATCCAGTCAGTGAATGAGAGACCCAATCATTGGGTGAGAGGAGATCCCATGTCAGTGGATGAGAGGGGATCCAGTCTGTGGGTGAGAGGGGATCCAGTGTCAGTGGGTGATAGGCGATACTATCAGTGTGAGAGGGCAATCCAATCAGTGGGGAAGAGGAGATCCAGTCAGTGGGTGATAGGAGATCAAGTCAGTGGTTGAGAGGACACCCAGTGTTAATGGCTGAGAGGGGATCCAGTGTCAGTGGGTGAGATGAGATCCAGTCAGTCAGTGATAGGAGATCCAATTTCAGTGAGTGAGAGGAGATGAAGCCAGTGGTTGAGGGGACATCCACCTGAAACGTTAACTCTGTTTCTCGCTCCACAGAGGCTGCCTGAGTATTTCCAGCATTTTCTGCTTTTATTTCAGATTTCCAGCATTCGCAGTATTTTGCCTTTGTAACAGACTCTGATTAATTGGGGTTAACTATTCTAATTGTAATGTACTGAGGCTGGATTGAATGTTAAACATCAGTGCAGCACCATTCTGAATATAAAACATGAGATACAGACACTGACGTGAATTCTTCCTGCTCTGAAAGGATCAGCCCAGAAGCTTAAAGTTCAGTGCCACTCGAGTATACTGATGATCTCTATTACTAAAACATAAAACCTTTATATAGGACCCGCGACAGTTCTTGCCCAGTTAGTGCTGCAGGTACATTCATAGAATCGTACAGCACAGGAGGAGGCCATTCGGCCCATCGTGCCTGTGCCGGCCCTTTGAAAGTAGCTGTCCAATTAGTCCCACTCCCCTGCTCCTTCCCCATAGACCTCTAACTTTTTTTCCATTTTCAAATATATATGCAATTCCCTTTTGAAAGTTACTATTGAATCTGCTTCCACCAACCACCCTTTCAGGCATTGCGCACCAGATCACAACAACTCGCTGTGTAAAAAATATTCTCCTCCTCTCCTCGCTGGTTCCATTGACCTGCGGCTAGCTTCTGTTCCTTTGCTGGACTCGGTGCCAGGCTCACAGGAAATGACAAGAGCGGGCAGGAGCCATTTTCTGTGTGCGTTAACGGGACCCAGTGGTGTTATTGTGTCTAGTGGGCCCCTGTACTTTACTTTGTGAATTCTGGGTTCACTGTGAGGAAGGGCGGCCAACGACAGGCACACCTGGGTTTCCCTCCAGTGGCACGGCACACCCACACCATTGAGGCGTCTCTGAACGTGCCATTGCATTAAGGCTGTGGATTCCTCCAACGTGAACACAGGGAGACGGTCCCACTGCGTCTGAATTCTCATCAGATGGCCCTCAAGTGGGCTCCTGAAGCCTCCGTTACAGTGCAATGCGTTGGCCCATTGGTAGAAGTCCTTAGGGCTTCTTTAAACGTTGTCATAGGCTCACTCCTCCCGTAAGGAAACCCCAAGCTGTTCAATTCCACCATTTCTGAATCATACAACATATCGAAATAAGGATGGGCTCCCAGATCCTTCCACTGACGGGCTTAAAGAAAGCTGCAGCACAAATGAGAGGCATGGGGATCCCCCACATGTTGTAACATCTAAAATCAGGAATGTCAGTGCTGGGGAATGGGACACTTTTCATGTTGCTGTGCGCAAATTGGCAGCCACCTTTCCCGACATTACAACAGTGACTGCACTTCAAAAAGTACTTCATTGGCTGTAAAACGCTTTGGGACGTCCTGAGGTTGTGAAAGGCACTACATAAATGCAGGTTCTTTCTTTTATTTATATCTTAACCTCCAGAACAAAAGCTGGGTATATTCCGTAGGGTAAATTTTATAAATTTGCACACCTGGCACGATGCAGATTGGGAATTGGGATGTAAAGGTCAGCAGACTTGCTGGATTTTCTATATGACCCTGAATTCCATTCCAGATAGGAATCCATTCCTGGAGCACAAATTAATTTGCTCTATTAGACCCTCGCTGATAAAAAAAAAACAGCTTCAGTGGAGGTCCTGAAGGTGAAAGTACAACAAATCAGCTCAGTCTGATAGCATTTGTTTTATCAGTTTTTAAGCGTAGCACACTTTAAGTCCCTTCGTTTTGTTTTTAATTATATACTGGCATGTCTTTCCTGCAGGGATTTGGTCGCCCACGCGCTCTCTCTGGGAGGTGGGACATTAGCTCCCCTTGCTGGCCAGGCTAACATACTGCAGTGTATTGCTGCTGTGAATGTGGAAGCAGGTCTGAGGTGATTATATTCAGAGCTTGCAGAGATACACTTGCCAATTATCTGTGAAATGCTCCTCTGATGGCTCAGTGGGTTAAAGCACTGCCCGGTGTAACAGTAAGTCATTGTTCCCGCCACCTCCTATACTGCAGTCATATTCTCTTTACCTGAGTTGCTCGTCATTATTGAGAGGACCCTTAAGTCCTCTCCACCATTGACTCACTGATAACCTCTCCTTTCTCACTATGGTCCTCAAACACATCTTTGATGCCCACTCCACAGCCACCTTTTACACTACTCCCTCTTCCAACTGCTCTGTCCTGCCCATGGAGCTATGGTCAAGGTCACTAACAATATCTCGTGTGACTGCAACTGAGGGTATTGTCCCTCCTCGCCTTCCTTGACCTCACTGCGGCCTTCAATATGGTCTTCCTCCACTGCCTCTCCTCCACGGACCAGGTCCGTGACACTGCCCTCACATGGTTCCACTCCTGCCTGTCCCAATGTAACCAGCAGTGCTCCTGCAAAGGCTTCTCCTCTCCTGTGCACACAGTCACCTCCGGCACGCCCCAAAGTTCCGTCCTCAGCCCTAGTGCACGTATATCTGATCGGTTGGTATGGGGAGAGCTAGATAAGTGGAGGGTCCACAGATTCTGCTGGACCTGCTAGTTCTGTTTCTGTTGGTAGATGTTTTAAACTGAGGTTATTATGCAGCGGTGAAAAAATATCTGGAGCTGGCCCTGAGAGATCATCGTATGATAATTTAACTCCGGACCGAGAATGCCTGTGGGTTATGTAGTACACTACTGAGGCTAGGAAAGAGCTGTCTCTTAATGATATTCACTCTGCTCTCTCCCTTCAGACAGAGCACTAATGATCAGAGACAGTCTCGTGGAGCTTGCTGGAGAGTGGGGAGTGGGATTCCCTGAGGAGTGTGGCAGGCAGGAAGAGAGCAAATGGCCAGAGGGCTGTTAAGGGACCGGAGCAGGGGAGAGGGGGAACTCAGACACACTAGAAGGGTTCAGTACTGCAAACTATGCATGTCCACTTGAAGCTAAGCTATCGCTGGTACTTCAGAGGTATGGGATAGTGAATCTCTGGGTAACAAGAGGGGGGAACCTCACAGGGAAAGCCCGAACCCGTCCTCACCTGAGGGAATCACAAAGGTTGACAGCATCTCAGAGGAACAGGACAGACAGGAGAAGGGTTTTGACGTACAGAAGCTGCTGGGCTGGAGGGAGTAGGGAATGGAGACTGAGCATGTGGGAGATGGTCCAAGCTCTCCATGTACCTTTAAATGGTACCTGGACTGAAATGTACTACCCAAGAAGCGGAACTTACTTTTTTCTTTTCCCACCAACTTATATTTCCTCCCCTCCTCTCCTGAACGCTTTGACTCTTTGCTGGAGTCCAGTTTGATAGGTCCTGGACATCCTCTAGCACCTTGCCCAAGTAGCCATTATTCACATTGACAGTGATCGCAGGGCATCATAACTAAAGACGATCCTGTCTCCAGCTGACATCCATAAACAGACACAGGCAAACACACAAACACAGGGCATATACACAGACACACAAACACAGGGCATATACACAGACATACACACAAACACAGGGCATATACACAGACACAGACACACACACAGGGCATATACACAGACACAAACAGAGGGCATATACACAGACATACACACAAACACAGGGCATATACACAGACACACACACACACACACACGGCATATACACACACACAAACAGAGGGCATATACACAGACATACACACAAACACAGGGCGTATACACAGACACACACACACATACACACACACACGGCATATACACACACACAAACAGAGGGCATATACACAGACATACACACAAACACAGGGCATATACACAGACACACACACAAACACAGGCTTATACACAGACACACACACACAGGGCATATACACAGACACACAAACACAAGGCATATACACACACACACAAACACAGGGCATATACATGCACACACACAAACAAACACAGGGCATATACACACACACGAACACATGGCATATACACACACACACAAACACAGGGCATATACACAGACACACACACAAACACAGGGCATATACGCAGACAAACACAAACACAGGGCATATACACAGACACACACACACACAAACACAAGGCATATACACAGACAAATACAAACACAGGGCATATACACAGACACACACACACACACACACACAAACACAAGGCATATACACAGACAAACACAAACACAGGGCATATACACAGACACACACACACACACAAACACAGGGCATATACAGACACACACAAACACAGGGCATATACAGACACACACAAAAACAGGGCATATACACAGACACACAAACACAGGGCATATACACACACACAAACACAGGGCATATACACGCACACACACAAACAAACACAGGGCATATACACACACACACACACAAACACAGGGCATATACACAGACAAACACAAACACAGGGCATATACACAGACATGCACACAAACACAGGGCATATACACAGACAAACACAAACACAGGGCATATACACAGACACACATACACACAAAAACAGGGCACATACAGACACACACAAACACAGGGCATATACACAGACACACTCACAAACACAGGGCATATACACAGACACACAAACATAGGGCATATACACACACACAAACACAGGGCATATACAAACATACACAAAAACAAACACAGGGCATATACACACACACACACAAACACAGGGCATATACACAGACAAACACAAATGCAGGGCATATACACAGACACACACACAAACACAGGGCGTATGCACAGACAAACACAAACACAGGGCACATACACAGACACACACACACACAAACACAAGGCATATACACCGACAAACACAAACACGGGGCATATACACAGACACACACACACACAAACACAAGGCATATACACAGACAAACACAAACACAGGGCATATACACAGACACACACACACACACACAAACACAAGGCATATACACAGACAAACACAAACACAGGGCATATACACAGACACACACACACACAAACACAGGGCATATACAGACACACACAAACACAGGGCATATACACAGACACACACACAAACACAGGGCATATACACAGACACACAAACAAAGGGCATATACACACACACAAACACAGGGCATATACACGCACACACACAAACAAACACAGGGCATATACACACACACACACAAACACACACAGGGCATATACACAGACAAACACAAACACAGGGCATATACACAGACACACACAAACACAGGGCATATACACAGACACACACACAAACAAACACAGGGCATATACACACACACACACAAACACAGGACATATACACAGACACACACACAAACACAGGGCATATACACACACAAACAAACACAGGGCATATACACAGACACACACACAAGCACAGGGCATATACACAGACACACAAACACAGGGCATATACACACACACACAAACACAGGGCATATACAGGCACACACACAAACAAACACAGGGCATATACACACACACACACAAACAAACACAGGGCATATACGCACACACACACACACAAACACAGGGCATATATACACACACACAAACACAGGGCTTATACACGCACACACACAAACAAACACAGGGCATATACACACACACAAACAAACACAGGGCATATACACACACACACAAACACAGGGCATATACACAGACACACACACAAACACAGGGCATATACACACACAAACAAACACAGGGCATATACACAGACACACACACAAACACAGGGCATATACACAGACACACAAACACAGGGCATATACACACACACAAACACAGGGCATATACACACACAAACACAGGGCATATACACACACACACACAAACAAATACAGGGCATATACACAGACACACAAACACAGGGCATATACACAGACACACCCACAAACACAGGGCATATACACACACACACAAACACAGGGCTTATACACGCACACACACAAACAAACACAGGGCATATACACACACACACACAAACAAACACAGGGCATATACACACACACACACAAACAAACACAGGGCATATACACACACACACACAAACAAACACAGGGCATATACACAGACACACAAACACAGGGCATATACACAGACACACCCACAAACACAGGGCATATACACACACACACAAACACAGGGCATATACACAGACACACACACAAACACAGGGCATATACACACACACACACACACACACAAACATAGGGCATATACACAGGCACACACACACAAACACAGGGCATATACACACACACACAAACACAGGGCATATACACAGACACACCCACAAACACGGCATATACACACACACACAAACACAGGGCATATACACAGACACATACACAAACACAGGGCATATGCACACACACACACAAACACAGAGCATATACACAGACACACACACACACACAAACACAGGGCATATACACAGACACACACACACACACAGGGCATATACACAGACACACACACAAACACAGGGCATATATACACACACAAACACAGGGCATAGACACAGACACACACACACACACAGGGCATATACACAGACACAAACACAGGGCATATACACACACACACACACACACAAACACAGGGCATATACACACACACACACACAGGGCATATACACAGACACACACACACACAGGGCATATACACAGGCAAATGCACACAAACACAGGGCATATACATAGGCACACATACAAACACACACCCACAAACATACACACACATACACATATATGGTCGTGAATCTTTGGAATTCTCTACCCCAGAGGGCTGTGGTGGCTCAGTCATTGGGTATATTCAAAACAGAAGTTGATAGATTTCTGGCTGGTAAGGGCATCAGGGGATATGGCGATAGGGCCGGTGAATGGAATTGAGGCAGGAGATCAGCCATGATCTCATTAAATGGCGGAGCAGGCTCGAAGGGCCGAATGGCCTACTCCTGCTCCTATTTCTTATGTTCTTATATACACACACACACACACACACAAACATACACACAAAATATACACACAGGCACATAAACATCCACACAGACACACATACACACATGAACACACTTGCGTACACAATCACACGCACACATTTCCAATGACGGTTGCTGTACAGCATTCAGGATCGGGACCCTTGGCCAGTTTTCCTCTGCATGACTGACAGGCTAATCATAGCAATCCTACTGCAGCCTAGACTGTAACCGTCTGGCCACAGACCAGGGATCAAACCTGGGCCCTACCTGGAGGGCACGGCCCAGCTACTCTCAGAGTCATTGGCAGAGCCCAGAAAGACTAACCTGGTATGACAGAGCTGAGTTACTGCCTGCACTCTCCTCACAGACCAACCTCCTGTACTGTCATCTGCTCACCTTGGTCACATGCCAGAAGATAATAGCCACTTTTTTCAAAGTAAACTTGCTCTATATACTGAAGAATTGTAAAACCCTTAACTGCAGAATTCTAACTGATGAATTATGACTAATACAGATTGCTTGATCGTTGCTGAGACTGGATGCCATTTGTCCTGCATCTGCCCAAGTGCTAAGTCTTAAATCCATGTCAAGGGTACTCAGCTCCTTGACAGACCCACTCTCTCATGTACACTTAACATAGTATCAATTGACTATGAAAGTCATTAAGAAATATGGATAACTGGAGCTCCTGGACTGAACCTGTGGAATGTCAACAGGCAAACTTGAATAATTAGCATGCAGCATTTAAATAAAGTAATAACGAGGGTGTCTTTTAATCTTAGAATATGGAGATTCTTTTCATGTCTCAATTTGCTTTTAATACTGGTACAGTACAGAGACTGACTTTGGAACAGTTTCATACCAAACGTCAGGGTCATGCTCTGAAAGGTGACAAGCTCTTTCAACGCTGAGGAGGCAGCTCCTGTTACCTGTGCTTTGCAGCATTTATTAAGCCTCTCTCCCTCCTGTTGCTCCACCTGCTTCTTTTCGTTGTCCTTGGATTTTCTTTTCTTAGATTTTCTCCCCCTCCTCCAAAGGCAGTCCAGGTGGCTCCTGGTGCCGCACTGAAGTGGCCCTTGTTGATGTGTGAGGCTAGACAGTGAGGGTGGGCTAACTGCTCGACCGTGGTGGGCGGGACACTAGAACATAAGAAATAGGAGCAGGACTAGGCCATTCGGCCCATCGAACCTGCTCCGCCATTCAATAAGATCATGGCTGATCTTCGACCTCAACTCCACTTTCCCGCCCGATCCCCATATCCCTTGATTTCCCTAGAGTCCAAAAATCTATCAACCTCAGTCTTGAATATACTCAAAGACTCAGCATCCACAGCCCTCTGGGGCAGAGAATTCCAAAGATTCACAACCCTCTGAGTGAAGAAACTTCTCCTCATCTCAGTCCCAAATGGCCGACACCTTATTCTGAGACTGTGACCCCTGGTTCTAGACTCCCCAGCCAGGAGAAACATCCTTCCTGCATCTACCCTGTCAAATCCTGTAAGGATTTTGTTCCTCATGTATACATGAACACAGCCGAGCTGAATCCTGCTCTTATCCTGTATTCACCTGCTTTCACTCTAGGGTTGGCAACCCTCCAGGAATGCCTTGGAGTCCCCGGGAATTGAAGATTCATTCCCTGGAATAAAAACAGAAAATGCTGGGAATACTCATAAGGTCAGGGAGAGAGAAACAGAGTTAACGGTTCAGGTCAATGACCCTTCGTCAGTTCTTTTGTATTAATCTCCTGGACACTGTTGCGAACAACCCAGCAGAAGAATCAACGGGGCATTTTAAAAATAAAGTTCTGTTTTTTAATGGCCTTTGAACACTTTCAATTATTAGTTATAAAAATATTGGAGATGGGAAAAAGGCTGTTTGACCGAGTGGGGCGGTTGGAGGCGGCAGGTCATGTGATGAAGCCTCCAGGAAAATACATCCATTCGGAGCTGGCAATCCCATGTCACTCTGTCCTTCCAAGTTGTAATTGTTAATGCCAGCAGGTTTTCACTGGCTAGTGATATTATGGATATTGATTTTTATTGAGCAGCTTTGCATCACAAAATACATCTTTGATTTTTCTCTCCCCCGTCTTACACCGAGCTACAATTTCATAGGAGTCAGCTGTAACTTGCCCAAGTGCCCACCCTCCACGTGAGCGAGTGTTGGCAGCTCACTCCACCGCAAACACAGTGAAGGACTACCACGTCTTCACCTGAGTGCCCAACACAGGCACAAACTCGCCTAATGCCTCTTGCAGGACCTCTGTAAGGTTTGTGTAAGATGAACAGAGCAAGCCCCGGGCCTACCTCACTCAGAGTTCGTCAGCGGCCCCCGGCGGCCACCAGCTAAAGGTCAGTGTTTCTAAAATTTCCTTTAAAAAAAAGCTTTCTGTGGGGCCATGAGGAGCAGTAGTGCTTCCCCTCGACTCACAGTCCTCGCCATCGCACCCCACGACTCTCAAGGCTTCCAAATTACTCCACTGTGATGTATACCATTAAACGCCATTTTCTTCCAATTTGGAGTTTGCAAAATAAAAACATCCCAAATGACATGGAGGAGAAAATTGGATTCAAGCAGAGTGGAACCAGCTTAGCTTTAAGAAATGATGACAACCTCTTCTGCAGAATTCTTGATATGTGATATGATTTGTTTTAGTATTATGCAGTGTGTAAACATCCAACAGGCCTATTCATGTATTTTACTACACATTTGTGGTTTAATGGATTGGGGGGGGGGGCAGGTTGTGCGGAGGGGCCCCTGGGTGCCCAACTTTTCTTAATCGGGCTCTGAGTTAAACTATAGCAAAATACTGCGGATGCTGGAAATCCGAAATAACAACAGAAAACGCTGGAAAAACTCAGCAGGCCAGGCAACATCCGTGGAGAGAGAAATAGAGTCAATGTTTCGGGTCGAAACCCTTCTACAGAACTAACGTTGACTCTGTTTCTCTCTCCACGGATGTTGCCTGGCCTGCTGAGTTTCTCCAGCGTTTTCTGTTGTTATTTCCGAGTTAAACTAAACGTGTTAAGCGTTTGTCTGCCCGTATTGCAGTTCTCTAAAAGACAGTGGCCTGGAGTTTCCCCAGTACCTGCGCTCAGATACACCCGTACAATCGGGGCGCAAACCCATTACGCGCATTAAAAGGTCGCATCATTGTGGGCGTAGGTTACCCGCGTGACTACAATACGCCCAATCTCCTCCATCGTTGATGCCCATCCATCAAACCACCCCGTCCGAATGAATCTCCGCCCGCAGGACTGATCATGCCCCCGACTCGTCTCCTCCAAACGCACTTGTTCGCTGGCCTCTCAACATTGCGAGTAGATATTCAGATGCAGCGGGAAAGAAAGTAAATTTTTTCCTGGTCTTTTAATTGCAATTTTTCGTGTGGCTTTTTTTTTTTGCCTTAAATTATCCTCAGAGACCGGCGCAGTATTTGCTGTTTCTTTTAATGCATTTTTTTTCTGGCAAAGTACAAATCACATTAAAAATGGAAAAGCTTCCCCGAATGCGTGCTCTTAAACATGCTGGGACTTACGTGCATGAATGATGACTGAAAGAAGAAACATACCAGATGTGGGCTCGGTGTTCCCGAGAGCCCTGATTGTTTATGCTGATTTATGCCCATTTTAAATTAATGAGATTGGCAGGATAATTGGGTGTAACTTGACATGGGCCAAACGAGGGCAACACTGGCTGCATTTTTTTGGGTCTAACTCCCAGGTTGCACACAAGGACGAAACTCCCAACCAGTCTTTTCCTAAGCTCTGATACTAATCCACAGGACATTGCTTGGCTAATATCATCGATCTAGCCCCGCAAATTGGGGCCGGCAGTAAAAGAGCCCCAGTTTCGCTGGCAGGTTATGGCCCTGTTATCTGAACGTAATGTAAAGACTGTTTTATCTCCCCTGCAGGGCGGTGACAGTTACTGGGACAGAATGAATGCAGTTGCTGGATGTACTGGTTTTGCTTTGGCAGCGGCTGAAGTTTCAGCAGTGACTGCAGCAGCTGCTGCGGATGCTGTTTCGGCAGCAGTTGCCACGGAAACCGGATCGGTCCTAAGCAGCCCACTGCGGCGGGGCGGGCGGGGGGGTCTCTCGAGCCCTCGCAGCAACTCGTAGAAACATCAAGGAGATTGTACTGTAAACATTATTGATTTACCTGTAAAATTTATTGTTGTATTTATATTGTTGACCATAATTGGTCAATGAACGTAATGGATTTACTATGTAACTGATGAGTTGTATAAGTACTGTTGTACTTGAATGTTAAAATTTTTAAAAAGGACAACAGGTTATACCAAGCAAAAATGAAGAGTTACTAGATTGCCAGTGGGACTGGTATGTATTGTTTTTTTTACTATGGGTACCTGTATTGTTGACATTGTTTTTGTCTGGAAAATTTATTATTGTATTTGTACTGTTAATCTTAAAGCTGTTTTTTTAAGGCTTAGCCTTATTGTGGTTAATGAATGTAATGGATTTATCATGTAGTTGATGAGTTGTAACAAGTACTACCAGATTTAAATAAAAGAGGTAGAAATATCAAGGGTCATGAAAAAAAAGCCAACTTTGACCTTTTCGTGACCTGGTCGTGATTGTCAAAAGGTACGAAAGAGACAGTAGCTGTGAGAGCGAAGCTCCGACGAGCAGTGTTGAAGGGTAAGTGCTGCCCTGCCAACCAGCAGGACAGGTGGTGTGGAAGTGGAAGTGGAAGTGCTTGTCGCGCAGCTCGGCCGGCCGGGTTAATACATGTCTCAGAGCATGCCCGTCACTCTCGGCTCGCTCAGGTGAAGCCGAGTCCCAGGGCTGCCCGTCACTCAGCCTCTCTTGCCTGAGGCCGGGTTAATACGTGTCCCAGGGCTGCCTGTCACGCTCGCTCGCCTCGGCCGGGGTCAGGGCGAGCCCCTGGGGCTTACCTGCCACTCACTCGCCTCGGTCGAGTGGACTCAACTCTCAGCGTGGCCTGTCACTCAGGCCTGTCAGCTTCAGCTAGGCTGATCCTGGTTCTGGGCTGTCTACTAACTCTGAGACTGACGCAAGGGAGGGGGGGAATTGAACACTCATCTATCCATCTCAGGATCAAGCTGAAGCAGCCAAATGAAAAAGGGAATACACAAGCCAAACCACTCAGCTGTAAATGTGTTTTTACTTTAGTTGGCAAACCGCAGTCTCCAGTTTCTGTTATTAAGGAAAGAAATAATTTGCATTTATTTAGCGCCTTTCACAACCTCAGGACGTCCCAAAGTGCTTTACAGCCAATGAAATACTTTTGAAGTCTAGTCACTGTTGTAATATAGGAAATGCGGCAGCCAATTTGTGCAAAGTAAGATTCCACAAATAGCAATGTGATAATGACCAGATAATCTGTTTTAGTGATGGGGTTGAAGGATAAATATTGGCCAGGACACAGATAAGCTGGAAAAAAAGAGCCAAGAAGCAATTTTAACAATAATAGTGAAACGATTGTTTCGAAGGAAATTACACCAAAATGATTTTATTAAACAGACTCCGTGTTCAAGCTGTTAAATATCTATATTTAGGTTTGCGATACCTCTTGGAAGGAGCTTGAAAGCACACTGCTAAACACAGGTGTAAGATGTATGTACACACTCAGAACCAGATGAACAAAATGTTTGCTTTGAAGAGTTTTGAAAATGGTAACTACAAGGGATTAAAGTAATTGCACTTTAACCAGGTGCGAGGAGCTTATTGAACAGCCGCCGGCGCATTTAATACGTTGTAAGTGGCGCCTTTGTTATTGATTTCTATGGTGATGGAAAATGGTTATGGTTACTTCCCCAGCATAGACGATTGCTCGCCATAAATGTGGGCAGCATAAGTGATGGGGACTGTGCACAGTGCAGATTTACCATGATAATCACAGAATCACAGAATCACAGAAACCCCACAGTGCAGATAGAGGCCATTTCGGCCCATCGAGCCTGCACCGACACATATCCCACCCGATCCCCGTAACCCCTACACCAACACATATCCCACCCTATCCCCGTAACCCCACGTATTTAATCCCCCTAACACTAAGGGTCAATTTATCACAGCCAATCAACCTAACCCGCACATCTTTGGACTGTGGGAGGAAACCGGAGCACCCGGAGAAAACCCACGCAAACACGGGGAGAATGTGCAAACTCCACACAGACAGTCACCTGAGGCCGGATTACGAACCCGGGTCCCTGGCGCTGTGAGGCAACAGTGCTAACCACTATGCCACCGTGCTGCCTCTGGAGAGACTTGAGATACTGGTAACCAATGTTCCCTCTAACTTGCGATCTAAGTGCGCGGTCCCTTTAAATTTGCTGCGTGGTATCTTCCAATGGCAGAAACTGGTGAGCGGCCTGCGCAGGACCTTCCGATTGGTGCGCGGCCGCACACCTTAGTGGGAACATTGCTGGTAACTCACTCTCTGCTGCAGTTAAAATCTTCCAGGCCCCCTACTCAAACACCTGGGCAAGTATGCAGTCCGTTCCCGCCGGGAGGTCAAATCCGTCATTATGGAACACTTAACCAGTCAAAAAGAAGAAATGTGTCGGTCCTCTAGACTTTAGGCATGTTTACACACACACCTGGCTGTAAAATTGTTCCTGCCCAACAATCCATCCCTGTCCACGGAGGTGCCAGTCTCTGGGCTCTGCAGTGATCCACAGAGACCATTGGGCTTCCTGACAACGTTGTTCCCGTTCAAAGTATGGCCGTTAAACATACATTTCAGGGCCTTTAACCTCACCTGCCGCAACGGTTTGTAAACCAGCCTGTATCAAATATTCATCTAGCTATGACGCAATATGAGCAAGGGCAGTTTGTTCTCCACGGGGAGGCCTGATTCACAGAATCTGACAAATGCCGGGGACCACATGTTGGAATGAATTGTAACCAGCGGCCTTGACTTGACAGACCCACATGCTAGTGAGGGCGTTAACACCTTTCAAATAAATAGGTGCGAGCCTGCGATAAAGTTATGAAGAAAGGAATTTCCCACGTTCATTACTGAGGTGCTAGCTGTGGCTCAGTGGTAACATTAAAATAGAAACATAGAAGATAGGAGCAGGAGTAGGCCATTCGGCCCCTCGAGCCTGCTCCGCCATTCAATGCGATCATGGCTGATCATCCAATTTCAGTACCCGGTCCCTGCTTTCTCCCCATACCCCTGGATCCCTTTAGCCTTAAGAAATATATCCAACTCCTTCTTGAATATATTTAATGAATTGGCTTCTACTGCCTTCTGTGGTAGAGAATTCCACAGGTTCACCACTCTCTGGGTGAAGAAATTCCTCCTCATTTCTGTCCTAAATGGCCTACCCCTTATCCTTAGACTGTGACCCCTGGTTCTGGACTCCCCGACCATCGGGAACATCCTTCCTGCATCTAGTCTGTCCAGTTCTGTCAGAATTTTATAAGTTTCAATGAGATCCCCTCTCATTCTTCTAAACTCCAGCGAGTACAAGCCCAATCGTCCCAATCTCTCCTCATACGTCATTCCTGCCATCCCAGGTATCAGCCTGGTGAATCTTCGCTGAACTCCTTCCATGGCAAGAACATCCTTCCTCAGATAAGGCGACCAAAACTGCACACAATACTCAAGATGTGGTCTCACCAAGGCCCTGTACAACTGCAGCAAGACATCCTCGTTCCTGTACTCAAACCCTCTTGCTACGAAGGCCAACATACCATTTGCCTTCTTAACCGCCTGCTGCACCTGCATGCTTATCTTCAGCGACTGGTGCACAAGGACACCCAGGTCTCGTTGCACTTCTCCTTCTCCCAATCTATTGCCATTCAGAAAATAATCTGCCTTCCTGTTTTTGCCACCAAAGTGGATAACCTCGCATTTATCCACGTTATATTGCATCTGCTATGCTTTTGCCCAATCACCCAACCTGTCCAAATCATCCTGGAGTTTCTCAGCATCCTCCTCACAGCACACACGCCCACCCAGCTTTGTTTCATATGCAAATTTGGAGATATTACATCTAGTTCCCTTGTCTAGATCATTAATATATATTGTGAATAGCTGGGGTCCAAGGACCGATCCCTGCGGTACCCCACTAGTCACTGCCTGCCACTCGGGAAAAAGACCCGTTTATTCCAACTCTTTGCTTTCTGTCTGCCAACCAGTTCTCTATCCAAGTCAATACCTTGTCCCCAATCCCATGTGCCTTAACTTTACACGCTAATCTCTTATGCGGGACCTTATCAAAAGCCTTCTGAAAGTCCAAATACACCACATCCACTGGTTCTCCCTTATCTATTTCACCAGTTACATCCTCAAAAAATTCCAGTAGATTAGTCAAGCACGATTTACCTTTTGTAAATCCATGTTGACTTTGTCCGATCCTGTCACTGTTTTCCAAGTGTTCTGCTATTACATCTTTTATAATGGACTCCAGCATTTTCCCCACTACCGATGTCAGGCTTACCGGTCTGTAATTTCCTGTTTTCTCTCTACCACCTTTTTTGAATAGTGGGGTAACATTAGCTACCCTCCAATCCATGGGTACTGTTCCAGATTCCATCGAATGTTGGAAGATGATCAGCAATGCATCTACTATTTCTAGGGCCACTTCCTTAAGTACCCTGGGATGTAGATTATCAGGCCCTGGGGATTTATCCGCCTTCAATCCCAACATTCTCACCTGTGCCTCAGAAGGTTGTGGGTTCAAGCCCCACTCCAGAAACTTGAGCTCATAATCTTGGCTGATACTCCAGTGCAGTGCTGAGGAAATGCTGCACTGTCTTTCAGATGAGACGTTGAACCAAGGTCCTGTCTTCCCCATAAAAGATCCCATGGCACCATTTCAAAGAAGAGCAGGGGGAGTTCTCCCCGGTGTCCTGGGCAACATTTATCCCTCAATCAACATCAGTTAAACAGATTTTCTCATTGCTGTTTGTGGGATTTTGTTGTGTGTCAATTGGCTGCCATGTTGCCTACATTACAACAGCGACTACACTAACAAGTACAGGTAGACTACCTTTTATCCGAACTTCCGAAAACCGAAACCCTCTAAAAACCGAAGGTTTTTTCGTTCAGCGTAAGTTGTGCGCACGACCCCGACCCCCGCCGATGACCCCCCGCCGACCCCGACCCCCGCCGACCCCCCCGCGGACCCCCACCGACCCCGACTCCCGCCGACCCCCCTGCCGACCCCGACTCCCACCGACCCCCCCGCCAACCCCGACTCCCGCCGACCCCCGACAAATTTCCCAGTCTTATAAAATACCTTCCGAAATCCGAAATTTTCCGAAAACCGAAACATGGCTGGTCCCGAGGTTTTCGGATAAAGGATAGTCTACCTGTACTGTAAAGTACTTTGGGACATCCTGAGGTCTTACTTCTTTTTAAAATCGCACAGGGCTACGTTAATCCAAACATCTGCACAGTCTTATCTCCTAGGGAGGCTCAAGAGACACTAAAGCAAGAGAGAATAAAAACTGGAAAAGCAAAGATAATTGGAAACCGTTTTTTCTCATTTATGTTTAATGGAGAATTCTGTAAATGCCTTCAAGGATCAATTCTACATTTCTGAACAGAGTAGACAATATCAACACAAAAATGAAGGCTGCTTCTGCAGGCCTTTGAGACTCTGTAAATTAGAATTGATTGGCCTAGAAATTCGGTGGGGTTAGCGCCCAATTAGAGGCGTTAGAGGGTCTTGCGCCGGAATTATAGCTGGTAACGAAATTGCGTTGGGCCCTACCATCAGCGTTAGCCGGTAGCGCTGCGCCGGCACCGATGACGTCATCGGTGTGCGCAGCGTCCCGGTTGCCATGGTAACCCGGCCCCAAGCCCAAATTCAGTTGCGGCCGCCTTGCCCGTGGCAGCCGCAGCCAACGATTGTTGAAAGGGATGTAACACACCTTTGCGCCGGCGCATAAAGGTGGAGCGGCGGCCGGCCGCTTTCCCGGCGGCCGCCTGCCTCCACCACCCCCCCGCGGCACTGATGTGTGTGGCCCGCGAGCCCGGCTCTTCCCCGAGGTGCCGGGCTCATTTGTCGGGCAAATCGACCGGCCAGCAGTCGGCTGCAGGCAGCTCCTCCTTAACAGAAGGAGGAGGCCTGCAGTACCCCAGCCTGCCGCACCGCCTCGGGTGCCGCAGCGGGGGATTAGCGCCTCAAAACTGCACTGAACGCCCATAGTGAGGCGCAAAAACCCTCCATTAGCACCCGCCGCCGTCTGGGCCCGGGGCAACCGAATTTTCGTCGGGCGCAGCGGCATTAACGCCGGCGCAAAATTTCGGGCGCTAAAGCCCTGGCGGACCCACAACCGAATTTCTAGGCCATTATGTTCATAGTATGCATTGATTTAAGACATTGTTTTCCTTCAAGAACGCCAGCTTTGTCTTCACACAAAGGTAATTGGCTACAGGCTATTCCAGAGCTCCAATTAAGCGCCCACCCCAGCCTCCCGTTAATTCTTTAGGTTTCCCACTGAACTCTGCAGCATTCCCCAACCAAGAGGGCAGGCAGATGATCTGTCCTCCAGCCTCTACTCTGAGAGTGGCTGCTAAAAGGTACGAGAGCCATGTGAGGTGACTCAGCCTCCGCTTTCCCCTCGGCCTCTCTGCAAAAGTACCTCACCTCCACCAGCCAACTGCCTGAGATAGGGAACTCAGTACATGGGGAATTACAGGCAGAGGGACTCGTGTGTCAGACCATTCTGAAGCATAGCAAGCTGGACCCCTGGGACACTAACTTCTTCTGAATGTAGAGGTCAAGGTTTTTGTTGTGTAGTCACCCAACAGTTGGCATAGTAACTGTGGCATAAGATGTGCTGTAGCCTCAACCATATTAACATATAAATTGGTTTCAGCTCAGGACTTGAAGAAATCATCCTTTAATACAACCATAGTTTACACGGGGAAGTCCCAGAATGCTAGCTAGCAAGGGCCCTACTGATAGGCATCAGTCTTAAGGCTCAATCCCTCCTGTTTGCCGTTAGGTGATTGATGTTGTCAGGGGAGTTGTGGGCTTAGTGTCCCCAGGGACTGTAAAATTGGGACTCACTCCTCACTGCTATCAGGCAACATTGCTGGAAGAATATAGAGATGGAGATGAAATTGCTAAGAAACGCATTAACCCACAGGTTAATAAATGTGATAAAATAGCAGAGAGAGGAATTTGGCACAAACATACAAACGCGTTTGAGAACAATATCACCCCACTGGTGAGGACAGGATTAGGTTTGCTGGGAATGGGCCCCACGGTCCGTTATCCGACTGATATTCCCTGTCTAGACTCACATGTGAAGAATGGTCACTAATGTGAGGTACCAGAGGGCCACACCAGCTGTGGGGCTGTACCCTCACAACTCACCAGTTTCAAGAGAGAAGGGGCTTCCAATGAAAACAAATTAAATGAGCCTTGAAATTCCTGGTAGCATCCCGTGGGACCGCCACACACCAGTCTGCCCCAGCGCTGGCACCATCCCAAATTTCGGGGATGGGATCATTAGCAGACACATGCACTATTTGCAGTGCTCCCTGAGTATACGCCCCATAGTGAGGGGTGAGGAATTTCGGAGTGGCCCTGTGGGAGGGTGGGGGGGATTGTCTGGCCATTTGAGCCAAAGCTCCCAATTGCTTAAAGACCGGCGAATTGACGTTTGCCAGCTGCTCAATGGCAATCGATCCTCTGCCAAGTGGCCTCTACTTCCACCAGTATTAGGGACAGAGGAGGCAGAACCAGTGGGATTTCTGGCAGGTGACATCATCCTGCTCGGCTCTTGCGCCCCCCCCTCTTCTGACTGGAACAAGGGGGCGGTGCAATTCCAGAAAAAGAAAAAAAGAGGGGTGGAGAGGAGACCCAGCAGGCTCCATATCCCACCCCTAATTAATCTCCCCATGCCCAAGCACACAACAAGGACTTTACACCACCAGAGGCCTGGAATTTCTAGCCCACTGAAAGAATTGTTCATTTTCTTTTGTGAATTTGTAATCATTGTGGTTGCTGGACTCTGAAACACTTTCCTAACACTTTGTCAGTACTCACAGTTCAGTTGGAGTGAGGTTAGTTGTTCTGCTCCCTCTACTTGTCTCCAATGATGTGTCTCAGCCCTAATCTCAGACAAAGCACCCCCTAAATGCACCATTTCCATTTCCCACACAGTCACTCTCTAAGTGTAACTGGCCAATTTATGGTATGAGTTCAAATGAGGCAATGGCCTAAACTCAGGATCCTCAGGGTCAACAGTCAGAGGAGACTTTAATCCCATCAGTCTGGCCTGAAACTAAACCCAGCTCCCAGAGATGAAAGGCTAGTGTTCAAACCGCCATAAAGCACTGTAGATCAAAAATGATTAACGCCTGTTTGTCCACATCACAAAGTGCTAAAACCCTTTTATAATCATGGTGCATTAAAGAACTGGCAGACACAGACTGCCATCATCTGTTAAACACACGTCAGGCACCCAGAATATGAAGGCCACAAATTAATCATTAGATATTATAAATAGAACAGCAGCTCCAGCCAGGGGATTCAAAGCTGTAATCTAATCTCCACTTTCAGAGAACAGCTTTAAACCAATTGCACGGTGTCCTTACAGCTTTATCTGGTCTTCCTCAATTCTGAAAATTGGATGACAGCCTTGTAAACAGTGCCAGGAATATATGATCCTTTTTCTCTTTTTCACCAATCCTCTCAGCCCTCCCTCCCTCTTCGAGAGATGTGGCCTACTGACAGAGCTACATATCCACAGGTGGCAGTCTGCCTCTGCTACTTCATGGGCAGCCATTCATCATACGTTGCCAGAAGCAGGGGAAGCCTCTTACATAGAAACATAGGAGATAGGAGCAGGAGTAGGCCATTTGGCCCCTCGAGCCTGCTCCGCCATTCAATGAGATCATGGCTGATCGTCCAAACTCAGTACCCGGTCCCTGCCTTCTCTCCATATCCCTTGATCCCTTTAGCCTTAAGAAATATATCTAACTCCTTCTTGAATATATTTAATGAATTGGCCTCAACTGCCTTCTGTGGTAGAGAATTCCACAGGTTCACCACTCTCTGGGTGAAGAAATTCCTCCTCATTTCTGTCCTAAATGGCTTACCCCTTATCTTTAGACTGTGACCCCTGGTTCTGGACTCCCCCGCCATTGGGAACATCCTTCCTGCATCTAGTCTGTCTAGTCCTGTTAGAATTTTATAAGTTTCAATGAGATCCCCTCTCATTCTTCTAAACTCTAGCGAATATAAGCCTAATCGACCCAATCTCTCCTCACACGTCATTCCTGCCATCCCAGGTATCAGTCTGGTGAATCTTCGCTGCACTCCCTCCATGGCAAGAACATCCTCCCTCAGATAAGGCGACCAAAACTGCACACAATACTCAAGGTGTGGTCTCACCAAGGCCCTGTACAACTGCAGCAAGACATCCTTGTTCCTGTACTCGAATCCTCTCGCTATGAAGGCCAACATACCATTTGCCTTCTTAACTGCCTGCTGCACCTGCATGCTTACCTTCAGCGACTGGTGCACAAGGACACCCAGGTCTCGTTGCACTTCCCCTTTTCCCAATCTATTGCCATTCAGATAATAATCTGTCTTCCTGTTTTTGCCACCAAAGTGGATAACCTCGCATTTATCCACATTATACTGCATCTGCCCAATCACCCAGCCTGTCTTTACATGGTCTCTATAGATCTTACAAAGGCTTTTGACTTGGTCATCAGAAAGGGCCTTTTCCAATTGCTAAAGAGAGTTGGTTTCCCCCCACCCCACAGTCCGCCTCAGTCTGATTCAATCCTTCCATCACTCCCTCCCTAACAGCACTGCGGGAGTACCTTCACCACACGGACTGCAGCGGTTCAAGAAGGCGGCTCACCACCACCTTCTCAAGGGCAACTAGGGCTGGGTAATAAATGCCGGCCTTGCCAGCGATGCCCACATCCCATGAACAAATTAAAAAAAAATGCTGGTACAAAGGCTACAATCCAGTAATCAATCTGACAAATCCCTAGTGATGTCAAGCAGGGATGTGTTTTGGCATCAACACTCTTTGATACATTCTTCTCGATGCTGTTTCATTATTCTTTCTCATGTAATCCCGAAGGTGGATTACTCCATACAAAGTCGGATGGAAAACTCTTTAATATTGCACGTCTGGAGCGAAAAGTAAAATCAAACATCTGTTGATGAAAGAATTTCTCTTCACTAACGATGCAGTGCTCGTTTCACACAGTGAAGAGGAACTTAAACAACTCTGCAATAGCCTTTCGCTAGCTTGTGATGGATTTGGACCAACCATCAGTTTAAAGAAGATCATGGCACAAGGTGTGTTGAGTGCACCAGAAGTTTCAATAGCTAACACCACGCTAGAAGTTGTACACAAGCTCTCCGACCAAGGATCAACTGTGTTGGATAACCTACCTCTAGAAGACGAGCTAAGCTCTGGCATCAGAAAGGCAGCAACCATATGCGGCCAGTTGACTAAGCGTGTGTGGAATAATAGGAAATTATCATTGAGCACCAAGATACGGCTCTGGAATTGGAATTGTCTGTGGCAAATTGCAATGAGACCTGGACCACCTATAGCAGGTGTGAGAGAAGACTAAATTCTTTCCATACCTGGTGTCTCTGCTGTATTCTACATATCAGGTGGGAAGACAAAGTTCCTGACACCGAAGTACTTGAGGGAGCTTAGTTGCCAAGTCTATTAACTTTTGTCAAACACAGACGCCTCTGGTGGCCTGGCCATCTCTATCGGATGGGAGATGGGCCCAGTCCAAAGGCTCTCAACCAAGTGGCCTTTCGTGTGGGAGCCTAGGCAGCGATTATCGGTAGGCTATTCAACTGGGGGCGGGGGGGCATCACAACTGAGCCATATCCAGTCTCACCTGCGCATCCACTTTAAAGCAGGGGTAACTGGCTACTGCTCAGGATTTTCCCCTCCCCAGCCCAGGGGCACTGAGGCTAATTGTAGTTCCTCTATTGCCCCCCTGACTGAGATCAGCCAACTTTGCCCAGACTGGGGATAGAAGTTGTGTATACTTCAGTGCCATCCCAGGCAGTCCTTTTACCCACAAGGCCAGCCAGGGGAGCTTTGTCAGTGAAACACAGGGCAGCAACCTAAACCTTGTTGAAAAACGTCGTCGGGTCACTTGTTCGTGAAGTCATGGTGTCAAAAGGAAGGCTGGCTCTTTTTTACAAACCCCACCCCCCCGCCCCATAAAAATAAGGAATTTATGACAGCAGCGCAACACAATAAAATGGCTGAGGGGGGGGAGGCGTTACATCCTAAAATTGCCTAACTATTATATTTGCAACTAGAAAGGGAGGGAAAGAAAGACAGGCTGAGCTCAGTGAAGGGGAGAGGGCAGAAAGGTCAGAAAACATTCTGATGAAGACGGTGCCCCTTTAATACCACATCACACGGATTTTCAAGATGGCAGCTACTAGTTGTTAGAGGCAACACCTGAAACAGTGGGGCGTTCCAAAGCACAGTCTGCGTTTGTACTGTAACAATCCTTAATCAAACTGAACTACAAATAAATAGAGCTTAAAATCATTATTTTACTTTAGATCCAATGATTGGACAATGGAGAAAGGTGGAAATGTTCAAATGACTGGAAACACTGAGGCGTTCCACAGCTGCAGCTCCAGCTTGAGAATCCATGCCTGTAGCAGAAGCCCCACTTCCCCGTAGCATATCTATTTTCATTGAAAGGCTATGCAGCGACCTGCCATGGGTTTGGGTGACATTTTTGCAGCAATCACTAACAATTTTCCCAAACTGTTGCCGCTCGAAAAATTAAGATGCTCCCAACCTCTCTGGAGATCTGAGCAATTAGAACTACAAGAGTATCTCTCCTGGCTTACGGCAGATCAACCCACGTCGCTAAATTCCCACCGACGCAGCAGCAATGCCTTTATTCCAGGTCCTTCAACCCCTCCCTGATCAGGTTAAGTTCGTAGCAGAGTGTTTCATAGCGGAAGGCCATTCGTATCTGAGCTACGTTTGTCTTCTGAATGCAGTTGCCCGCTGGGCCTTCCTGGCGGTAGTTGGATCCCAGAAAAAGGGCCTTCTCCTGCAAGATAAGATTACATAAATGGTTGCATCAGTATATCGCATCAAAACATCTCACAACGACGTGAATTCATTTCCCACCGATTGTTGGTATGCAGGCGAGAAAAGCAAACACAATGGCAAATAAGACGGTGAACAAAAAAATGAGAAGGATTCAAACAGGAGACGATTAGGATACAAACTCCACATAATCCCAGAAGAAGTAAAGGAGTGCAGCAAAAGCAAAAGGTTCTTGGATGAGTAGAGAAATTATAGAAGATTAAGGGGTGATCTAATTGAGGTGTTTAAGATGATTAAAGGAGTTGATAGTGTCGATAGAGAGAAACTATTTCCTCTGGTGGGGGAATCCAGAACAAGGGGGCATAACCTCAGAATTAGAACTGGGCCATTCAGGGTGATGTCAGGAAGCACGTCATCACACAAAGGGTGGTGGAAATCGGGAACTCTCTCCCCACCAAAAAGCTGTTGAGGCTGGGGGTCAATTGAAAATGTCAAAACTGAGATTGATGGATTTTTGTTAGGCAAGGGTATTAAGGGATACGAAACCAAGGCAGGTAGATGGAGTTGAGATACAGATCAGCCACAATCTAAATGAATGGCGGAACAGGCTTGAATGGTCTCCTCCTATTCCTATATTCCTAAAATGGGACTTAAAGAAGAGGCACACGACAAACCGAAGGTTACACAGTGACAAATTTTGAGTCTGCACTAAATGTTCTTTCAGGTTTGGCATCACCAGGCACTCTGGTTCAGCAAACCCCGTGCCCCTTACATTCAGGAGCTTACCGCTGGTTACTTATCCCTCATTGTTTTCTTTTGCTACTTTTGATTTAGTCAATGAGATATTTGATTGGGGCCTAGTGTTTCCTCCACACTTGCGCCCAGATATGCCTGTAATCTAGGCGCAAATGAATTACGTGGCTTAAACGATGGCGGAACTTTGGGTACAAGTGAGTTGCGCGAGCAACACCCAAGTCTCCTCAATCCTTCAAGTCCATCCATCAAATCCTCCATCCGAATGGATCTCCGCCCTCAAAACTGGCCACGCCCCGCATTCCCAACGTGTTCCTGCTCCCCACCATCATAACTTGTTTGAATTCAGGCATGGGAAGGCCACCCACCCCAGAGCAGTGGGGGCCTACTCTCATTGGCAAAGTCGTGTCCAGATGGCGTTATCATGACCCGCAGGCCATTTTAACCACAAGCCCCACCTAAAATGCGCATAGTCTCGAACCCGCCAGCAAAAGTTGGCAGCAGCCAAAGACCCTGGCCACCAGTTAAATGAGATTTAATTTTTGATTTTACAGGTTCCTTGTGGGCCCCGCAAGGATACCTGAGGCCTCCCCTTCCCCAGGCATCCTCCCCCCTCCCCCACACTGCCCCGCGATCGTGGACTTTCCGGCCCGCCACCCCCCCCCCCCCCCCAAACCCCGTTACTTGCTTTTCTTGCCAAGGACTGGTTCTGAGGGTCCCTGGCAATGATATGACTCCCCCCACCCCCTCCAGCCCCCAATGAATTCTGACTGCTACCCACCGGTGTCGATATCATTCCCACTGACATCGGATGGCAGTCAGTGTCGGGGCAAGCGTGTGAGTTAAAATCTCCCGGGCCACGTGATCTAGATTGCTATCCGCTTTGGCCCTCACATCCCTGATTCTTGTCCCGAGTTAAAATCAGGACATATGGATTCTAATATGCACCTTGACTTTTTTTTCCCCTCTTTGAGCCTTCCTGGCGTTGCTAGAATCAGAAGGAGCTCATTCGACCCATCGAGCCTGTGCTGCCTCTTAGGTAGAGCTATCAAATTAGTCCCACCCTCCCGCTCTTTCCCCGTAGCCCAGCAAATTTTTCCCCTTCAAGTATTTATCCAATTCCCTTTTGAAAATTACTATTGAATTTGCTTCCTCCACTCTTTCAGGTAGTGCATTCCAGGTCATAACAACTCGCTGCATAAAAAAATTCTCCTCAACTCACCTCTGGCTCTTTTGCCAGTTATCTTCAATCTGTGTCCTCTGGTTACCGACCCTCCTGCTAGTGGAAACAGTTTCTCCTTCTTTACTCTATAAAAACCCTTTATAATTTTGAACACTTCTGCTAAACCTCCCCTTAACCACCTCTGCTCTAAGGAAAACAATCTCAGCTTCTCTAGTCTCTCCACGTAACTGAAGTCCCTCATCACACGTACCATTCAGGTAACTCTCCTCTGCAGCCTCTACAAACCCTTGGCCTCTTTCCTAAAGTGCGGTGGCCAGAATTGATCACAATACCCCAGCTGAGGCCTAACCAGTGATTTATAAAGGTTTAGCATAACGTCCTTGCTTTTGGTACTCTATGCCTCTATTTATATATATATGCCTTTATTAATAAAATGTATAATTGATATTAGCTGAGTTCACCTGTGTGACTGTGCCTTATATTAACAGGCTGAGCTTTCAACTTAAAGGAAAGAAAGGCACTTTATGAACAAAAAGCAACGGTATGATTAGACTAGAATGTGCCAGCATATAAAAGAGTTATTTTTTTTTAAAGAGGGTGTTGCAATGCTCCCAGGTACAGGTTTAAATATCCCCAAGTAGAGACCAGTTACCTCTTCAGAGAAGCCACTCTGCAGGACACTGTTACGTGCTATCTCACATATGTCGCAGGTACTCAGCTTGAAGACCTGAGCAGCAATGGCATATTCTTCCATCAGTGGTTCCTGTCAACATGTGGTACACAATGAAAGACATGTTAATGGTCTATTTTACACTGATACATGTGGTGACAGTAGCACACAGGGGTATGGTAGTGTAGTGCTTATGTTACTGAACTAGCAATCCAGAATCAATCTTGTTAGAACATGAGTTCAAATCCCCACAGTGGCAGTTTGTAAATTTAAATTTAGGTTTAAAAATAAACTAAATAAATCTGGAACCAAAATGGCATCAGTAGAAGTGTCCGCGAAGTTGTCGGATTGTTGTAAAAACCCAACTGGTGCACTAATGTCCTTTAGGGAAGGAAACCTGACATCCTTACCTGGCCTGGCATTTACCCAACTCCACACCTGGCCGGGCATTTACTCGACTCCACACCTGGCCTGGCATTTACTCGACTCCACACCTGGCCTGGCATTTACTCGACTCCACACCTGGCCTGGCATTTACTCGACTCCACACCAATGTGGCTGATTCTCAACTGCCCTCTGAAATGGCCTAGCACGTTTGGTTGTATAAATGTTTAGAAGGCGGCTCACCGCCACCTTCTCGAGGGCAACTAGGTATGGGCAATAAATGCCGGCCTTACCAGCGATGCCCACATCCCGAGAATGAATAAGTAAAAAAGCAAAGCATGCCTGCAAGAGTTCTCTAAACTAGATGCTTATTAGCAGTGAGGAAAATGGGCCTTTTGCTGCGGGACTGCGCTCAGCCTCAGTGCTTAGGCCCAGTAGTTGCGGCTTCCAGGTGAAGAATACGCAAACCCAATGGCCTAAACCGAAAGAGAGCAGCAATCTCAAACAGTCCATTGTTTTTTTTTGTTGTCTTTCAATTTGCCCGCTGTCCATCTCAGAGCCTTGAGAAGATGGGCAATCCAATTCTGCTGTCAGTAGCGGACAGACGGTAAGGGAGCAGGAGAATACAAGCAATCTCATTCCTTCGCCTTGAGGCTCCACGTAACGACCTGTCCAAAAACCTGGCATCCCAGCTGAGGTGGAGAAATTCACAACTCTGTAAAGTGAGCTGCTCTGGTGGTTCAATTGGTTAATGCGCTGCCCCGTGTTGAGCCGTACTGAATAGGAGGGTCCCCAGCATAATCCCCGGTCTGTGTTGAGCTACCTTATCTCAGCCACGGCTTTGGTTTAGGCATTACACTTGGCCTTGAGTCATCTAGGCCCTAGGGGGTAGGAAATGATCTGCTAGTGTTGCTACTCCCAGTAACCCCTGATGTGAATATTCAGTGAGAACAATATGGACAATGGTTGTTGACCATATGAAGAACGCCAACTTGGGTGAGGTATCTGAGGATGGCCAGAGCCTTGAACTGTGAGAGTACATGATCAGGGTAATTCTGTGTTCTTCTCTCCTCTTATCCCTTTACTCTCCTGAAGGCAGTGGCTCATGTTGGGTACAGGCTGATGGGCGCTGGAGCCCTCTAGTACCTTAACAAAATGACCAATGTTCAGTGAGTGCAGGTGGCCTTTTGATTTTGGGGCATGTGCAGCCAAGCCTAAGCCTATCCTCACTCAGCACGTACACATACACACCTTCATCTCAGCGGTAGCCCTCACGCCTCTGAGTCAGAAGGTTGTGGGTTCAAGTCCCTCTCCAGAGACTTGAGCACATAATCTAGGCTGACACTGCAGTGCAGTACTGATAGAGTGCTGCACGGTCAGAGGTGCCGTTATTCAGATGAGACATTAAATCGAGACCCCATCTGCCCTCTCAGATGGACGTAGAAAATTCCATGGCACTATTCAAAGAGCAGGGGGAGTTCTCGCCGGTGTCCTGGCCAATATTTATCCCTCAACCAATATCATTAAAAAATGGATTATATGGTCATTAATCACATTGCTGTTTGCCGAGTGCAAATTGGCTGCTGCGTTTCCTACATTACAACAGTGACAATACCTAAAAAGTACCTTATTGGTTGTGAAGCACTTTGGGATGTCGTGAGATCATGTAAGGCACTATATAAATGCAAGTTCTTTCTTTTCTTTCTTCCAGCAAGGGAATATTTATCAGAACAGGAACCCTTGCTGATTTTTGTGCTCCCTAAGGTTTGGCTGATTGTGGAACCTCTGATAATGCCCTGGGTGAGAGCAGCTCACCCAGCACAGATCAAGGACCTGTCCATGCCATGTGACCTACTGCTATACCGTGCAATGCAATTACCCAGTGAGCCTTAAAAAATGTTTATTCCACAGCCCTTCCCCTAATACACCTGCAGTAAGACACCGAGTGATCCCGTGTTCTCCTCACCTTGGTGTAGTGGAACTGCATGGGATCATCAGTGGAGAGTGAGATCATTAGGCCTTTCTTCTGAAAGTCAGGAAGTGGATTCTTGGCGTACTCCAGGAAGAGGCTGTTGTTGCTGAGAGGAGACAAGGCGATGGGGATCTGAGTCAGATAGTACAAGTACTGCAGCACTGGGCTCTGAAAGAACAACAGGACCTCTAAATGTCAGCTTTACAACCTTCAGCCCGATACAGTGTGTGTGACTGACCTACAAGTGCTTCCACATGTCGGACCAAGTCCTACCATCTCATGGAATAACCATGGGTAAACCTAAGCTACAGAACTACTTACCTGTCTGGGAGGAGTGGGGGTAATAATATTAATGAGACTGAGGATGTGAATAATAATAATAATAACAGCTGAGGATTTGAAGGTAACAGAGGTTTTTTCAGCACAATATTTGCATTGTCCACTGAATCTCACTCAAAGAGCAGACACTAGTTTATCCAAGAACCTGTGAACATCAAAGCAACACCAGTTGTTATTGGCCAGGGTGCTGTTATTCTGCAGGCGACAGTATAAATTGATGCTCAATATTTTACAGTTGCCATTTAACACGTGTATAATAAAAGAGATTCTCCCCATAGTTCCTCCTTCAGTTTGACCTATTTTAATTCTGTCTCAGTTTTCTCGTTGTTCAGCTCCAGTTTTATATCTGATTTAGCGTCACTGAATCCAAATGCTCTTTTTACCTATTTCAAATCTTCCTTTGTTTCGATTTTCCTTTTATTTTGTATTGAGCATCTCTCCCTCTCCCCTGCCCACAGGCACCCTTGGCTTTTGCACATTCTGCCACTCTCCCTCATGTAAGGGCACCAAGACACATTTTTTTTGGTGGGGTGTCCAGTCTGCTTCCTTAGATGGAAACACTTGCTGGAACCCCTGCTGGAACCCCCCCTGCTGGAAATTTTGTGCAGAAAAACCCCTGCTGGAACTCCCTGGTGGAAACCCCCCGCTGAGACCCCCCCTGCTGGAAATCCCATGTGGGAAAACCCCTGCTGGAACTCCCTTGCTGGAAACCCCCTGCCGGGATTCCCTGCTGGGACACCCTGATGGGACCCACTTGAGCCTTTCTGGGGAGCAGTGCACTTCATCCTACTCGGCCTCCAGTCTTCCATCAGGTCCCTCCTGGTGAAGCAGGATTTCCCAGCATAGAGAGTCCTCACCCCCGCCCCCCACCACCCCCACTCTGCCAGGGCTGGGCTTGTAATTGCCATGCACAGGCCCTTACTAGGCCGAGCAGGATTTTCCAAGTAAGGTTGGGTACTGGCCCTTTCCCAGCCGAGCTCATATATTATTAAAAGCAGGAATAGCTGCTGTTCAGTTAAGTCTTTTTTTTTTTTTACTTTTTTCAAATGTCTGCCGTGTGTCTGTGCTCCAGTTGGGAAATGAGGAAAATGCATTTGATGGGATTCACGTCAAACCGCCATGATCTCCCTCCTTCCCCATTTCCCCTCTTGCTCTCTCTGTGCACCAACCTTTTTCAGATTGAGTCCGTGGGAGATGTTATCCGCTGTCATGAACGCTGTCAGTAGGTGTGTCACAGCCCCTGCCTCACCACAGTGTGGGCGGAACATGAAAGTGTTCATCCCTCTCTCCCTGAAAAAAAAGAGATGAGACCGTTTGTCTGAAAGTATTCAAGGATATCGCAGTTCCATCAGTCCCTTTAGTCCGCCCTGCCCTCTTGGTCATTCAGTGCAGTCCTGATAATTCAAATTTATTCCTGCTCCTCTTGGCCCACAAGGAAACTGAAAAAATAATTCAAAAACTAACTGCTCTTCTGGCCCTGGCTGCTGTTCTGGACAGGTTTGTCCTGGCGGGGAAGCCAGCACCGCTCCCCCCACTCAGACCTCGGGTTAAAATGGCAGATCAGGCTCCGATGAGGTCATCCGCTTATTTAAAGGGGACGCCAACAGCTTGGGGCGGATGTCCTTGACACCTGCAATTTAAAAGGTAGTCGGCCAAATCGGGGCGAGAAAGGAAGTGGGTAAATCCCCCCCCGCTCCATTTTAACTGCACCCTTTCCCCACCTGGTTTCCACCAGCCATCATTCCATTGAAGTTAGCCAGCTTGACACTTTGATCAGGTACAGACGGACGGGCTGAGAGATCCCGCTGAACATTACGGTGAGTGGAAAATGTACTCGGGTGGAGAAACGTTCTATATAATTGCCAACCTGCGAATGGCTGTTAACCTAATGAGACAGTCAGCTTTTAAAGGTTTTTTTTTCCGACATATCTTCAAAGCATTGCAATTGGTTTATTTTTTACCTCAGCAGTTTGTCTGACACCAGCAGTGAGAGTGAGCTACATTAGTATCCTGTGGTAACATTTTGTCACGTAAGAATTGAGTGACCATGTTTCAAGGATGAATTGTACGTTAAGGGATAGCGCAGATGAAAGTTCTTCGTTGTTTATCCATTTTGAAGAGAATAGTAAAGTTTTTCATTACTGAGTACTGTCATTTACTTGTTCTATGTTAAATAAATGTGCTTGTTAGTTTATAGCCTGAGCATTACTCTGATTGTATAGTCATCCATCTACAAGAGATGAGGAGTTCACCTGGGGGCATGTGATATATTCCAATAAGCCGGAACACAAGGGCGAGTTTGTTCTGTTTTATAGGGGACACAAGGTCCACTTACAAAAGGTGTCCCTGACAATGAATCCAAGTAACATATCTGTGCAAAGATTCAAAAGTGTAACAGAGATAGTGCCATCCGATCTTTAATATCCACCCGAGCAAAGGGTGGCACCCCCAACAATGCAGCATCTCGTTACAGAGCAGAGAGGGAACTCGTCATGTGGTGAATCAGTAGAGTGAACCTGGGTCCTGACCCTCAATGTACAGTTCCTCAGAGCTCCAGCACATTGTCTCACTTCATCACTGCACTGTAATAGTACTTGTTTCAACAAGATATATACTCAATTTTCAATCGGGAAAGTCTATAGGAAATAAAGCTTTGTCTTGGGTCATAGCGACTGAATAAGAAAGAAAGACTTGTATTGATATAGCATCTTTCACAACCACCGGACATCTCAAAGCGCTTTCCAGCCAATGAAGTACTTTTGAAGTGTAGTCACTGTTGTAATGTGGGGAACGCGGCAGCCAATTTGCGCACAGCAAGCTCCCACAAACAGCAATGTGATAATGACCAGATAATCTGTTTTTTTGTGATGTTGATTGAGGGATAAATATTGTCCAGGACACCGGGGATAACTCCCCTGCTCTTCTTCGAAATAGTGCCATGGGATCTTTTACGTCCACCTGAGAGAGCAGACGGGGCCTCGGTTTAACGTCTCATCCAAAAGACAGCATCTCCGACAGTGCAGCACTCCCTGCACTGGTGTGTCAGCCTGTGAAACACTGGTGTGGAAAGTCAGCCTGATGGGCTTCCCGGGTGATGATTTTCTAACACGTTCCACCCCCAAATCCAATCATCCCCTCATAATACCCCCACCCACCCGCCCCAAAGGAAAGTCACTGGACTTCTTCAGTTATATAACTAGATAAAGTCACAGCGCAAAGAAAAAAAAAGAGAAAATCCTAAATCCTAAAGCTAGCATCTGCAGTGATTATTTCTCTTGGTTTTTGGTGGGTGTCACAGATGAGGGTTAAGGGGTTTGGACAAGGAAATGAATCAAACTTTTTTTAGATGTTTTTAGGTGTTTTAGATGCAACAACAACAACATATATTTATATATCGCCTTTAATGTAGTAAAACATCCCAAGGTGCTTCACAGGGGCATAAATCAGACAACATTTGACACTAAGCCCCATAAGGAGATATTAGGGCAGGTGACCAAAAACTTGGTCAAAGAGGTAGGTTTGAAGGAGCGACTTAAAGGAGGAGAGAGAGGTAGAGGGGGAGGGAATTCCAGAGCTTAGGGCCTAGACAATTGAAGGCATGGCCACCAATGGTGGAGCGACACAAATCTAAAGGAGCTGCTCACGATGCGGTCTCCTCTACATTGGGGAGACCAAATGCCGATTGGGTGTTCGCTTTGCGGAACACCTCCGTTCAGTCCGCAAGTGTGACCCCAAGCTTCCGGTCACCAATCATTTAATTCTCTGCCCCACTCCCACTCTGACCTCGGCCTCCTACACTGTTTGAATGAAGCTCAGCGTAAGCTTGAGGAACAGCACCTCATCTTTCGATTAGGCACTTTACAGCCTTCCGGACTCAACAGTGAATTCAACAATTTCCGATCATAACAACTGCCCCCATTTTTTCCAGACAGCAGCTATTGGTAATGATTCTGCTATTCCCATTTACACATTCTCTGGGCCCATCTTTTGTTCCTTTACTTGTCCCATTACCATCCCCCTTTTGCCTTGCACCATCGTCCCTTTTGTCATTTAATCTCTCCTGACTTCCGCCGTGTCACAGACCTTCCCCTTTGTTCTTTTCTCCCTTTCCCTGCCTCTCTACTTGCTTAAAACCTGTTACATCTCGAAGTTTTTCCCATTCTGATGAAAGATCATCAGAAAGGTTAACTTTGTTTCCCTCTCCACAGGTGATGCCTGCGTTTCCAGCATTTTCTGTTTTTATTTCAGATTTCTAGCATCTGCAGAATTTTGCTTTTGTATTGGAATAGTCGAGTCTGGAGGTAATAAAGGCATGGACGAGGGTTTCAACAGCAGGTGGGCTGAGGCGGGGCGGTGACGGGCAACGTTACGGAGGTGCAAGTAGGCGGTGATGCAGTGAGGTTAAGTCGCTGTGAGCAATTAATCTATACTTTCTGTGCATCTAATCGGGTTAATAAATATAGCAGCAAATTTCATGACCTCACACTGCAGGGCTCTACCTTCGGAGATTGTTGAGGACCATGATGTTAGCATACATATAACACAGGTAGTAGGAGTATGAAGGGTTCTTTGGCATGTTCCATTCCTCCGGTGTTGGGCTCTTTGTGCAGAACATGTGGCCACTGTGTTTGGACTCATCATCCACGCTGTCAAAGCCAGTGATCTGGGTCATTGGAGAAAGGAGGAGATGAGGCTCATTAACCAAAATGAAATTGTTATCGATCGCGCGGAATCGTCCACTGTTACAATAAAGACTTGCATTTATAGAGCGCCTCATCCAAAACACCTCAAACCCATTCACATAAAATTAATTACTCTGAAGTAAAGAAAGAAAGACTTGCATTTCTATAGCGCCTTCACAACCTTGGCACCTTTACAGCCAATGAAGTACTTTTTGAAGTGTAGTTACTGTTATAATGTAGGAAACGCAGTAGCCAATTTGCACACAGCAAGGTCCCACAAACAGCAATGTGATAATGACCAGATAATCTGCTTTAGTGATGTTGGTTGAGGGATAAATATTGGCCAGGACTCTGGGGACAGCTCCCCTGCTCTTCTTCAAAATAGTGCCATGGGATCTTTTACGTCCACCGGAGAGGGCCGACGGGCCTCCATTTAACATCTCATCCAAAAAACGGCACCTCTGACAGCACTCCTGCAGCACTGCCCTGGAGTGTCAGCATAGATTTTGTGTTCAAGGCTCTGGAGTGGGACTTGAATTCACAATCTTCTGACTCAGAGGCAAGCGTGCTACCCACTTTTTTTTATTTATTTTTTATTAATATACTTTACTGAACATTAAGAACATTTACAACATCGTGATCATTACATCGTATGATACAAATCAATTCCACCACCCTACACAGCCATTCCGCCACCACATTTTAACATCAAAACCTGAAGTTTAATTTGTCACCTGCAACACATATTAATCGATTGTGCTTTAAAAATTGGTTGTAAAATACTGTCCTTAAATTCCTTTCTGAATAAAACATCCACAGAGCCTTATAATGGTCTTTTAGCTTATATTTAAAATACTCTTTTAGATTGATTCTCCGCCCCTTAAAAAATAGAGCATTCCTTCTTTGCACAATCACGAATCTAGCCAAACTGAACATTAAATTAATTGCCACTCCGCTAGACTCTGGCAGACTCTCCTGCAATCCCCATCTCAAAATTGAGTCCCACGGGATTCCCATTCTTGCCGTTCGGTCCCCACCCAGCAAAAAAGCTTCACACAACTGTCGAACATAGTACTTAGTCATTTAACTGCAGACATGACACCAGTAAATGGGACAGAGTCTCATCCTGTGTCCCACACATTGGGCAAGTTGCTGCCTCCACTCGTCCAATCTTGCACAAGACTGTCATGGTAAAAATCCAGTTGTGAGCCAATTTGAAATCCAGCTCAATCCATTCTGAGCATTTAAAATTCGCCCACACTCCTTTCCAAATCCTGTTAAAGTCCAGCAGTGGGTATATACTCTGCCAAAACTCCTGACCAGCAGGTGTCTTGAATCTCCATTCTCTAAATACCTCATAGAAATCTCGAGTATTACAGTTGTCAAATTGGACTAACTCTCCTCCTTTCTCCAGTACGAAGCTTGGAAAAGCAGGACGCATTTTACTTCCTTTGGAGATTTCCGCATTTATTTCTCCCATCCAATCCTGTGGCATTGCCCTCACAATCTTCTCATACATGATTCCTATTGCTTTTCCTTCTACCTCCTGATCCTCCTCCCACACCATGTCCCTCACAATCGCTTCCGGCAACCAACCTGGAATCACCTCGTATAATACATCTTTCACCGATATAATCCCAGCTTTTATAAAAGCTTGATTAAATAAAACCTCTCCTTCGATGTTGACCCACCTGTTCAAAAATAAGGGCTGCTCTAAAAATTCCTCAGCCCCCTTGGGCATAAACCGCACACTTTTTAAAAAATTGAGCCCAAGCCTCTACAACCCCCTTATAAAATCTAGGGAGGAGCTTAATCAATTTCAAAAACATATTATTGTATTCCATATACAATATCCCCTGCCCTCCTATCCCACTTTGTTTTAAAAAATGCTCAAAACAACTCTTCCAAAAACTTGAATTTGACTTCTGAAGAAATCTCTTCACCCATTTGATTCTAAAGGATTTTTTCTTCAAATCAATATCTGGGAAGTTGAGTCCTCCCTGATTTCTCTGTCCAATGATGGTATTGTAGGCCACCAAGGCTGGTTTCCCTTCCCATAAAAACCTCACACAAGCCTCTCGGATGGATTTTTCTGCCCACTCAGGAATATCCTCCACCGCCAATAAGTACCATAGCTTAGACAGCAGGAGAGCAGACACCACTGTCGCTCTTCCTTGCACTTTCAACCACCTTCTTTCCCATCTTCCCAAAATCTTTTTAATTTTCATAACCTTCGGTTCCCAACTTAATCGATCCACTTCTTCCCTGTCTTTCTTGCACCCCATATGCACCCCCAGCACTTCCACAACCTCCACCACCTTAAAGGGACATTCCCCCAACCATTCCCCCCTTCCCCTCCCTGCAACCAGGCATTGGGACTTACTATAATTCACTCTGGCACCTGAAGCTCTACAATATTCCTCCACTACCTCCATAGCTTTTCTCACTGACTCCCCATTTCTCAATGTTAAGGTTGTGTCATCTGCATATTGGTGTATCACCGAAACCAGCCCGGAACTGGGTACCACAATCCCAACTACACCTTGTTTCTTTCGCATCATGTAACCTAATGGTTCTGCTACCAATGTGTACAGCAGTGGGGACAGGGGACAACCCTGCCTCACAGATCTCTGTATCGGAAAATACTTGGATAAAAAACCATTACATTTAACACAGCTAAATATGTTTGAATAAAAAAATCCTTATCCACTGAATGAAATTTTCCTCGAAACCAAATGCTTCCAAAAACCTTCAATAAAAACTCATGAGAGACCCTATCAAAGGCTTTCTCTTGATCTATCTTTAATACATAAGCCTCCCTCCCACTCTCTTCCATGAGCTCTATCGCATCTCGGATTGAGACCACAGAATCCGCAATGTCCCGGCCTATGACTCCATAGGACTGAGAGGGCCAAACTATCTCCGGTAACACCTCCTTCAAACGGTTTGCCATAACCCTCGCCAAGATCTTATAATCCACATTTAATAGTGTGATGGGCCTCCAATTCTTCAGATCCCGTCTATCCCCTTTATTTTTATAAGCTAAGCTTATGATACCTCTCCTCGTAGATGGGACCAGGCCTCCCTCAATTTCAATTTCCTTAAAAACTCCTAAGAGCAATGGACTTAAAATCTCGAAAAATTCCTTATAAAATTCTGCACTTAGTCCATCGGACCCTGGGCTTTTCCCTCCCTTCATTCCACTTATTGCTACTTTTATTTCTGCTAATCCTACTTCTTTATCACACATGCCTCTCTCATCCTCCTTTAAACCCTTTTCAATAAAAGCAGTAACCCTCTCCATCTCCAAATTGGAAATGTCTTCTTTTGTATATAGCTCTTGATAAAAGCAGCTAGCTGCCTCCAAAATCTCCCCACTTTCATGAATAATCCTCTCCCCCACCTTCAATTCCTCTATTAACGATAATCTCTGTCGCCGCTTCTCTTGCTCTAGAAAATATCTAGTGCACCTTTCGCCCTCCAATGCATCTCTAGCCTTTGCACGGAGAATGGCCCCCTTGCATTTTTCCGCTTGCAGTAATTCCCATTCTTCCTTTAACACCCGTAACTTAGTCTCAGCTCCCTTATCCCCTCCATCCACTGCTTTACAGACATCCATAAACCTTTTGTTTAAATTCTCTTCTCGATACCGGTTAGCTGCCGCCCTCTTTTTCCCATAACGCACCGAAATTTTTTTAGCCTCGTATTTAAAATTGTCCCACCAAACTCTTCTTTCGTTCAAGAACAAAAGTTCCCTCTGAGCATTCCTTATTATATTTAAAATCCCTTCTTTATAAGCACTTTCCTTCAGGTATTGATTGTTTAAATTCCACACCCCTGAACCGATCTTAACTCTGCTGTTCCTAATTCTAAGAACCAAAGCCGAGTGATCACTAAAAAATACTTTTTTATAAAAAATTTCCATCACCTCCAAACTTAACCCTTCCCGCATTAGCACAAAATCTATTCGGCTCTGTTTTAAAACATCCCCCACCCAACCTGCTCTGGAGAACTCCCTTTTTATGGGGTTCCGGTCCCTCCATAAGTCTCTCAAATTTAAATTTGCCATCATTTTTGTAATCATCCCTCTGGAGTTATCCTCTTTAAAAGTCATCTGGGCTGAAATGTCCATCCAAGATAAAAATACATTAAAATCCCCCACAATACAAGGATTTTCCACCTCTGCCACTTTAGTGAATAACCCCCGAAAAAACTCGCGACGCTTCCCATGGTCGTTCGGTGCATAGATATTAAAAAGATCACAGTTAAAACCTTCCAATTTTACCCTTAGCCATAAAAATCTTCCCTCAGTGTCCTTGTCCACCAAGGCAACATTCTCTTCTATGGACGGACTCACCAAAACAGCCACCCCTCTACGGTTGTTGTTCGCACAACTTGCAAACACCTCTCCCTTCCAAACCTTCTGAACTCTTTCCAGAATATCCTCATCCCAAAAGATTTCTTGCAGACACAACAAGTCCGTGCCTTTAAAACCCTGCAACAACTGCTGCAATTTCTTCTCACCCCTCAGTCCGTTCACATTGATCGAGACCAATGTAATCATGGCTCCAAAGAAGGGAAGTATGCACAAGAATCTCCCCATCATTTAATCTCTGGCTCTTCCCTCCTATCATGCTCCTTCTCAACTTTTCACCCAGCTGTTGCTTTTTCCTGCAGCCTCCGGCTCTTTTTCCCCTCCTGTTTAACCCCTCCCTGCTGTTTCAGCCTCTTTTTTGCCTTACCTTTGGGCCCAGGGGCTGCCCTTTCTCCCTCCTTCTGCCCCTCACTAACCTTTCCCTTTCCACAAGATGCCACCCCATCCCCGACTTCCATGTCTCTGTCCCCCTCCAATTCCTCACACTCAAGCTCTTCTGCAACCCCTTGTGCCTGCTCCCCGTCAGATACATAATCCTGCTCATTGTCAGATACTTCGCCTCCCAGTGAGAGTCTTCCTGCTATCGCAGTTTCTCCCACTGTGCCACCCCCTTCGACCACATCACTACTTCTGACCCTTGTTCCCTCACTCCATGGGTCAATGGCTTACCTAGATTGCTCTCTTCTAACGTCTCCATCTTGCCGATCCCATTCTGCTGTCCCTTTAAGGCCTCTGCCTCCTGCACTCTCTCCCCGCCCCCTCCCGCCCACCAAAATATCCAACTCCGCTCCTTTCCCCGGAGCACCTCACATCCACCACACACCCCACTCCCGCCTCCACTCCCCCCGCCGACACCAGACTCCCCAGGGGGAGCCGAACTGCACAAAGGCTCGAGTCTGCACTCGACCCTTGCTGCCCGCTGTTGTCTTTGTTCCCCTCCATAGCACTCGCCGTGTTTTCCGCCAATTCCAACTCCATCTCCGCCAACCTCTGCCTCCTCCTGTGCTCCTTTTTCCTCCATTTTACCGGCTGTGTCCTCCGACTGCATCGCACCTCCGGCCGTTCCACACTCCTCTCCTGCTCCTTCTCCCATCTCATCGCTCATTTCGCTCCCTTCCGCCACACACTCACAGCGGGCGGGGCCTTTACGACACACCCCACAGCTCGCTGCCTTGCAGCTCCGTGCGATATGTCCCGACTCACCACAATTGTAGCAATACAAATCAGGTCAATGTCTCACGAGATGATCATGTCCCAAACAATAGTAACATACTTTTACTTGATTGTCGTGCAGCACCCGAAAGTATTGTACTCCCTCCAGAGTCTCGAACTTCATACTATAAGGCAAAGACCTTACCCCCTCCTGGAATCGCACCTTGACATACCGGGTTCCGTCTGCCACCCTTGTTCCCGGATAGTACCTCCTTTTGATTTCGGAACAGATTTTAATATCCCATGACTCCAATTTCTTGCTCAGCACTTCGTCCTCGATGTACACAGGCAAGTTCAAAAATTAAACCACCACCTCCTCAGAATACAGCAGGGTCACCTCCAAAAATTTCTCCCCAACTTTCAGACTGAGCAGCAGTCTCTCGACCTCCTCGCGGCCACTCACCGTCACCTCAAATCCCACACTTGGTTTCGGACGGCATGCAAAACAGCTTCCTTCACCACAGTCCTCCTGAACCACCTGGTTTATATCCCAGGCTCGAACCTTCCTGTCTTCACATTGTACTACGACGGTATTTTCTTTACCGAACCTTCTGAGGTCCCGGCCCAAATCTTTGGGCCTTTTTGTTCCCCTACCCACCACAGTTTCTTCCCGCATCAAATTCCTCTCGGGAACATTGTCCTCCAAGGGGCCCGGCACTCCGGACCCCTCAGCAGCCATCGGGCTGTTCTTTGTGAGCCAAAAAGGCCCCAAAACCTGCAAACCACACCCCAAAACCCTCCACCAACTTTTTCCAAAACTCCCTCCAACACCCAGCTGCAATTAGGCAACCAGTCACACCTGGCTCACTCCTAGCCCCTCCCACCTAGAGAGTGCAGCCCACTGAGCCACAACAGCTCAGCAATGACTGTTGTTATGTAGACAACCACATTTTGCACGTAACCAAATCCCTCAAATAGCAATGAGTTGAACGACCTGTTAATATGCACTCAATTTTGTTTGGCGGGATGAATGTTGATCAGGACACGCGGAGAACTCCATGCTGTTCTCATGGTGCCATGGGATCTTTTACACCAATCAAAGGAAAGACCACACTGCTACAATGCAGCCCTCCCTCACTACTGTACTGGAGTAGCAGCCTGTCTTATGCAACATGGAACCCAGGTCCCAGAAGTGAGAACAACAGTCAGGAAATGCTATATTGTAGGAGTGTCTAGTTCCTATCAAGAGACTGAGGTCGACTCAGGTGATCAAACAAACGATGTTTCATGTAAAACTAATTGAGTTTAACAGTTGCAAGAGAACTACGAATACAGGTCTAGTCAGTTCGGAGGCTCCACGAGGACTGCTTGGGCGGTCCCGTGGCTGGCGTCATGACATCATCATGTTTTTCCCGCCGGTGGGGGATCACGTGATGAACGGCGTGACGTCATCGCATTTGCCCGCGCTCTTAAAGGGACCGCGCTCTGTACATGCAAACAGTATATACAAAGATACAGACTCAGGCTGTAGCTAACATATTGTTAAAGGGAATTATATACATTTGATTGGAGTCCCTTAGTGGCTCCACCACAATATAGTCTCAGTGTCAATGTAGCATACGTCAAAGACTCGGGGTAAGTTTGACTTTGTGCGGTAGTGTAAAGCGGTGATTGGGAATCAGCACCTAATTTTACCTCTCTTCCGGTTTTTATTTCCATTGGAGTCAATGAAGGGCTGCTTCATATCAGCCATTTACACCATCGCCCAAGGTCAAAATGACCCCCATTGTGAGTGATTCCACGGAGCCCATGTAAAGGGCAAATGGGTCTCATCGGTTGGTATATGTCCTGACACCCTTACTCACATATTTGAGGAATATGCTGAGCTTGACATTATCCTGAGGGTTCACCGTTGCTTCAAAGATTGGCATGAAGATGTTTTCAAGCATTTTTCCAAAGTGTGGAATGAAGTTTTGGGCTCTGAAAATATCACTGAAAAATAAGATTTGAACCAAAGAATCAGAAACAAAGGAAGCAGATTTGGTAGCAGACACCAAAGTGCATTTAAATAGGAAGCAACTCCAGCTTTTAAGGAGCATTAGAGAAAATCAGCACCTCGTTTGAAGTGTTTCTTGCCTGATTCTGTTTTGGGACCGAGCCAAACTGGAGCTGGTCGGGATGATTCAGACATTGTTACCCATACTCCTTAATGTGGGGAAACCTGGGGGTGAAAATTGAGTCGCGCCCCCTTTGGGGCGCTAACTTGGCCGGGGCGCTAAAAGAAAAAATTAGTGCCCCCGTGGCCAAATTTCATTGGTAGCACCCCAAAAGGGAAGCGGGGCTACTAGAAGCACCCCGCCTCCCTCTTGGGGCGCTGCGAGGAAATATCGTGATGCCACAGTGCCATGCACTGCGGCACGTCGCGCCGCGGTACTACAGGCCTTCCTCCCATTCTTAAAGCGGATGGACTTGTGCAGCGCGACCCAGGGCCCAGCTGGGCCACCAGGGATTGGAGTGTCGGCAAAAGAGCGGGGCAGGGGGGCTGAAGAGGAGGCCGGGGACGGCAACAGTGGCAGGTGCTGGCAGCCGGCCAGCAACAAAAATGGCCGCCCGGCACCTCGCCTTTAATTAGCGCCGCCCTGGCCGCAGGTAGACCCCCCTGACCTCGTCGGACATAGCTTCCGGCGGTAAGTCAGGGGGCACTACTGAAGATCACAGCCAGGGCGCGAGCGGGGCGCTGCGCATGGCAATGATGTCATTGCCGGCGGTGCAGCGCCGTGGGGCACTAACGGTTACCGCTGCCGTTAACCTCCTGCTGAATTTTGCAGGAGGCGTTGGCAGCACCATGCCCGGGCGCTAGTTGCTTTGCGCCCCATTAGTGCCCTCTTAGGGCTCTAATGGGCGGCGCAAAGCAACCAAATTTTCCCCCCCCTGTTCTTTAAGGGCAGCCGGGGAGGTGCAATTGCCAGGTCTTGCCCCACAGACTTTCTCCCCAGTACCTCTTTGCATTGGCCTGATGAAGAGTCTACACCTTCCCACAGAGACCTGCAGAATGTATCCAGCCTCCTCTGTTTTTGTTTTGTATCAGTATGAGCTTGCAGGTGACAATGCCTGTGCGCGACAGCCTCTTCACAGTAAACATTTCGATCACTAAAGCACCCACACCCCCGCCGCCCCCGATCTTCCTAATAGTCCATGTTTATAATTCCCAGATGATGAGGTTGCCGCTTTTGCGGCACTTTTTGTGAAAGTCCGTACTACCCCATGCTTCTATTTTTCACCCACCCCGATGAGATGTGCTTTGCATTCAAGGTGTGGGGGTGGGCTGGTGAAGGATGAGCCTCTGGCTTGCACTGTGCATGTCACACTGAATGGAGCACAGAGAGCCCACTGCTGAGAACCTGCCATGTAAATGCAACCTGTCATTGAAATGGGAAACAGAAATTCAGAGACGGACTAAGCACGGAACACTCGAATCACAAGTTCTTAATTTACCTCACCTTCTCTCCTACTTTTTCACCCTTTGGGATGCCCTGTGCTACAGCCCATGCCCTTCATATATCGGCAGCCTGTCTGCAACAGGGTCTAGTTAACGAACCCATCTGAACTCACATGTAACTCTTTCCGCGGTGCAGCTTCCAACTTACTAGATTCTGGGGATCTGAATCATCCATTTCATGTTGGGAGAGAAGACCCTGTGCTTGATGAACCACCCTGCCAGCTTAGACCACTCCTCTGGTGCCCGTCCGTAAATGGACAAACGCGGCTCTGCATGCTGGTACTTGGCATCTTCCAAATCTGTCGCCACTTCCTGCCATGTTATAGAGATAACATTAGTATCACCGACAGCCACTGTTATATTTCAAACATTCGGCTTTAAAAATAGAGAGTCATACAGGGCATTGTGGTGGGTGATGGATTGGAGCAGTAACGCATATTGCCATATAGAGTGCTGGGATTTGGATTCGTCCCAATGTTTCCCCCACTCAACATCTCCAATCACAGCCATTACCACCGCAGGGAGGAAAGAAAATTAAGGGAGACAATGGAGAAACTTTCAGCCTAACCTACCCATCAGGAAACTGGTGGGATCGGGTACAACACTGATTTTACATCTGCCCAATTTGATTCTCCATTGTAGTCAGTTGGGAGTAATATTGGGCGGGGTGTACATAAGAACATAAGAAATAGGAGCAGGAGTAGGCCAGATGCAGTATAATGTGGATAAATGCGAGGTTATCCACTTTGGTGGCAAAAACAGGAAGGCAGATTAATATCTGAATGGCAATAGATTGGGAGAAGGGGAAGTGCAACGAGACCTGGGTGTTCTTGTGCACCAGTCGCTGAAGGTAAGCATGCAGGTGCAGCAGGCGGTTAAGAAGGCAAATGCTATGTTGGCCTTTGTAGCGAGAGGGTTCAGGTACAGGAACAAGGATGTCTTGCTGCAGTTTTACAGGGCCTTGGTGAGACCACATCTTGAGTATTGTGTGCAGTTTTGGTCGCCTTATCTGAAGAAGGATGTTCTTGCCATGGAGGGAATGCAGCGAAGATTCACCAGACTGATACCTGGGATGGCAGGAATGACGTATGAGGAGAGATTGGGTCGATTGGGCTTATACTCGCTGGAGTTTAGAAGAATGAGAGGAGATCTCATTGCAACTTATAAAATTCTAACAGGACTAGACAGACCAGATGCAGGAAGGATGTTCCCGATGGTCGGGGAGTCCAGAACCAGGGGTCACAGTCTAAGGATAAGGGGTAAGCCATTTAGGACAGAGATGAGGAGGAATTTCTTCACCCAGAGAGTGGTGAACCTGTGGAATTCTCTACCACAGAAGGCAATTGAGGCCAATTCATTAAATATATTCAAGAAGGAGTTAGATATATTTCTTAATGCTAAAGGGATCAAGGGATATGGGGAGAAAGCAGGGACAGGGTACTGAATTTGGATGATCAGCCACGATCTCATTGAATGGCGGAGCAGGCTCGAGGGGCTGAATGGCCTACTCCTGCTCCTATCTTCTATGTTTCTATGTTTCTATATTCGGCCCCTCGAGCCTGCTCCACCATTCAATGAGATCATGGCTGATCTGATTTTGGCCTCAGCTCCACTTTCCTGCCCACTCCTCATAATCCTTGGTTCCCCTGTTTTTCAAAATCTGTCAATCTCCGCCTTGAATATATTCAATGACTCCGCCTCCACAACTCTCTGGGGTAGAGAATTCCAAAGATTCACGACCCTCTGAGAGAAGAAATTCCTCCTCATCTCCATTTTAAATGGGCGACCCCTTATTCTGAATCTATGCCCCCTAGTTTTAGATTCCCCTATGAGGTTGAAACATCCTTTTTTTTAAATTCACTTATGGGATCTGGGCGTCGCTGGCAAGGCCAGCATTTATTGCCCATCCATAGTTGCCCTTGAAAAGGTGGTGGTCAGCCACCTTCTTGAACCGCTGCAGTCCGTGTGGTGAAGGTGCTCCCGCAGTGCTGTTAGGTAGTTCCAGGATTTTGATCCAGCGACGATGAAGGAACGGCAATATATTTCCAAGTCAGGATGGTGTGTGACTTGGAGGGGAACTTGGAGGTGGTGGTGTTCCCATGCGCCTGCTGCCCTTTTCCTTCTCGGTGGAAGAGGTTGTGGGTTTGGGAGGTGCTGCCGAAGAAGCCTTGGTGAGTTGCTGCAGTGCATCTTGTAGATGGTACACACTGCAGCCACGGTACGCCGGTGGCGGAGGGAGTGAATGTTTAAGGTGATGGATGGGGTGCCAATCAAACAGGCTGCTTTGTCCTGGATGGTGTCGAGCTTCTTGAGTGTTGTTGGAGCTGCACTCATCCAGGCAAGTGGAGAATATTCCATCACACTCCTTACTTGTGCCTTGTAGATGGCATCTCAGCATCTACACTGTCAAGCCCCCTCAGAATCTTAAATGTTTCAATAAGATCATCTCTCATTCTTCTAAACTCTAGTGAGTATAGGGCCAACCTGCTCAACCTTTCCTCAGAAGACAACCCCTTCAACTCAGGAATCAACCTAGTAAACCTTCTCTGAACCCGATCCTGTGTGTTTCCCACCCGGCGACGATACGATATGATATAATTGCGATTACGGAGAGACATGGCTGCAGGGTGACCAAGGCTGGGAGCTGAATATCCAAGGATATTCGATATTTAGGAAGGACAGGCGAAAAGGAAAAGGAGGTGGGGCGGCCTTGTTAGTAAAGGATAAAATCGGAGCAATAGCGATAAAGGATATTGGCTCAGAAAATCAAGATGTAGAATCAGTCTGGGTGGAGCTAAGAAGCACCAAGGGGCAGAAAACATTGGTGGGAGTTGTCTATAGGCCTCCAAACAGTAGTGGTAATGTAGGGGATGGAATCAAACAGGAAATTAGAGATGCATGTAACAAGGGTACTACAGTAATCATGGGTGACTTTAATCTACATATAGACTGGCCAAACCAAATTAGCAATAATACTGTGGAAGATGAATTCCTGGAGTGTGTACGTTGAGGAGCCAACAAGGGAACAGGCTATCCTAGATTGGGTATTCTGCAATGAGAAGGGGTTAATTAATAATCTTGTTGTGCAGGGTCCTTTAGGGAAGAGTGACCATAACATGACAGAATTCTTCATTAAGATGGAAAGTAAAGAAGCCCAATCTGAAACTAGGGTCCTGAATCTAAACAAAGGAAACTACGATGGTATGAGGAGTGAGTTGGCTATGATAGATTGGGAAGCTTCATTAAAAGGTATGGTGGTGGATAGGCGATGGCTAGCATTTAAGGAACGAATGCATGAATTGCAACAGTTATACATTCCTTTCTGGCGCAAAAACACAAAAGGAAAAGCGGCCCAACCATGGCTAACAAAAGAAATTAAGGATAATATTAGATCCAAAGAGGAGTCATATAAAGTTGCCAGAAAAAGTAGCAAGCCTGAGGATTGGGAGCAGTTTAGAGTTCAGCAAAAAAGGACCAAGAGATTGATTAAGAGGGGAAAAATAGAGTACGAGAGTAAACTTGCAAGGGACATAAAAGCAGATTGTAAAAGCTTCTACAAGTATGTAAAAAGAAAAAGATTAGTGTAGACAAATGTAGGTCCCTTACAGTCAGAAACAGGAGAATTTATAATGGGGAACAAGGAAATGGCAGAGCAATTAAACAAATACTTTGGTTCTGTCTTCACGGAAGAGGACACAAATAACTTCCCAGAAATGCTAGGGAACCAAGGGTCTAGTGAGAAGGAGGAAATAAAGGAAATGAGTATTAGTAAAAAAAAATGGTGTTCGGGAAATAAAGCTAATAAATCCCCAGGGCCTGATAATCCGCATCCCAGAGTAATAAAAGAGGTAGCCAAGGAAATAGTGGATGCATTGGTTGTCATCTTCCAAAATCCTATAGATTATGGAACAGTTCCTGCAGATTGGAGGGTGACAAATGTAACCCCACTATTTAAAAAAGGAGGGAGAGAAAACAGGGAACTACAGATCGGTTAGCCTGACATCAGTAGTAGGGACAATGCTAGAGCCTATTATAAAGGATTTGATAACAGGACACTTGGAAAATACCAACGGGATTAGACAAAGTCAACATGGACTTATGAAAGGGAAATCGTGTTTGACAAACCTACTGGAGTTTTTTGAGGATGTAACTGATAGAATAGATAAGGGAGAACCAGTGGATGTGGTGTATTTGGATTTTCAGAAGGCCTTTGATAAAGTCCCACATAAGAGGTTAGTGTGCAAAATTAAAGCACATGGGATTGGGGGTAATATACTGGCATGGATTGAAAATTGGTTAACAGACAGGAAACCGAGAGTAGGAATAAATTGGTCTTTTTCGGGGTGGCAGGCGGTGACTAGTGGTGTACCGCAGGGATCAGTGCTAGGGCCCCAGCTATTCACAAGATATATCAATGATTTGGATGAAGGAACCAAATGTAATATTTCCAAGTTTGCTGACAACATGAAACTAGGTGGGATTGTGAGTTGTGAGGAGGATGCAAAGAGGCTTCAAGGCGATTTAGACAAGTTGAGTGAGTGGGCAAATACATGGCAGATGCAGTATAACATGAATAAATGTGAAGTTATCCACTTCGGTAGGAAAAACAGAAAGGCAGAGTATTATTTAAATGGTGATAGATTGGGAAATGTTGATGTACAGAGGGACCTGGGTGTCCTTGTACACCAGTCACTGAAAGCAATCATGCAGGTGCAGCAAGCAGTTAGGAAGGCAAATGGTACGTTGGCCTTCATTGCTAGAGGATTTGAGTACAGGAGCAAGGATGTCTTACTACAGTTGTACAGGGCCTTGGTGAGACCACACCTGGAGTACTGTGTGCAGGTTTGGTCTCCTTACCTAAGAAAGGATATACTTGCCATAGAGGGAGTGCAGCGAAGGTTCACCAGACTGATTCCTGGGATGGCAGGATTGTCGTACGAGGAGAGATTGGGTCGACTAGGCCTGTATTCACTAGAGTTTAGAAAAATGAGAGGGGATCTCATTGAAACGTATAAAATTCTGACAGGGCTAGACAGACTGGATGCAGGGAAGATGTTTCCCCTGGCTGGGGGGTCTAGAACGAGGGGTCACAGTCTCAGGATATGGGGTAGGACATTTAGGACTGAGATGAGGAGAAATTTCTTCACTCAGAGGGTGGTGAACCTGTGGAATTCTCTACCACAGAAGGCTGTGGAGGCCAAGTCATTGAATATATTTAAGAAGGAGAGAGCTAGATTTCTAGACACAAAAGGCATCAAGGGATATGGGGAGAGAGCGGGAATATGGTATTGAGATAGTGAATCAGCCATGATCATATTGAATGGCGGAGCAGGCTCGAAGGGCAGAATGGCCTACTCCTGCTCCTATTTTTCTATGTTTCTATGTTAAGATTAACCCCTAAGACGGTCCCACAGACACTGCTGTGGAAGGCTGAGTTTGTGGCCCTCCTGCTGGACTCCAATTGAGATTTTGGTCCCATAGGTTCTGATGTGTTACTGCTGGGCCTGCATGTTTTACACCGAGGAGTTAGTTTTGCAGGGTTCCCTTCTACGTATGAAATGGAATTCAACTAATACTGTGGTGAGATCAATCCTTTACAAGATCACCCTATCTGTGTGATTATTGAGCAGCCATGTTCCAGTTTATTGATTCCTCTACCTATCAGCAGTACAACCCCTGAGACCAGGCTCCTTCTGTTCGATATAGGGTGATGGTTGAGCGGGACTTAGTGCAGGATAGGATGCAGACACCTGCATGGAAATAAATCAAGTAAGTTAAGATACCACCTTACCTTGATGATATGAGCAAAGTATTCTCCGTCTATGGCGTTCTCTGTCTTCAGATAAAGGTCACGGAGTTCACTGGCACCCACTGGATTGTACTTGGCATTGAACTTATCAAAGCGTTGGAAAGTCTGACGACCCTGAGTAAATGTAATTTTAAACTTGTTAGTTCCTGCACTTTATATTCCACATTTGTATTTTTATTCATTCTCAGGATGTGGGCATCGCTGGCAAGGCGTGCATTCATCGCCCATCCCTAGTTGCCCTGACTGAGTATCTTGCTTGACCATTTTATAGGGGGGTTAAGAGTCAACCACATTAGTGTGAGGCTGGAGCCACATATAGGCCAGACCAGATAGGGAAGGCCAGTTTTCCTTCCCTAAAGGACATTAGTGAACCAGTTAGGTTTTTACGACAGTCCAACAGCTTCATGGTCACCTTGACTGATACCAGCTTTTTATTTCCAGCGGTTCGGGAACGCATTGGTCGCGCAGTGCCAAGTCTATGTCCGAAAACAGGCCCAGACCAAAATCTATTCCCCTGAATCTAAATTCTAACCATTATCTGTATAAACAGTTGTGATAGATACAGCTCCCCTCCTTGTCACTTTCCGAACTGTGGGAGTTAGAGACAAGGAGGGGAGCTGTATATATAACAACTGTTTGAAGGGGTTGTCTTATGAGGAAAGGTTGAGCAGGTTGGGCCTATACTCATTGGAGTTTAGAAGAATGAGAGGGGATCTTATTGAAACATAAGGTTCTGAGGGGGCTTGATGGGGTAGATGCTGAGAGGATGTTTCCCCTCATGGGAACTAGGGGGCACAGTTTCAGAATAAGGGGTCGCCCATTTAAAACAGAGATGAGGAGGAATTTCTTCTCCCAGAGAGTCGTGAATATCACTGTCTTAGTTATATTACTGTCCTATTGTTAAGTCACAGTCCTAGTTATATCACAGCCCTAGTTATATCACAGTCCTATTGCTATATCACAGTCCTAGTTATAACACAGTCCTAGTTATATCACAGCCGTATTGTTATATCACAGTCCTAGTTATATCACAGTCCTAGTTATATCACAGTCCTAGTTATATCACAGCCGTATTGTTATATCACAGTCCTAGTTATATCACAGTCCTAGTTATATCACAGTCCTAGTTATATCACAGTCCTAGTTATATCACAGCCGTATTGTTATATCACAGTCCTAGTTATATCACAGTCCTAGTTATATCACAGTCCTAGTTATATCACAGTCCTAGTTATATCACAGCCGTATTGTTATATCACAGTCCTAGTTATATCACAGCCGTATTGTTATATCACAGTCCTAGTCATATCACAGTCCTAGTTATATCACAGTCCTATCGTTATATCACAGTCCTATCGTTATATCACAGTCCTATTGTTATATCACAGTCCTATTGTTTTATCACAGTCCTATTGTTATATCACAGCCCTATAGTTATATCACAGCCCTATTGTTATATCACAGTCCTATTGTTATATCACAGTCCTATTGTTATATCACAGTCCTATTGTTATATCACAGTCCTATCGTTATATCACAGTCCTGTCGTTATATCACAGTCCTGTCGTTATATCACAGTCCTGTCGTTATATCACAGTCCTGTCGTTATATCACAGTCCTGTCGTTATATCACAGTCCTGTCGTTATATCACAGTCCTGTCGTTATATCACAGTCCTGTCGTTATATCACAGTCCTATCGTTATATCCAAGTCCTATCGTTATATGATAGCAAAATACTGCAGATGTTGGAAATCCAAAATAACAACAGAAAATGCTGGAAAAACTCAGCAGGTCAGGCAACATCCATGGAGAGAAATTTGAGTTGACGTTTCGGGTCGAACCCTTCTTCAAAACGGGAAAGAAAATCTGCGATCTGACAAAAGAAGTAAAAGAAACAAAAGCAGAGAAAGAGACAATAAAAGGTGTTCGAAGCTAGATGAGATGGTAATAGGCTGAGATTAGGTGTGAAGTGTACTGGCAGGGCAAGAGATAGCTGCCAGGTGTGAGAGAGAAACAAAAGGAAAGGGGGGGGGGAAAAGGAGTGGAAAAATTACAAGAAAAATGTAATGGGGGCCGAGGTTATGATCTGAAATTGTTGAACTCGATATTGAGTCCGGAAGGCTGTAAAGTGCCTAATCGGAAGATGAGGTGCTGTTCCTCGAGTTTACGTTGAGTTTCCGTGGAACAATGCAAGAGGCCAAGGACGGTGAGGTCCGAGTGGGAATGGAGCAGTGAATTAAAATGACAGGCGACCGGAAGCTCGGGGTCACCCTTACGGACTGAACGGAGGTGTTCCGCAAAGCGGTCACCCAATCTGCGTTTGGTCTCCCCAATGTAGAGGAGACCGCATTGTGTGCAGCGAATACAGTATACTAGATTGCGAGAAGTACAAGTAAATCGCTGTTTCACCTGGAAGGGGTGTTTGGGGCCCTGGGCAGTGGGACGGGAGGAGGTATAGGGGCATGTGTTGTATCTCGTCCGCTTGCATGGGAAGGTGCCAGGCGAAGGGGAAGGGCTGTTTGGGGTGATACAGGAGTGGACTAGGGTGTCTCGGAGGGGGCGGTCCCTACGGAATGCTGAAAGGGGAGGGGAGGGGAAGATACGTTTGGTGGTGGGATCACTTTGGAGGTAGCGGAAATGCCGGAGGATGATCCGTTGAATGTGGAGGCTGGTGGGGTGAAAGGTGAGGACAAGGGGAACCCTATCGTGGTTCCGGGAGGGAGGGGCAGGGGTGAGGGCAGAAGTGCGGGAGATAGAACTGACACGGTCGAGGGCAGTGTCAACCACGGTAGAGGGGAATCCTCGGTTGCGGAAAAAGGAAGACATGTCTGAAGCACTAGTGTGGAAGGTGGCATCGTCGGAGCCTAGCATCCCAAACAGCCCTTCCCCTTCGCCTGGCACCTTCCCATGCAAGCGGAGGAGATGTAACACATGCCCCTATACCTCCCCCCTTCCCACTGTCCAGGGCCCCAAACACCCCTTCCAGGTGAAACAGCGATTTACTTGTACTTCTCGCAATCTAGTATACTGTATTCGCTGCTCACGATGCGGTCTCCTCTACATTGGGGAGACCAAACGCAGATTGGGTGACCGCTTTGCGGAACACCTCCGTTCAGTCCGTAAGGGTGACCCCGAGCTTCCGGTCGCCTGTCATTTTAATTCACCGCTCCATTCCCACTCGGACCTCACCGTCCTTGGCCTCTTGTATTGTTCCACGGAAGCTCAGCGTAAACTCGAGGAACAGCACCTCATCTTCCGATTAGGCACTCTGCAGCCTTCCGGACTCAATATTGAGTTCAACAATTTCAGATCATAACCTCGGCCCCTATTAAATTTTTCTTGTAATTTTTCCACTCCTTTTCCTCCTCCCCCCTTTCCTTTTGTTTCTCTCTCACACCTGGCAGCTATCTCTTGCCCTGCCAGTACACTTCACACCTAATCTCAGCCTATTACCATCTCGTCTAGCTTCGAACACCTTTTATTGTCTCTTTCTCTGCTTTTGTTTCTTTTACTTCTTTTGTCAGATCGCAGATTTTCTTTCCAGTTTTGAAGAAGGGTTCGACCCGAAACGTCAACTCAAATTTCTCTCCACGGATGTTGCCTGACCTGCTGAGTTTTTCCAGCATTCTCGGTTGTTATTTCCTATCGTTATATCACGGTCCTATCATTATATCACAGTCCTATCATTATATCACAGTCCTATTGTTATATCACAGTCTTATTGTTATATCACAATCCTATTGTTATATCACAGTCCTATTGTTATATCACAGCCCTAGTTATATCACAGTCCTATTGTTATATCACAGTCCTATTGTTATATCACAGTCCTATTGTTATATCACAGTCCTATCATTATATCACAGTCCTTTTGTTATATCACAGTCCTATTATTATATCACAGTCCTATCATTATATCACAGTCCTATTGTTATATCACAGTCTTATTGTTATATCACAGTCTTATTGTTATATCACAATCCTATTGTTATATCACAGTCCTATTGTTATATCACAGCCCTAGTTATATCACAGTCCTATTGTTATATCACAGTCCTATTGTTATATCACAGTCCTATTGTTATATCACAGTCCTATCATTATATCACAGTCCTATTGTTATATCACAGTCCTATTGTTATATCACAGCCCTAGTTATATCACAGCCCTAGTTATATCACAGTCCTATTGTTATATCACAGTCCTATTGTTATATCACAGTCCTATTGTTATATCACAGTCCTATTGTTATATCACAGTCCTATCATTATATCACAGTCCTATTGTTATATCACAGTCCTTTTGTTATATCACAGTCCTATTATTATATCACAGTCCTATCATTATATCACAGTCCTATTGTTATATCACAGTCCTATCGTTATATCACAGTCCTATTGTTATATCACAGTCCTATTGTTATATCACAGTCCTATTGTTATATCACAGTCCTAGTTAAATTACAACATATCGTCCACTCGCAGTGAACTACATGATTGGGAGATATATGAAATATCCTGAATAAACTGGACACACTCCAGACTTCAAAGTGTCCCAGTTTGTTACAGATTCAAAACAAGTTTAACAAAAAGAGGAAGGAAGCCAATGCTGGGTCCTTTTGACCTGCAGTCAGAAACAGTTACAAACAGTCACAATGGACCTCTGAGTGACCCCAGGAATTTTACAAATAGGCACAATTACACAGATTTTCCTAGTTAGATGTCTGCAAAGGAAGTACTTTAGCAGTGGCTTTAAAGGGACAGGTCAAATTAAGCATCAGTCCCTCTCAGCAAACGTCACAACTGAGCTCAGACTGCCTGTGAGAAATCCCACAGGAGATCGGTTACGGTCTATTATCAAAATCAGGGAGTTATTTCAGGTGCTATCATGTGTTGGCATCTGCGCAACCTATCTTTCCATGCCCCTGCCTTACTGCTCACTCCCAATGTAGTACCTATAAAGGGTAAGTTCAGTGCTCCCACCAGTGATCCACACTCAAAGGGAGAGTAAGTCGAGGAATCTGGGTTGCAGCCTTGTAGCCTTATCTCCAACCAGCACTTCCTTCAAACATTGAATCATAGAATCATAGAATGGTTACAGCACAGAAGGAGGCCATTCAACCCGTCAAGCCCGTGCCGGCTCTCTGCAAAAGCACTTCAGCTGGTCCCACCCCCCCCCCACCCTTTCCCCGTAGCCCTGCAATTTTTTTCCTTCAGGTACTTATCCAATTCTCTTTTGAAAGCAGTGATTGAGTCTGCCTCCACCACCCTTTCAGGCAGTCCATTCCAGATCCTAACCACTCGCTGTGTAAAAAAGTTTTTCCTCATGTCGCCTTTGGTTCTTCTACCAATCACCTTAAATCTGTGTCCTCTGGTTCTCAACCTTTCCGCCAATGGGAACAGTTTCTCTCTATCTACTCTGTCTAGACCCTTCATGATTTTGAACACCTCTATCAAATCTCCTCTCAGTCTTCTCTACTCTAAGGAGAACAACCCCAGCTTCTCCAGTCTATCCACGTAATTGAAGTCCCTCATCTCTGGAACCATTTTCGTCAATCTCTTCTGCACCTTCTCTAAGGCCTTCATATCCTTCCTAAATTGGACACAGGTGAGCCCGGTATAAAAACCGGCGCGAAGGCAGAGGCCCGACCAGTTCGGGGGAGAGCAGCAGCGGAGGAGGTGAGCCCGGTATAAAAACCGGCGCGAAGGCAGAGGCCCAACCAGTTCGGGGGAGAGCAGCAGCGGAGGAGGTGAGCCCGGTATAAAAACCGGCGCGAAGGCAGAGGCCCGACCAGTTCGGGGGAGAGCAGCAGCGGAGGAGGTGAGCCCGGTATAAAAACCGGCGCGAAGGCAGAGGCCCGACCAGTTCGGGGGAGAGCAGCAGCGGAGGAGGTGAGCCCGGTATAAAAACCGGCGCGAAGGCAGAGGCCCGACCAGTTCGGGGGAGAGCAGCAGCGGAGGAGGTGAGCCCGGTATAAAAACCGGCGAGAAGGCAGAGGCCCGACCAGTTCGGGGGAGAGCAGCAGCGGAGGAGGTGAGCCCGGTATAAAAACCGGCGAGAAGGCAGAGGCCCGACCAGTTCGGGGGAGAGCAGCAGCGGAGGAGGTGAGCCCGGTATAAAAACCGGCGCGAAGGCAGAGGCCCGACCAGTTCGGGGGAGAGCAGCAGCGGAGGAGGTGAGCCCGGTATAAAAACCGGCGCGAAGGCAGAGGCCCACCAAATCAACAGCAGAGGAGAGAGGTAAAAATTAATCAGTGTGTGACGTCACCAGGGAGCAGGTAAGTGATTGGTTGGTGAGTAGTTCTCTCTTTTCAATACAAGCTTGACTTCTGTGGTGTTAAATTTCTAGGGTCTCTGGTGTAGTGGGGACAGTTGGTAAATAAAGCGCCCTAGAGTATACCTGTAACTGGGGTATTGAATAAATTTTTAAATTAATTAAAGGAGTAAGTCATGGGAGGAGAGCTCAGACCCGTGTTCTGCTCCTCTTGCTCCATGTGGGAAATCAGGGACGCTGCCAGTGTCCCTGACGACCATGTGTGCGGGAAATGCATCCAGCTGCAGCTACTTGCAGACCGCATTGCGGCGCTCGAGCTGCAGGTGGATGAATTTTGGAGCATGCGCGATGCTGAGAGGCTCGTGGATAGCACGTTTAGCGAGTTGTTCACGCCTCAGGGCAGGGCAGCACAGGGGGTGACCATCAGGCGGAGCAACAAAGGCAGGCAGGTAGTGCAGGGAACCCCTGCGGGCATCCCCCTTTCAAATAAGTATACCGCTTTGGATACTGTTGAGGGGGATGACTCACCAGGGGAAGGCAGCAGCAGCCAACTTCCTGGCACTGGGGGTGCTCCTGCTGCCCAGGAAGGGGGGAAAAAGAGTGGGAGAGCAATAGTGGTAGGGGATTCTATAGTAAGGGGAACAGATAGGCATTTCTGTGGCCATAGACGTGAATCCAGGATGGTTTGTTGCCTCCCTGGTGCCAGGGTCAAGGATGTCACTGAGCGGCTGCAGGGCATTCTGGAGGGGGAGGGTGAACAGCCAATGGTCGTGGTCCACATTGGTACCAACGACATAGGTAAAAAGAGGGATGAGGTCCTGCATCAAGAATTTAGGGAGCTAGGTAACAGATTAAAGAGCAGGACCTCAAAGGTTGTAATCTCTGGATTACTCCCAGTGCCACGTGCTAGTAAGTATAGGAATGGGAGGATAGAGCAGATGAATGCGTGGCTAAAGAGTTGGTGTAGGGGGGAGGGTTTTACTTTCCTGGATCACTGGGCCTGCTTCTGGGAAAGGTGGGACTTGTACAAGTCGGACGGGTTGCACCTGAACCAGAGCGGGACAAATATCCTTGCGGGGAGGTTTGCTAGCACTGTTGGGGGGGGTTTAAACTAACTTGGCAGGGGGATGGGATACAGAGGGGAGCTGAAATAGGGGGGGATGTGCTGCCAATTATAGAGAAAAAAACAAGTCAGCTTGGTAGACAGGGCAAATGTATAAGGGCAAGGCTGGATGGCATCTATTTTAATGCAAGGAGTCTTGCAAATAAGGTGGATGAACTGAAGGTGTTGATAAACACATGGGAGTATGATATTGTTGCTATCACGGAGACATGGTTGAGGGAAGGGCAAGACTGGCAGCTCAATATTCCGGGGTACAGAATCTTCAGGCGAGACAGAGGGGGAGGTATAAGAGGAGGGGGTGTCGCAATATTAATTAAGGAGTCAATTACTGCAGTAAGGAGGGATGATATATTAGCAGGGTCCTCTAATGAGGCCATATGGGTGGAGCTTAAAAACAAAAAGGGGGCAAGCACTTTGCTGGGAGTGTACTATAGGCCTCCAAACAGTCAGGGGGAGATAGAGGAACAGATATGTAGGCAAATCTCAGAGAAATGTGCAAATAATAGGGTAATAATAATGGGGGATTTCAACTTCCCCAATATTAACTGGGATAGTCAGAGTGTGAAAGGCTCAGAGGGTGTAGAATTCTTAAAGTGCATCCAGGAGAGCTTTTTGAGCCAGCATGTAGAAAGTCCTACAAGAGAGGGGGCGGTACTGGACCTAATTCTAGGGAATGTGGCCGGCCAAGTGGAAAAAGTGCTAGTAGGTGAGCACTTTGGTGATAGTGACCATAATATGGTAAGATTTAAGGTGGCCATGGAAAAGGACAGGGATGGGCCGGAAATAAAGCTTCTAAATTGGGGGAAGGCCGATTTTAATAGGATAAGGCAGGATCTGGCCAAAATGGACTGGGATCAGCTACTTGTAGGAAAATCCGCATCGGAGCAATGGGAGGCTTTCAGAAGGGAGATTGAGATCATACAATGGCAACATGTTCCCGTAAAGGTCAAGGGTGGTTCCAAAAACCACAGGGAACCTTGGATGTCAGGGGATATACGAGAATGGATTAGGAAAAAAAGGAGGGCTTTTGGTAGATACAAAAGGCTAAAGACGGAGGAAGCCCTAGAGGAGTACAAAAAGTGCAGGGGGATACTTAAAAAAGAAATTAGGAGATCAAGGAGGGGCCATGAAATAACACTGGCGAGCAAAATAAAGGAAAATCCGAAGATGTTTTATAAGTATATTAAGGGTAAGAGGATAACTAGGGAAAAAATAGGGCCCATTAGGGACAAAAGTGGCAATCTGTGTGTGGAGCCGGAAGATGTAGGAGGGGTTCTAAATGAATTTTTTGCATCTGTTTTCACTATGGAGAAGGACGATGTAGACATAGAAATAGGGCGGGGGGACTGTGATATGCTCGAACATATTAACATCGAGAGGGAGGAGGTATTGGCGGTTTTAGCTGGCCTAAAAATGGATAAATCCCCAGGCCCGGATGAAATGTATCCCAGGCTGCTGTGTGAGGCAAAGGAGGAGATTGCGGGGGCTCTAACACATATATTCAGGACCTCTCTGGCCACAGGGGATGTGCCAGAGGACTGGAGAACCGCTAATGTAGTACCATTATTCAAGAAGGGTAGTAGGGAAAAACCGGGGAACTACAGGCCAGTGAGCCTAACATCAGTGGTAGGAAAATTATTGGAAAAAATCCTGAGGGACAAAATTTGTCTCCACTTGGAGAGGCAAGGATTAATCAGGGATAGTCAACATGGCTTTGTCAAGGGAAGATCATGTCTGACTAATTTGATTGAATTTTTTGAGGGGGTGACTAGGTGTGTGGATGAGGGTAACGCAGTGGATGTGGTATACATGGATTTCAGTAAGGCCTTCGATAAAGTCCCGCACAGGAGACTGGTCAAGAAGGTAAGAGCCCATGGAATCCAGGGTGCCTTGGCACATTGGATACAAAACTGGCTTAGTGGCAGAAGGCAGAGGGTGATGGTCGAAGGTTGTTTTTGTGACTGGAAGCCTGTGGCCAGTGGGGTACCACAGGGATCGGTGCTGGGTCCCTTGCTGTTTGTGGTCTACATTAATGACTTGGATATGAATGTAAAGGGTATGATCAGTAAGTTCGCGGATGATACAAAAATTGGTAGGGTGGTAAATAGCGAGGAGGGTAGCCTCAGTCTGCAGGACGATATAGATGGGTTGGTCAGATGGGCGGAACAGTGGCAAATGGAATTTAACCCGGAAAAGTGCGAGGTGATGCACTTTGGGGGGACTAACAAGGCAAAGGAATACACAATGAATGGAAAGACCCTAGGCAAGACGGAGGGTCAGAGGGATCTGGGTGTGCAAGTACACAGATCCCTGAAGGCGGCGGAACAGGTGGATAAGGTGGTAAAAAAGGCATATGGGATACTTGCCTTCATTAGCCGAGGCATTGAATATAAGAGCAAGGAGGTTATGATGGAGCTGTATAAAACACTGGTTAGGCCACAGCTGGAATACTGTGTGCAGTTCTGGTCGCCACACTACAGGAAGGATGTGATCGCGTTAGAGAGGGTGCAGAGGAGGTTCACCAGGATGTTACCAGGGCTGGAGCGCTTCAGCTATGAAGAGAGACTGGGCAGATTGGGTTTGTTTTCCTTGGAGCTGAGGAGGCTGAGGGGGGACATGATTGAGGTGTACAAAATTATGAGGGGCATAGATAGGATGGATGCTGAGGAGCTTTTTCCCTTAGTAGAGGGGTCAATAACTAGGGGGCATAGATTCAAGGTAAAGGGCGGGAGGTTTAGAGGGGATTTGAGAAAGAACTTTTTCACCCAGAGGGTGGTTGGAGTCTGGAACTCACTGCCTGAAAGGGTTGTGGAGGCAGAAACCCTCACAACATTTAAGAAGCATTTGGATGTGCACTTGAAATGCCACAGCATACAAGGCTACGGACCAAATGCTGGAATATGGGATTAGATTAGACAGGGCTTGATAGCCGGCGCGGACACGATGGGCCGAAGGGCCTCTATCCGTGCTGTATTACTCTATGACTCTAATACTCCAGCTGAGGCCGAACCAGTGTTTTATAAAGTTTCATCATAACTTCTTTGCTTTTGTACTCTGTGCCTCTATTTATGAAGCCCAGGATCCCGTATGCTTTTTTAACTGCTTTCTCAACCTCCCCAACCACCGTCATAGAGTTGTACAGCACAGAAAGAGGCCCTTCGGCCCATCGTGTCCGCGCCGGCCATCAAGTGCTGTCTATTCTAATCCCATTTTCCAGCACTTGGTCCGTAGCCTTGTATGCTATGGCGTTTCAAGTGCTCATCTAAATGCTTCTTGAATGTTTTGAGGGTTCCGGCCTCTACCACCCTTTCAGGCAGTGAGTACCAGATTCCAACCACCCTCTGGGTGAAAAAAAGTTTTCCCTCAAATCCCCTCTAAACCTCCTGCCCCTTTTTGTGCACAACGATTTGTGCACATATACCCCCAGGTGTCTCTGTTCATGCACCCCCTTTAGAATTGTTTATATTGCCTCTCCTCATTCTTCCTTCCAAAATGTATCACTTCGCACTTTTCTGCGTTAAATTTAATCTGCCACGTGTCCGCCCATTCCACCAGCTTGTCCATGTCCTCTTGAAGTCTATCACTATCCTCCTCACTGTTCACTACACTTCCAAGTTTTGTGTCATCTGCAAATTTTGAAATTATGCCCTGTACACCCAAGTCCAAGTCATTAATATATATCAAGAAAAGCAGTGGTCCTAGTACCGACCCCTGGGGAACACCACTGTATACCTTCCTCCAGACCGAAAAACAACCATTCACCACTACTCTCTGTTTCCTGTCACTTAGTCAATTTCATATCCATGCTGCCACTGTCCCTTTTATTCCATGGGCTTTCAATTTTGCTGGCAAACTTATTATGTGGCACTTTATCAAACGTCTTTTGGAAGTCCATGTACACCATGTCTACCGCATTGCCCTCATCAACCCTCTCTGTTACCTCATCAAAAAACTCAATCAAGTTAGTTAAATACGATTTGCCTTTAACAAATCTGTGTTGGCTTGCCTTAATTTATCCACACTTGTCCAAGTGACTGTTAATTTTGTCCTGGATTATCGTTTTTAAAAGCTTTCCCACTACCGAGGTTAAACTGACTGGCCTGTAGTTGCTGGGTTTATCCTTAAACCCTTTTTGGAACAAGGGTCTAACATTTACAATTCTCCAGTCCTCTGGCACCACTCCCATATCTAAGGATTGCTCTCTGCTGGGAGTGCCTGAAATGTAACTGAGTACACTTACAGCGTGCACATCCAAGGAATCAACCGTCAGGTCATAGGCATTCAGCTTCAGCTTAGCGAAGAGCTCTTTCAGAGTTAGCTGCTTGTCCTTGGTTCGCGAGACGATGCGATCCGAATCCAGCTTCGAGGACTTCTTTATGAAGCGCAGGAGATGCTTCTGATTCATGCAGGCTGCTGCGTGGATGTGCGTGTCGACCTGAGAGGAGAGAAAGGGAAGATGGACCTTTCTTAGACTTTCTCTCATGTGTAAAATTCTGAAGCTGATGGTGCGGTTCAAAGGCGTAAGAAAACGGATGAGGTCAATCAAGAAGTTAGGTGGCACCAATCTTGGGTTTTAAAAACTGTAGATCGTAGGAGGAAGGGAAAACTGATGGAGGCAAGGAATTAGACTGTTTGGAAGTGTTGATGAAACATGAGTTGAGTAGGGGGATGAGTGAACGATATTTTAGAGCAGTGGGGTTGGCCTCTGTGACACAGCCAGCGGGCAAGCCATTCATCATTAATTTGCTTCTGAGTCAGTCAGTCTCAGTCGACCTTGTGATTACTAAGTGTCAGCTGTGCCTAAGTGGGGAGCACTCTCGCCTCTGAGTCACAAGGTTGTGGGTTCATAGTCCCACTCCAGGGACTTGAGCATAAAAATCTAGGCTGATACTCCAGTGCAGTACTGAGGGAGTGCTGCACTGTTGGAGGTGCCGTCTTTCGGATGAGATGTTAAACTGAGGCCCCGTCTGTTCTCTCAGGTGGATGTAAAAGATCCCATGGCACTATTGCAAAGAAGAGCAGGGGAGTTCTCCCCGGTGTCCTGGCCAATATCTATCTCTCAATCAACATCACTAAAACAGATTATCTGGTCATTATCACATTGCTATTTGTGGGACCTTGCTGTGCGCAAATTGGCTGCTGTGTTTCCTACATTACAACAGTGACTACACTTCAAAAGTACTTCACTAGCTGTAAAGCGCTTTGGGACTGGTGGTCGTGAAAAGCGCTGTATAAATGCAAGTCTTTCTTTTTTTTCTTGGAGTCCTTGACTATGCTATTTTCCACCTTGTACTAGAATAGCTTACTACTACTAGCTTGATTCCTGGGATCAGAGTGTTGCCCTACGATGAGAGACTGAGTAGAATGGGCCTATACTCTCTGGAGTTTAGAAGAATGAGAGGTGATCTCATTGAAACATATAAGATTCTGAGGGGGATTGACAGGGTAGATGCTGAGAGGTTGTTGCCCCTGGCTGGAGTGTCTAGAACTAGGGGGCATAGTCTCAGGATAAGGGGTCGCCCATTTAAGACTGAAATGAGGAGGAATTTCTTCACTCAGAGGGTTGTGAATATTTGGAATTCTCTGCCCCAGAGGACTGTGGATGCTCGATCGTTGAGTATATTCAAGGCTGAGATCGATAGGTTTTTGGACTCTGTGGGGAATGAAGGGATATGGGGATCGGGCAGGAAAGTGGAGTTGAGGTCGATGACCAGCCATGATCTTATTGAATGGTGGAGCAGGCTCGAGAGGCTGTATGGCCTATTCCTGCTCCTATTTCCTATTCCTGTTTCCTATTTCTGCTACTACTACAGCAACTTGTATTTATATAACACATTTAATGAAGAAAAACATCACAAGGCGCTTCACAGTGGCGCAATTAAAAAATGGACACTGAGCCAAAGAAAGAAACATTAGGAGGGGTGACCAAAAGTATGGTCATTGAGATCACTTTAAGAAGGGTCAAACAAAGAGAGGGAGGAGGAGAGGCAGAAAGGTCTAGGAAGAGAATTCCAGAGCATGGGGGCTAGGCAGCTGAAGGAACGACTGCCAATGGTGAGGCAAAGGGAGGGGGGGAGGCCCCAGAGGCCAGAGTCAGTGGAATGGAGAAATCTGGGCCATTTGTAGGGTGGGAGACATAGGGAGGGACAAGGCCATGAAGGGATTATAACACGAGGATGAGAATTTTATATTTGAGGAATTGTGAGTCAGGCATCATCTCATTATAGGTCAATGGGGACGGGGTGACGGTTGAGCGGGACTTGGTATAGGATAGGATACGTGCAGCACAGTTTGGGGAGAGCTCAACTTTATGAAGGGTGGAGGATGGGGGGCCAGCCAGGACAGCATTGGAGTAGTCGAACCTGGAGGTGATAAAGTCATGGATGAAGTTTTCAACAGCAGATGGGCTGAGATAAGGCTGTAGGCATACGATGGTTTGGAGTTGCTCTGTGCTGGAGAGAATATGGGGTTGGAAATTTGGCTTGGGTTCGAGTAGGACATCGAGGTTGCAGGCAGTCTGGTTCAGGCTGAGAGAGTGGCTGGGGAAAGAGCTGGAATCGGTGGCAAGGGAATGGAGTTTGTGCGGGGGCCCTCTCCTGTTTAACTGGAGGAAATGGCGGTGCTTCCAGGAATGTGAGGTGCCAGACAAGCAGCCTACATTACAGAAGCCTTGGAAGGGTTGAGAGAGGTGGTGGCAAGGTAGAGCTGGGTGTCATCAGCGTACATGTGGAAGCCAACCCCATGTCTTCGGATGACGTCACCAAGGGGCAGCAGCATGTAGATGAAAAAGAGGAGGGGGCCAAGGATAGATCTCCAGGGGACTCCTGAGGTAACAGTGCAGAGACAGGAAGAGAAGACATTGTTGAAAATGCTCTGGCTACAGTTGGATATGTAACAGTGGAACCAAGCAAGGGCAGTCCCATTGAGCTGAACAATTGAGGAGAGGCGTTAGAGAAGAATGGTGTGGCCAACCATGTCAAAGGCTGCAGAGAGGCCGAGGAGGACAAGGAGGGATAATGTCAGAGTCACAGAGGATGTCATTCGTGACTTTGATTAGTGCTGTTGCAGTCCTGTGGAAGCCTGACTGGAGCGATTCAAACAGGTGCAGGAAAGATAGGCACTGATTTGGGAGGTGACAACACGTTCAAGAACTTTGAAAAGGAAAGGGGCATTGGAGATGGGGTGATAGTTTGGAAGGACAGAATGACTAAGGTGGGTATTTTGAGGAAGCATATGATGATGACGGTGCCTGAGAAGTGAATCATTTACAATGTCAGCTAGCATGGGGGATCAGGAAGGGAATTTGGGTGATCAGCAGTTTAGTGAGAATAGCGTCAAGGGAGAGGACAGACGGGGGTTGGCAAGATTAGTCTCCAGTGGGAGCACTGTTTGGGAAGGTCAGCAAGCTAGCAGGACAGGGCAGTTGGGGTTGCTGCTTGTAAGGAGGCGGCAATGGAAGCCTTGATGGGCTCTTCAGAGACTGCCAAGAAAGGCATAGAGAATGGCTGTGGATGTATTACAGGGAATTCAAGCCTGGAGTGGCAGCAGGAAAGTAGACAGGCAGAGGAGTAGTGAGGGGTTAGGGTAGAGATTGGGGGGGGAAAGTATCTGAAAGGGGAGAAATGAAAGGCAGCCTGATTGGATGACAGGAGAGAAGAGCACAAGAGGAAACAAAGGCTCGGCTCTGAGTTAAACTTACATTTACAAAGTGCCTTTTACACAGCAAACATCTCTAGGAACTTTATAGAAGGAGCGCTTAGAGGAGGAGGCTGAAACATGATCTGTCTGCCTGTCTCTCTCCTCCTTCACTTCGGTCTCTCTCTCTCTCTCTCTCTCCCTTCATTTTTATCTGTCTGTCCTTTTCCTCCTTCACTGTCTCTCCAATTTTGACCCTTTTTCTCCCTTCATTTTTGTCTGTCCCTCTCTCCTCCTTCACTTTGTCCTGCTCCTTCTCTTCCACTTCTATCACTCCATCTCTTCCTTCATTTCGTTCCCTGTCTCTCTTCTGTACTCTGCCTCTCTTTCTTTCACTTCTGTCCCTGTCTTCTTTCAATTCTGTCTGGCACTCTCTCCGTCCTTTTAGTTTCTTTCTCTCTCACCGCTCTGCTGCTTAATTTTCACTTTCGCTTTTTTTCTCCTTTCTTACTCAGTGGAGCCAGGAAGTATTAGGTGGACCAATCAATGGGCTCTGGTATTTGGTGGGCCAGGAAGTATTGGGGTGGACCAATCAGTGGGCTCTGGTATTTGGTGGACCAATAAATAGGCCAGGAAGTATTGGGTGGACCAATCAATGGGACCAGGAAGTATTGGGTGGACCAATCAGTGGGACCAGGAAGTATTGGGTGGACCAATCAGTGGGACCAGGAAGTATTGGGTGGACCAATCAGTGGGACCAGGAAGCATTGGGTGGACCAATCAGTGGGACCAGGAAGTATTGGGTGGACCAATCAGTGGAGCCAGGAAGTATTGGGTGGACCAATCAGTGCGATCTGAGAAGTTCAGGAGCACATGGTAAATGTATTTCAAAGACAGCAGTGGGGTGAGATGCATGTGTCGCTGCTGTATTAACACACACCAGTATAAAGAGACACACTACCTTTCTGACATTGTAGAAATCTCTGTGAGGATTAATCTTCAGTTCTTTTATCTCTTCCATGTCATTCAGCATCTCGTGCAGGTTGAACTTAGAGTGAAGAAATTTCAAGCGACGGTGGGCATACGTCTTTCTAAACCAAGAAACCAAGAAGTGAAATCCATCTCAGTCAGGGCCATTTTAGAATAAAATAGAATTTTATTCTCATCTGCAAAAACTGGTTATGCTATTGTACATAACGGGGGAGGATCACACAGCACCTACATATATACACACATCGGAGATAGCTACTCATCTTGTGTTTGACTCAGTGGCAACACTTCTACCACTAGATCAGAAGGTTGTGGGTTCAAACCCCACTCCAGGAATTGAGCACACGGAGGTCATTTTATCCTCTCCTGCCTGGCAGGAAACGGATCGGATTGGATCGGATGCCTGTTTTACACCCTGCCCAATTCAGTCCAGTCAGTTTCCCGCTGGGTGGGTTAGGTTAAAATTACCCCATAATTTAGGCTGGCACTTTGGTGTGGTATTGAAGGAGTGTTGCATTGACTTTATGATGAGGTAGTAAACCAAGGCCCTGACTGTAAAAGGGCCCAAGGCACTGTTTGAAGAAGAGCAGAGCGTTGGAGAAGACCTGACGAACATTCATTCCGCCACCAAAGCAGATTGTTGGGTTGTTCATTCATTAGCTGTTTGTAGGACCTTGCTGTCTCTTCTTCTTCTTAGTCAGTCCCTCAGAACCGAGGATGACTTGTTTCCACATTAAAAATGAGTTCGCAGGTGACTGACGAGTCCAATGCGGGACCTACAGTCTCTGTCACAGGTGGGACAGACGGTAGTTGAAGGGACGGGTGGGTGGGGTGCTTGGGTTGACGTGCGCTCCTTCCACTGTTTGCGCTTGGCTTCCGCTTCCTCCCGGCGAAGAGACTCGAGGTGTTCGGCGCCTTCCCGGATGCTTCTCCTCCACTTTGTACAGTCTTGGGCCAGGGATTCCCAGGTGTCAGTGGGGATGTTGCACTTTTTCAAGGAGGCTTTGAGGGTGTCCTTGAAGCATTTCCTCTGCCCACCTGGGGCTCTCTTGCCGTGCCGGAGTTCCGAGTAGAGCGCTTGTTTTGGGCGTCTCGTATCAGGCATGTGGACGATGTGACCCATCCATCGGAGCTGATTGAGCGCGGTCAAAGCTTCAATGCTGGGGATGTTGGCCTGAGCGAGAACACTGACGTTGGTGCGCCTATCCTGCCAATGGATTTGCAGGATCTTGCGGAGGCAGCGTTGGAGGTACCTCTCCAGTGCTTTGAGATGCCTGCTGTACATGGTCCATGTCTCTGAGGCATACAGCAGGGCGGGTATCACTGCTGCCCTGTAGACCATGAGCTTAGTGCCGGGTTTGAGGTCCTGGCTTCAAACACTCTCTTCCTCAGGCGACTGAAGGCTGCACTGGCACACTGAAGGCAGTGTTGGACTTCGTCATTGACGTCTGCCCTTGTTGACAGTAGGCTCCTGTTTGTAGGACCTTGCTGTCTGCAAATGTGGTTACTGCGTTTACATCCATAACAATGACTGCACTCCAAAAGTAATTCATGTAAAACACTTTAGGACAGCCTGAAGATGCAACAGGATGCCATAAAAATGCAAGTTTTTTCTTTCTTTCTTTGTGGGGTGCCGTGGGCAGAGGCCCATGGGTCAATGACTCAGCACTACAGTGTTATAGCCCCACCTCTGACCTCTGCTTCCTGTGAGCATGGCTCCCCACTGGGAGCAGGGACGCAGCGAATTAACCCTCTATTACATCGGTCATTCAGTGGATTAACACCTCAACCTTCAGCTTTCTATTCCCAATACAATTTACTTGTTAGTACGAGATGGGAGCGTGGCTAAATTTCTATCGCCCTCTCTCTCTCTCCCTGTTGGATGATTGGCCTCAATCCAGCACCTCTCCTGAGATTGGGCCTTCAATGGAGCGGGCGCGTCTCACTCCATTTCAGTGCGCGGTCCTACATATTTAAAAAGAAAACAGTCATCGCCATCAATCAAGGTTTGCTTCATCGTGATGCAGAATTATGTGAATGGGTAAAAGCATCTTTAACCATCCAGAACCAGGTAAAACCTTCCATGAGTCACACTACTTATTGCTTCTCCAATTCCCTCTCTATTTCTTCTGAAGGTATTAAGGCATGCTGGGCTGTAATTTTTCAGGGTTTATCATCCCCCACTCATGTGGACATGTCTGTATAAGCCTTAAGTATGAGTGCTGGCAGGCTATCTAATGGTGGTGGGAAGGGAAAGGATTGCAGCCGTTTCCTGGCCGCAGCCAGCCAGATTGAGAGGCCGGCTGGCTGTCGGCGGGTAAGACTTCAACACCAGGCCGCAGTCGGGGAGCGGAGAGGAGGGAGCGAGGGATCGGGGGGGGGGCCATGGGGGGCAGATGGGAAAGGAAGATCGGCATCCTGATCCTGTCCTTAGCCAATATTCACACACACACTATCCAGGACAAGTTACTGGTTAATTCTTCTCCTCCCGAGACTAGGGGTGTTGGGACCTATTATAGTGCCCTTACTACTGCTCTGGCGGAGAGTAACATGTACCTGGGATCAAACCTGGGGCCTTCCTGGTCTGGTGCGGGACATTGATTTCATGGATCATTAAGAAAGCCTAATTCCCACTGGGAATGGCAAGCATGAAAAAGTTCAATCTAAAATGTTTCTTCTTTCATCAATGATTTGGTAACTTACACAGGCCCCTGAGCGATCAATGCAATTAGAAAATTCATGTCATCTATGAAAGTGGGCAGGTATGGGTAAGGTAGGTCTTTAGGTTCATTCCTCTCGACAGATTCGTTATTGGCGTAAACATAGATCACACCGTCTTTCATCTTACACACATAGCCAAGGTTTTCAGGTAGATCCTTTGGGCTAAAGGGGTCCTCTCCAGGCTTTATGGGTGGAGTAAGTACTGAAATAAAAAAATGAAAATTCTTATTTGATATAGAAACAAAACCAGATCCACGGTACAAGAAAAACATTACCTGCTGGCAATCAATCCTTCCTTCACCGCTAGCTTCCAACCTCCAACCTCTCTGTCTTTCTCTTTTATTGATGTTACTATGGTGATTGATCCTTTGAGCTTTCCACTATTGTTCCTCCCTAGGCTACAACTACAGTGCTCTACACAATCTTGCACTCTGCTGCATTCTTACTGCTTGAAATCAAGGCTCATCATACCATTTGTTATTCTAACTCATTCTTTCCCAGACTTCAAAACTGTGGAACTCCTTACCTCCCATATGCCTACGACCAAAGAAAAAATGACAGGGCTGTGGGGAAAGAGCAGGGGTAGCTCCTTCAAAGAGGTACGGTGGTCCAAATGACCTCTTTCTGTGTTGTATGATTCGATGACCACAGACCTTGCTAAGTAGTCCACTCGTAAAATAGATGGCATTTTTCCACACAAAAATAGTAATTTTTCTGATGTAGAAAGGGTAATTTCTTTCAATCTGTTGAGATCTAATGAAACAGCAGTAGTGTTCTAATGAATTTTGGTTGAATAGCCTGACCTGTCCTTCAAAAAAAAACACAGCTGAGCTGAGGAAAGACCAGCGAATTGATGAGCAATCTTGTGTTATTTTATCTCCTCCTACAGCAAGTATCTTCAAAGCAGATGGTACTGAGACAATCTTGACCAAATCACTTTTCTGACTCTTTCCCTCTGACTTAGACAGAGAGGAATGATCTGAAAGTCCCTTAATGCCTGCCTCGCTGATAGTTTCCTAGATTTGTGCTTCTGCCCGAAGCTCCAGATCTAATACAGACATGTACCAGAAAATATATTAATTCCCTCCATTACAGTCCACGATTGAATCAGCTAATGCTTGTATCAAGGGAGAGATATATGACGTTAAAAATAGAGATAAAAGGAAATTCCGCAATTGGAAACCTGAAATAACAATGGGAATGTTCTGCCACCTACCAGCATAAAACAGCACTGCATCCCAAACAGTTTTCTGCATAAGAAAAAACATGTACTCGAGGTAAATTCGGCAATGTTCCACACATTGCTGTGAGTCCCACTGTCACACAGGCACTGCTTCTTCCATTGAACTAAGGCCATAATAAATCCCAATTCATTTCACCATTCTCAGCATGCCTTACCACACTTGGGGCTGGATATTAACTCGGAGGCAGGGAGGGAGCGGGGGGACTGGATTTAGGTCAGGAAACCCGGAAGAACGAGTCTCCCTCAGGAGCTGCCAAATTTAACAGCAGATCCTGATTGCCATTTTTTTCTCCGTTTCCCGGCCGCAGCCAGCCAGATTGAGAGGCCGGCTGGCTGTCGGCGGGTAGGCCTTCGACACCAGGCCGCAGCCAGGGAGCGGAGAGGAGGGAGCGAGGGATCGGGAAGGCCAGGGGGGTGTGGATGGGGGAGGAAGATCGGCATCCTAAGTCAGTGGAGATCGGGGAGGCTAGTGGGGGGGTGGGGGGGAGGCAGGGGGAAGATCGGAGTCCTGAGTCGTTGGAGATTGGGGAGGCTGGAGCAGGAGGAGGAAGATCAGAGTCCTGAGCCAGGCAACATCGGGGAGGCCACAGCAGGGAGTGAGTGGAGTCCGGAGGCCACAAGGAAGATTGGAGGCCAGAGCAGGGGGACATCGGAAGGATCGGGGGTGGGGGGGTGGGGGAGATAGGAGGCCTTGTGGAGGAGATCAGAAGAGTCGGCCGGGGGTGTCCGATCGCGGGGGGTGGTTGAAACAGATAAGCTGGATCCAGCAGGTAAGTGGAAAGGCACTTAGCTCCTGGATCCAGCAGTCCTCAGCTCCCTTTAGCCAGCCGGCCAGGGTGGGTTAAATATGAGGCACGTGGCCTCATTATAATATTTAAATTGCCAACCTGCCTCCTACGAACGGATTGGTTGTCCCGCCCTGCGCACCTGTCCTGCCTCCCCCACTCCTGTCCTGCCTCCGTTAAGACTGGAAGTCGGTGAGTTGGAGGCGGGTTTGGGGTCAGGATTCAGATTTTTAACATTCTAACATCCAACCCGACCCAAACCCACCCGTTTCTGGGGGTTAAAATTCCCCCCATGGAGTACTTGTCCAGTTGTGGCCACCATAGTTACAAAATGAGGCAATGGAAAGAGTTGAGATAAGGGCAGCAGAGAGGATTAGATCGCCAAGCAATGAAGAGAGATTAAGGAAACTAAATCTATTCTGGTTGGAAAAGAATTTGGGGGAAGTGTATGATCCAAATTTGTAACTTAATGAAGGGAATCAATACATGGAGGGAGATATTATTGGCAAAACCATCAAGCAAAGCAAGAGGGCTTGGCTATTATTAAAGGATCTATGATTTGCAAGGACACCTTGCAGATTTCTAGATATCACATACATCAAATAGTACTGATTCACTAGCTTCACTGAGGTCAATCTTTACTGGTGTGGCAGAACCACTGAATGACTCTGGCTAACTGTATATAATTCTCTTTAACAATGTTCTAACACCAGCCTAAACCTGTACCATTGTGTTAGGCATTACTGTGTTTTGTATATAGAGTTTGCATGTACGGGGCGTGGCCCCTTTAAGAACGCGGGAAAACGCGGGCAAACGCGATGACATCACGTCGCAGACCACGGGACTGCCCAGGCAGTCCTCGTGGCATCTCCGTTGAGTAAAGACCTGTTTGATTGTTCTCTTGTGTCGATCTCCGTTATTCGTAGGAATTAGCGGTGACCCCGTTTTTGTGAACGTTTTCACAAAAGAAGAGCACAGCATGGAAGCAGACGCCGTTTCGCTAAAGCTACCGCAGTTCTGGGAGCAGCAAGCGCCCTCGTGGTTTATTCAGGTCGAGGCCCAGTTCGCCCTGAGGAACATCGATGCGGATCAGACCAAGTATCTTTACGTGGTCTCCGCACTCGACAGCTCTACCGCCTCTTGGATCGTCAGCCTCCTCGAAAACCCCCCAACGGAGCGCAAGTATGAAACCCTCAAAGCGCGGTTACTGCAGGTTTTCAGGCTCACAAAAGCGGAGCACGCCCGTTGATTACTCACTATGCCTGGGCTCGGGGACTCCAAGCCTTCAGAGTTGATGAGCCAAATGCTCACACTCCTGGGCTCAGAACGGGAATGTTTCCTTTTCCGCGAGATTTTCCTCAGCCAACTGCCGGAACAGGTACAAGCTGCCCTGGCCAGATCTGAAACTGAAGACTGCGCAACGCTCGCTGCGGAGGCTGACAAAATTTTCGCTGTAACTCGGCAGAACTGCGCCGCCACAAGGCACCCATCCCCCGCAGACACCACCCCTGCTCGTCAGCCTGCTGGGCTGTGTTTCTACCACGCGCAGTTCGGCGCGAAAGCGAAGCGTTGCCGCCCTCCCTGCAGTTTTCCCCAAAAAAACCAACAACTGACACTGCGACCACCGAGGAACGGGTCTAACGGGCACCCCGCGGCCGCGATGGCGATCGGCAACGCGGGAAAATTGCTCTTCATCACTGATACTCTCTCCGGTCGTCGTTTTCTGTGCGACACCGGAGCACAGTGCAGCATTTTACCCGCATCCGCCCTCGATGTGCAGACGGGGAATCATGGACCCGCCCTTGAAGCGGCCAATGGCGAAACAATTCGGACCTTCGGCAGACGGCGAGTGGAGTTGTGCCTCGGGGGGGGGGCAACGTTTTCACTGGGAGTTTGTTACGGCCAAAGTTTCCCAGCCCCTCCTCGGCGCGGATTTCCGGTGCGCCAACAGCCTCCTGGTCGATGTCAGGAACCAGCGGCTGATCAACGCAGCAACTTTTAATTCTCTTCTGTGTTACCGCAGTAACACTACGTCACGCACCGTCTCCTGTGCGTTCCCGACTCCTGATGAGTTCGCTCGCCTGCTCAGCGAATTCCCCGACCTGACAAGACCCACGTTCTCCTCCACAGCCACGAAACATGGTGTGGAACACCACATCACCACCAACGGCCTCCCGGCCTACACACGGGCCCGGCGCCTGGAACCTGGCAAGCTGGCGGTCGCAAAGGCGGAGTTCGCAACCATGGAACGGTTAGGGATTATTCGCCGGTCGAATAGTCCCTGGTCTTCACCCCTACATATCGTCCTGAAGCCTGGCGGCGGATGGCGGCCATAGATACATAGAAGATAGGAGCAGGAGTAGGCCATTCGGCCCTTCGAGCCTGCTCCGCCATTCAATGAGATCATGGCTGATCATCCAAATTCAGTACCCGGTCCCTGCCTTCTCCCCATATCCCTTGATCCCTTTAGCCTTAAGAAATATATCCAACTCTTTCTTGAATATACTTAATGAACTGGCCTCCACCGCCCTCTGTGGCAGAGAATTCCACAGGTTCACCACTCTCTGGGTGAAGAAATTCCTCCTCATTTCAGTCCTAAATGGCTTACCCCTTATCCTTAGACTATGACCCCTGGTTCTGGACTCCCCGGCCATCAGAAACATCCTTCCTGCATCTAGTCTGTCCAGGCCTGACAGAATTTTATAGGTTTCGATGAGATCCCCTCTCAATCTTCTAAACTCCAGTGAGTATAAGCCCAATCGACACAATCTCTCCTCATACGTCATTCCTGCCATCCCAGGTATCAGCCTGGTGAATCTTCGCTGCACTCCTTCCATGGCAAGAATGTCCTTCCTCAGGTAAGGCGACCAAAACTGCACACAATACCCAAGGTGTGGTCTCACCAAGGCCCTGTACAACTGCAGCAAGACATCCTTGTTCTTGTACTCGAACCCTCTTGCTACGAAGGCCAACATACCATTTGCCTTCTTAACCGCCTGCTGCACCTGCATGCTTACCTTCAGCGACTGGTGTACAAGAACACCCAGGTCTCTTTGCACTTCCCCTTCTCCCAATCTATTACCATTCAAATAATAATCTGCCTTCCTGTTTTTGCCACCAAAGTGGATAACCTCACATTTATCCACATTATAGTGCATTTGCCATGTTTCTGCCCAATCACCCAACCTGTCCAAATCGTGCTGGAGTTTCACGACATCCTCCTCACAGCATATCCTCCCCCCCAGCTTTGTGTCGTCTGCAAATTTGGAGATATTACATCCAATTCCCTCGTCCAGGTCATTAATATATATTGTGAACAGCTGGGGTCCTAGGACCGATCCTTGCGGTACCCCACTAGTCACTGCCTGCCACTCAGAAAATGACCCGTTTATTCCAACTCTTTGCTTTCTGTCCGCCAACCAGTTCTCTATCCAAGTCAATACCTTGCCCCCAATCCCATGTGCCTTAATTTTGCACGCTAATCTCTTATGCGGGACCTTGTCGAAAGCCTTCTGAAAGTCCAAATACACCACATCCACTGGTTCTCCCTTATCTATTCTACCAGTTACATCCTCAAAAAATTCCAGTAGATTAGTCAAGCATGATTTACCTTTTGTAAATCCATGTTGACTTTGTCCGATCCGGTCACTGCTTTCCAAGTGCTCTGCTATTACATCTTTTATAATGGACTCTAGCATTTTCCCCACTACCGATGTCAAGCTTACCGGTCTATAATTCCCCGCCTTTTCTCTACCACCTTTTTTGAATAGTGGGGTAACATTAGCTACCCGCCAATCCATGGGTACCGTTCCAGAGTCTATCAAGTTCTGGAAGATGACCAGCAATGCATCTACTATTTCTAGGGCCACTTCCTTAAGTACCCTGGGATGTAGATTATCAGGCCCTGGGGATTTATTGGCCTTCAGTCCCATCAATTTTCCTAACACCATTTCCCTACAAATACTGATTTCTTTCAGTTCCACCCTTTCATCAGACCCTATGTTCCCCGGCATCTCTGGGAGGTTATTTGTTTCCTCCTTTGTGAAGACAGAACCAAAATATGTATTTAGCTGGTCTTCCATTTCTTTGTTCCCCATTATAAATTCCCCCGATTCTGACTGCAAGGGACCTACGCTTGACTTCACCAATCTTTTTCTCTTCACATATCTATAAAAGCTTTCACAGTCAGTTTTTATGTTCTCTGCAAGCTTACTCTCATATTCTATTTTCCCTTTCTTAATGAATCCCTTTGTCCTCCTTTGTTGAATCCTAAACTGCTCCCAATCCTCAGGATTATTGCTTTTTCTGGCCAATTTATATGTCCTCTCCTTGGACCTTATGCTATCCCTAATTTCCCTTGTTAGCCACGGTTGGGTCACCTTTTTTGCTTTATTTTTATGCCAAACTGGGATGAACAAATTCTGTAGTTCATCCATTCGGTCTTTGAATGTTTGCCATTGCCTATCCACCGTCAACCCTTTGAGTGCCATTCCCCAATCAATCCTACCCAACTCGCTCCTCAGACCATCATAGTTTCCTTTATTTAAATTGAGGACCCTAGTCTCCGAGTCAACTACTTCATTCTCCATCTTAATGAAAAATTCGATCATATTATGATCGCTCCGACCCAAGGGGCCTCTTACAACAAGATTGCTAATTAATCCTTTCTCGTTACATAATACCCAGTCTAAGATGGCCTGAGCTCTGGTTGGTTCCTCGACATATTGGTCCAGGAAACCATCCCGTAAACACTCCAGGAATTCCTCCTCCACAGTATTGTTACTCATTTGGTTGGCCCAATCTATATGTAGATTAAAGTCACCCATGATGACTGCTGTGCCCTTATTGCACGCTTCTTTAATTTCTCTTTTAATGCCATCCCCAACCTCCGCCTTACTGTTTGGAGGTCTATAAACCACTCCCACTAACGTTTTTTCCCCCTTAGTATTTCTCAATTCTACCCATGCAGATTCCACCTCATCAGAGCTAATATCCTTCATTACAATTGTGTTAATCCCTTCTTTAACCAGTAATGCTACCCCACCTCCCTTTCCTTTTTGCCTATCTTTCCTGAATATCGAATACCCCTGGATGTTGAGTTCCCAGTCCTGGCCTTCCTTGAGCCACATTTCCATAATCCCAACCAAATCGTATTTGTTTACTTCTATTTGCGCAGCCAATTCATCCACCTTATTACAAATGCTCCTCGCATTAAGACACAAAGCCTTCAGGCTTGTTTTTTTAACGCTCTTAGACCTATTAGAATTATTATTTACTGTGGCCATGTTTGATTTAAACCGTTGCTTTCTCTGACTGCCACTTTTGTTTTTCTCCTTCCTATCTTTTGCTTTTATCCTTGTTTCCCTTTCCTCTGTCTCCCTGCTCAGGTTCCCAACCCCCTGCCATTTTAGTTTAAACCCTCCCCCACAGCACTAGCAAACACTCCCCCTAGGACATTGGTTCCAGCCCTGCCCAGGTGCAAACCGTCCGGTTTGAACTGGTCCCACCTCCCCCAGAACCGGTTCCAATGTCCCAGGAACTTGAATCCCTCCCCCTGGCACCATTCCTCTAGCCACGTATTCATCTGAAGTATCCTTCTATTTCTACTCTGACTAGCACGTGGCACTGGTAGCAATCCTGAGATTACTACCTTTGAGGTCCTGTTTTTTAATTTATCTCCTAACTCCCTATACTCCGCTTTTAGGACCTCATCCCACTTTTTACCTATATCGTTGGTGCCTATATGCACCACGACAACTGGCTGTTCACCCTCCCCTTCCAAGATGTTCTGGAGTCATGCGGCGACGATCGATGACTAAACGACGCGACCACTCCTGATCGGTACCCGATCCCCCATATCCAGGATTTCTCTGCCCATTTGGCAGGGAACACCGTGTTCTCAAAAGTCGACCTCATCCGGAGCTACCACCAGGTCCCAGTTCATCCGCAAGATGTCCAGAAGACCGCAGTCATCACCCCATTTTGCCTCTTCGAGTTTTTACGGACGCTGTTTGGGTAAAAGAACGCCGCCCAGGCTTTCCAACGCCTGATGGACTCCGTGCTGCGGGACCTCAAGTTCCTCTTCGTCTACCTGGATGATATTCTAATTGCCAGTCCTACTAAGGAAGAACATACCTGTCGCCTACGCACCCTTTTTTGACGCCTCAGCCAACATGGCCTGATTATCAACCCGGCCAAGTGTCAGTTTGGCCTGCACCAAATTGACTTCCTGGGGCATCGCATCACCTCAGAGGGAGCGGTTCCTTTACCTTCGAAGGTAGAGGCGGTGACATCCTTTCCACGCCCGCAGAACATAAAGGCCCTGCAGGAATTCCTAGGCATGGTAAACTTTTACCACCGTTTCGTGCCTAAGGCTGCACTACTCATGCAGCCCCTGTACGAGGCCCTCAAGGGCAAGACTGGCAAGAACCCAGTAGACTGGACGGATGACAAGGCTCAAGCGTTCGCCAACACCAAAAGCGCCTTAGCCAACGCGACTATGCTGGCGCACCCGCTGCCAGGAGCCACCATCGCCCTCACCACCGACGCGTCGGACTACGCAGTCAGTGCTGTGCAACAGCAGTGGGTGAACGGGACGTGGCAGCCGTTGGCATTCTTCAGCCGTCAACTACGGCAGAACGAGAGAGCATACAGCACGTTCGACCGGGAGTTGCTCGCCCTTTTTCTGGCCATCCGCCATTTTCGGTTCCTACAGGAAGGACGTCCTTTCACCGCTTTTGTGGACCATAAGCCGCTGACCTTTGAAATGTCCAAGACCGCCGAACCGTGGTCAGCCCGACAGCAGCGTCAACTGACCTACATATCCGAATTCACCACAGATATACGGCACGTGGCCGGTAAGGAAAACCTGGTGGCAGACTGCCTCTCCCGCGCGATCATCAATCGACTACACCCTCATGGCAGCGGACCAAGCCTCAGACCCAGAGGTCCAAGCTTACCGAACGGCGATCACTGGCCTCCAGTTGGCCGACGTCAAGTTCCATTCGGCAGGTACCATGCTGTTGTGTGACGTCTCCGTACAGGATCCTCGCCCTGTCGTGCCGGTCGTCTGGTGCCGCAAAGTGTTCGACGCCATACATGGGTTGTCACACCCTGGAATGAAGGCCTCTCAGAAACTGATGTCAGCTAAATTTGTATGGCATGGCAGGCATAAAGATGTCCGCGACTGGGCCAACATCTGCGTGGTCTGCCAAAAGGTCAAGGTACAGCGCCACATCAAAGCTCCATTGGCCGCCTTCACAGTTCCGGAGCGACATTTTGACCACGTCAACGTGGACCTGGTAGGACCACTCCCACCCTCCCATGGTTTTTCACACATCCTGACCATGGTTGACCGCACCACCAGATGGCCAGAGGCGGTCCCCCTGTCATCCACTACTTCGGCGGACGTCGCCAGGGCGTTCAGTTCCTCCTGGATCGCCCGTTTCGGAGTACCCGCCGATATTTCGTCAGACAGGGGACCGCAGTTTTCCTCCGAACTCTGGAATGCAGTGGCCCAAGGACTCGGTGTCAAATTACACCGCACCACAGCCTACCACCCACAGGCGAATGGCCTCTGCGAACGCTTCCTCCGGTCAACGAAAGCCTCCCTGAGAGCCAGCCTCCAGGACGCTGGATGGGCAGACAAGCTACCGTGGGTCCTGTTGGGCCTTCGCACGGCCCCCAAAGAAGACCTTCACTCTTCATCAGCAGAGCTTGTGTACGGTCAGCCACTGCGAGTCCCAGGGGACTTCCTACCAACGTCGACGGAGCCATGGTCCGCGTCTGCCCAGCTTGCTAGTCACCAAGAGGCGGCCAGATGTTTCGCACCGGTGCCCACTTCACACCATGGGCCACAGAGGTCACACGTTCCCACGGAGCTTCACAAGGCTGAATACGTTTTTATTCGCCATGACGCACATAGAGATCCGCTCAAGGCCCCATATACCGGTCCCTTCCGCGTGTTGGAAGCAGGGGACAAAACCTTCACGGTAGATGTCGGTGGTCGGTCGACCGCTTAAAGTCAGCACATTTGGACCTCGACCGCCCCGTCAAGACAGCACAACCGCCGAGACGGGGTCGGCCACCCATCGTCGTTACAGCAGACCAAGTGCGACCGCCTGCCAGACCTGCAGCCGCCCAGCAGCCTCCGCCTCGAGAGTACAGGAGTCGTTCTGACAGGCTTGTCAGACCCCCCTCACCATTTGACTTTGTCCGTTAAAGCGAATTCTGGGGGGGCGCATGTGGCAGAACCACTGAATGACTCTGGCTAACTGTATATAATTCTCTTTAATGATGTCCTAACACCAGCCTAAACCTGTACCATTGTGTTAGGCATTACTGTGTTTTGTATATAGAGTTTGCATGTACGGGGCGTGGCCCCTTTAAGAACGCGGGAAAACGCGGGCAAACGCGATGACGTCACGTCGCAAACCACGGGAATGCCCAGGCAGTCCTCGTGGCATCTCCGTTGAGTAAAGACCTGTTTGATTGTTCTCTTGTGTCGATCTCCGTTATTCGTAGGAATTCGTTAATTCCTACACTGGATTAATTGAACTGCTCCATATCCCCCAGTTGTTGGCTCTACCCCTGCCAGTTATATTTGGTAATACTTAATTTAGATAAATAGCACCAAATTACGAGGAACACGTAAGGAATCATTACTCCATATTGCGACTATTTTTCCAATAGAATGCTATCTAACACTAGCCATTTCTTTCCCAGAGCATTGAGACTGTGTAACACCTTGGGCCAGTAATTCCTGTCCCAACGCGTGAGTACGGACGGGGTACTCACGCGTGGGCCCGGAGGAATTGCTGGTTTTCAGCATGCACAGCGCATGCGGGGAAAACCGGCATTTCCTCTCCTCTGACCCAAGGGGTTAAGAGGCGGAACGCATACGACGTATCAGGCAGCGCGTGCGCGCTGTACTTCCCTTTTTTTATTAGAGTTGCCCGTGGGGAAAAGACTCCGGTTTTTACGCGTGGAAAAAGCAGCCGTAAGTACTTACTTTTAACAGGTAAGTGGTCTATTAAGTAAAATTAGAAAATTTTTCCACAGGTTCATTATTTTTGAAGACTTTACAGTAAGGTAAATGTATTTTTAGCCACGATTTTTTATATAATAATTTTTTTCAAAATTTAAAATTATTGTTTAAAATAGTTTTTTACAGTTATTTATAGTTCATTTAAGTAGTGCGATGTTTTTTTTAATTTTCTTTCAAGTTTAAGTAGTGTTTTGGGGCCAGGAGTTTTCATGAGTTTGACAGTTCTTACTATCAAACTCATGAATGAACTTTTGCAACCTCCCATTGGTTGCCCAGTGCTCACGTGATCCCAGCCGGCTCATCGCACTAAGTACGCTGCTGGGTCACGCACGCACAGCGCGGCAGGACCTGAAGCGGGCCAGTGACAGGAAATGCAATGCGGGCCAGGATTGAAATGTCAGCGCGCCGGGTAAGTGCACATCGGGGGCTTGCACGCGCGGCAAGCCCCCGAACCTAATTTCTGGCCCCTTATCTTCCTCAGCCATCCCTTCCCCCTACAATCTGCTAGCTTGTGGTGCTGCCTAATCACTGCTTCCTGATGATCTCACCCTCTCTCCCACTCTTTTCAGTGTTGGTGTTGTCCTTCATTGAGGTTTTGCAGTTTAACAATGTAGCAAATACTGACTCGGATGATCAAGAGGAATTAGAACATATTCTGGATCTGTGAACAGTGCAAGGTATGGGTCTAATGTAGAGATAAGATGAAAATGGTTAGATCAGACTCTGAAACAGGACCTGACTGGTGCAGTGAGTGACATGGGATGAGTGTCTTTTTTTCTCATTTGCATATCCTTACCTGGGTGCACCTCATCCTCCTCTTTCCATTGCTCGTTATCCATGGTTCGCAGGAAGTGCGCAGTGGTTCTGAAGAATCTCTGAGATGACAGCCGTATGTATTTCTCCCGAATGGCCACAGCTCGATACAGGCCCTTGCAGGCGAGTTCGAAATCTTCCACGGTTACCTGTTCATAAACAAAAAAAAATCAAACTCGCACTGGGCTCGGAGTCCCCCACTGTCCCTGAATTTCTCCAATTGTCCCACATCCCAAATCAACCCAGTCTGGTCTCCATTTGAATCCAAGCATCGTATGAATACAATGGCCAAAAAGGTGGACAATACTCTGGGATAGGTTTCCATCTTCACAATCTGGACAGTAATCAGGTGGAGTAAGTCGGGATAGTAGATGAATTACTGGTCATCTTTGAAAATTCTATAGACTCTGGCACAGTTCCCATGGATTGGAGGGTAGCTAATGTAACCCCACTATTTAAAAAAGGTGGTAGAGAGAAAACAGGGAATTATAGACCGGTAAGCCTGACATCGGTAGTGGGGGAAATGGTAGAGTCCATTATAAAAGATGTAATAGCAGAGCACTTGGAAAACAGTGACAGGATCGGACAAAGTCAACATGGATTTACAAAAGGTAAATCGTGCTTGACTAATCTACTGGAATTTTTTGAGGACGTAACTGGTAGAATAGATAAGGGAGAACCAGTGGATGTGGTGTATTTGGACATTCAGAAGGCTTTCGATAAGGTCCCGCATAAGAGATTAGCGTGTAATGTTAAAGCACATGGGATTGGGGGTAAGGTACTGACTTGGATAGAGAACTGGTTGGCAGACAGGAAGCAAAGAGTTGGAATAAACAGGTCTTTTTCCGAGTGGCAGGCAGTGACTAGTGGGGTACCGCAGGGATTGGTGCTAGGACCCCAGCTATTCACAATATTTATTAATAATCTAGACAAGGGAACTAGATGTAATATCTCCAAGTTTGCAGGCGACACAAAGCTGGGTGGGCGTGTGTGCTGTGAGGAGGATGCAGAGAAACTCCAGGATGATTTGGACAGGTTGGGTGATTGGGCAGATGCATGGCAGATGCAGTATAATGTGGATAAATGCGAGGTTATCCACTTTGGTGGCAAAAACAGGAAGGCAGATTATTATCTGAACGGCAATAGATTGGGAGAAGGGGAAGTGCAACGAGACCTGGGTGTCCTTGTGCACCAGTCGCTGAAGGTAAGCATGTAGGTGCAGCAGGCGGTTAAGAAGGCAAATGGTATGTTGGCCTTCGTAGCGAGAGGGTTTGAGTACAGGAACAAGGATGTCTTGCTGCAGTTGTACAGGGCCTTGGTGAGACCACACCTTGAGTATTGTGTGCAGTTTTGGTCACCTTATCTGAGGAAGGATGTTCTTGCCATGGAGGGAGTGCAGCGAAGATTCACCAGACTGATACCTGGGATGGCAGGAATGAGGTATGAGGAGAGATTGGGTCGATTGGGCTTATACTCGCTGGAGTTTAGAAGAATGAGAGGGGATCTCATTGAAACTTATAAAATTCTAACAGGACTCGACAGACTAGATGCAGGAAGGATGTTCCTGATGGCGGGGGAGTCCAGAACCAGGGGTCACAGTCTAAGGATAAGGGGTACGCCAGTTAGGACAGAGATGAGGAGGAATTTCTTCACCCAGAGAGTGGTGAACCTGTGGAATTCTCTACCACAGAAGGCAGTTGAGGCCAATTCATTAAATATATTTCTTAAGGCTAAAGGGATCAAGGGATATGGGGAGAAGGCAGGGACAGGGTACTGAGTTTGGATGATCAGCCATGATCTCATTGAATGGCAGAGCAGGCTCGAGGGGCCAAATGGCCTACTCCTGCTCCTATCTTCTATGTTTCTATGCCCACCCTTTATAAAACTCTTGGAGAGAGTGCAGAGGAGATTTTCTAGGGTGGTACTAGGAACGAGGGGACTCAGTTATGTGGAGAGACTGGAAAGGTGGGATTTTTCTCCTTAGAGCAGAAAGGGTTAAGGGGATATTTAATAGAGATGTTCAAAATTATGAGGAGTTTTGATAGAGTGGATGAGGAGAATCTGTTTCCACGAGCAGGAGGGTCGGTAACCAGAAGACACAGATTTAAGATAATTGTCAAAAGAACCAGAGGCAAGATGAGAGTCTTTTACCTGCCGAATTATTACGATCTGGAATGCACTGCCCGAAAGGGAGGGGGAAGTAAATTCAATAGTAACTTTCAAAAGGGAATTGGATAAATAGAGTCATAGGGGGAGAAATTCGGTATCGCCCCGTTTGGGGCACAATTATCGGCCGGGCGCAAAGTTTAGCGCCTGGCGCTAATTATCGCCTCTGACTGCAAACCTGGCTTCTTTCGCCCCTGGAGGTGATTGGAGTGCTAAATCAAGCTACACACATCTGTTAAGGCGCTAATGCCAAGGAGCAGGGCGCTAACTCTGAGCTCGGGCGAAGCTCATGTGATGTCAGTCAGCAATGGAACACAGACACACTGGCGCCGGCCAGTTCTTTAAAGGGGAGGGTCGATCTTGCTCTCCATCCACACCCTGCTCATTGCAGCCTTGAATCTCGGCCTGGAGAGACAAGTACATCAAATCTGCTGGAAAGAACAATGGGGAGGCCCAGGGAAAGAGCTCAGAGTGCAGCCCCCCACAGTCTCTTCTAAATCGATGCAAGGAAGGTCAAATCAAAATGAACCTGCAAAGTGCTGCTCAGTACTCAAAACTCCTCAACACAGCTTTGAATATCCCCAGAAGTCTCACTCTCTCACTCCGAATGCGTGATGCAAAACTGTCGCTGACAAAAAAGGCAGGAAACGGTCGCCTTTAAATAGCACTCCCCCAGTCCCTTCCCGACTGCAAAGCGCTCCCCTCAACCTGTCGTTGCTAGCAGCAGGCAGTAAGGCAGGGGGCACCACTCAATATCCAGTCCGGGGCGTTACCGGGGTGTTGCATGCTCGACTGACGTCACGATCTGCGGGCGCAGGAGATCGTGGTGGTAGTGTTTAACGCTGCCGCAAAATGTCTGGTCAATTTCGCGAGCGGCGCAAACATCGCCGTGCCCAGGCGCTACTGCTTTGCACCCCATTAGCACCCTCTTAAGGAGCTAACAGGAGGCGCAAACCAACCAAATTTTTCCCCCATAGAGTCATAACGGCATAGAAGGAAGTCATTCGGCCCATCAAGTCTGTGCCAGCTCTCTGTAGAGCAGTCCAGTCAGTCCCATTCCCCCGCTCTATCCCCGTAGCCCTGTAAGTTTATTTCCCTCAAGTGCCTATCCAGTCTCCCCTTGAAAACATTGACTGTCTCCGCTTCCACCACTTCTGTCGGCAGCGAGTTCCAGGTCCTCACCACTCGCTGTGTAAAATAGTTTTTCCTCACATCCCCCCCTGTATCTCTTGCCCAAAACCTTAAATTTGTGTCCCCTAGCCCTTGTACTATCAACTAGTGGGAACAGCCTTTCCCTGTCTAGCCTATACAAACCCGTCATAATCTTGTACACCTCTAGTAAAATCACCCCTCAACCTCCTTTGCTCTAATGAATACAAACCCAGCTTCTCCAACCTGTCCTTGTAGCTAAGATCCCCCATCCCCGGAACCATTCGGGTAAATCTCCTCTGCACCCTCTAAAGGCCTTCACATCCTTCCTAAAGTGTGGTGACCAGAACTGGACGCAATACTCCAGTTGTGGCCTAAAGATTCAGCATAACTTCTCTACTTTTGTACTCAATACCTCTATTTATGAAGCCCAAGATCCCATATGCTTTGTTAACCACTTTCTCAATATGTCCTGCCACCTTCAGGGACCTGTGCACATCAACTCCCAGGTCGCTCTGTCCCTGCACACTCTTTAAATACTTGAAAAAGAAAATTTTGCAGGGCTCTGGGGAAAGAGCAGGGGAGTGGGACTAATTGGGGAGCTCTTTCAGAGAGTGGGCACAGGCACAATGGGCTGAATGGCCTCCTTCTGAGCTCTATGATGCTATGATTCTATGAGGTAGCACCCAGCTGGGAGGAGTAGCACATAAGGTGTGTGTGCAGGTTCACTTCTGTTGTTGGGTTCTTTGTATTTAGGAATGTAGATGCTGCCGCCATCCCCTCTGCTTACTTCAATCATATTATGTTTTAGGCCATAGCTGTCTCTTTTATAAACTTACAGTATCATTCAGTGTACATTCAGAGTGGGCAAACATTTGGCAGATGGCGTACAATGTGGGAAATTGCGAGGTTATCCAGGAAAAATAAAAAAGCAAATTATTATTTAAATGGAGAGGGATTACAAAATGCTACAGTTCAGAGGAACCTGGGGGCCCTTTTGCATGAAACACGAAAAGTTAGCATGCAGGTATAGCAAGTAATCAAATAGGCAAATGGAATGTTGGCCTTTATTGCAAGGGGGTTGGAGTATAAAAGCAGGGAGGTCCTGCTACAACTGTACAGATGTGAGAAGTCACACAACACCAGGTTATAGTCCAACAGCTTTATTTGAAATCACAAGCTTTCGGAGCGCTGCTCCTTCATCAGGTGAAGTGAAGAGATGCATATAGGCACAGCATATATAGCCAGAGAACACTGCCAGATGATTACAGGTAATCTTTCTAACTGCCCTTTATCCCACCTCGGCAGAGAGATAATCACAGCAATCAAAGGTGTGGGTGGTGTCCAAACAGGTCAGTCAGGAAAACATTACATCAAAGAACAATGAGGTGGGGTCACAAGGGATCAAATGCTGCAGATGCTGGGGTCTGTATGCAAAACAAAAAACAAACAAAGTACAAAAAAAAAAAAAAAATTTTGCTGCAAATCACAGCAGGTCCGGCCGCATCTGTATAGAAAGAACAAGCCAACGACGACTTGAGTCTGGATGACTCTACATCAGGTGGGGTTACATGTAGCGTGACATGAACCCAAGATCCCGGTTGTGGCCGTCATCATGAGTGCAGAACTTGGCTATCAGTTTCTGCTCGACGATTTTGCGTTGTCGTGTGTCTCGAAGGTTGCCTTGGAGAATGCTTACCCGAAGATCGGAGGCTGAATGTCCTTGACTGCTGAAGTGTTCCCCGACTGGGAGGGAACACTCCTGCCTGGCGATTGTTGTGCGGTGTCCGTTCATCCGTTGTCGCAGTGTCTGCATGGTCTCGCCGATGTACCATGCTCCGGGGCATCCTTTCCTGCAACGTATGAGGTAGACAACGTTGGCCGAGTCACATGAGTATGTACCATATACCTGGTGGGTGGTGTCCTCATGTGTGATGATGGTATCTGTGTTGATGATCTGGCATGTCTTGCAGAGGTTGCCGTGGCAGGGTTGTGTGGTGTCGTGGTCGCTGTTCTCCTGAAAGCTGGGTAATTTGCTGCGACGTTCTCAGCCAAGGGCTCAATTTCTGCCCCACCACCAAAATGGACCCCATCGGTCTCACGGTAGACACAGAGGAATTCATCAGGAGAATGAGGCTCCAGGAATTCTTCCACAAATCCCAAGATGTCAGCAGCGAACCCAATGAGACAATCAATGATCCGGAACAGCAGACAGGGGGATCCGCAGTGCAGCAACCGAAGAAGAAAGAGTCAAATTGGACCCCTCCGGAGGATCGCTGCCCTAAGCTTGACATGTATGCTCAAGCTGTCAGGAGATGCATCAACGCCAGATTCATCAGCTGCACTCACAAGACAGTCCAGAATGTCACCCGAGCACAACGCAACGCCATCCACGCTCTTAAGACCAACCGCAACATCGTCATCAAACCAGTAGACAAAGGAGGAGCCATCATCATACAGGACAGAATGGACTATTGCAAAGAAGCATACCGACAACTGGACAACCAGGAACACTACAGACAGTTACCCGCAGATCCGACCAAACAACATACCCGCCAACTCAACAGACTGATCATGACCTTCGATCCAGACCTTCAAAGCATCCTACGCGCTCTCATCCCACGTACTCCCCGCGTGGGAGACTTCTACTGCCTCCCAAAGATACACAAAGCCAACACACCCGGACGTCCTATCATATCAGGCAACGGAACCCTGTGTGAGAACCTCTCTGGATACGTCGAGGGCGTCCTGAAACCCATCGTACAGGGAATCCCCAGCTTCTGTCGCGACACTACAGACTTCTTACAGAAACTCAGCACCCACAGACCAGTTGAACCAGGAACACTCCTCGCCACGATGGAAGTCTCGGCACTCTACACCAGTATCCCCCACGATGACGGCATCGCTGCGACAGCCTCAGTACTCAACACCAACAACAGCCAATCTCCAGACGCCATCCTACAACTCATCCGCTTCATCCTTGACCACAATGTCTTCACCTTCGACAACCAGTTCTTTACCCAAACACACGGAACAGCCATGGGGACCAAATTCGCACCCCAATACGCCAACATTTTCATGCACAAGTTCGAGCAAGACTCCTTCGCTGCACAGGACCTCCAACCAACGCTATACACCAGCTACATCGACGACATTTTCTTCCTATGGACCCACGGCGAAGAATCACTGAAAAGACTACACGATAACATCAACAAGTTCCATCCCACCATCAAACTCACCATGGACTACTCCTAGGAATCGGTCTCATTCTTGGACACATGAATCTCCATCAAAGACGGACACCTCAGCACTTCACTCTACCGCAAGCCCACGGACAACCTCACGATGCTCCACTTCTCCAGCTTCCACCCTAACCACGTTAAAGAAGCCATCCCCTATGGACAAGCCCTGCGAATACACAGGATCTGCTCAGACGAGGAGGAACGCGATGGACACCTACAGACGCTGAAAGGCGCCCTCGTAAGAACGGGATATGACGCTCGACTCGTCGATTGACAGTTCCGACGGGCCACAGCGAAAAATCACATAGACCTCCTCAGAAGACAAACACGGGACACAAACAACAGAGTACCCTTCGTCGTCCAGTACTTCCCCGGAGCGGAGAAACTATGCCATGTTCTTCGCAGCTTTCAACATGTCATCAATGACGACGAACACCTCACTAAGGCCATCCCCACGCCACCACTACTCGCCTTCAAACAGTCACCTAACCTCAAACAGACCATTGTTTGCAGCAAATTACCCAGCTTTCAGGAGAACAGCGACCATGACACCACACAACCCTGCCACGGCAACCTCTGCAAGACATGCCAGATCATCAACACAGATACCATCATCACACGTGAGGACACCACCCACCAGGTACATGGTACATACTCATGTGACTTGGCCAACATTGTCTACCTCATACGTTGCAGGAAAGGATGCCCCGGAGCATGGTACATCGGCGAGACCATGCAGACACTGCGACAACGGATGAACGGACACCGCACAACAATCGCCAGGCAGGAGTGTTCCCTCCCAGTCAGGGAACACTTCAGCAGTCAAGGACATTCAGCCTCCGATCTTCGGGTAAGCATTCTCCAAGGCAGCCTTCGAGACACACGACAACGCAAAATCGTCGAGTAGAAACTGATAGCCAAGTTCTGCACTCATGAGGATGGCCTCAACCGGGATCTTGGGTTCATGTCACGCTACATGTAACCCCACCTGACGTAGAGTCATCCAGACTCAAGTCGTCGTTGGCTTGTTCTCTCTACACAGATGCAGCTGGGCCTGCTGTGATTTCCAGCAAAAAAAAATTTTTTTTTTTGTTTGTTCTTTGTTTGTTTTTTGTTTTGCATACAGACCCCAGCATCTGCAACATTTGGGCCTAGAAATTCAGTATAGCCACATTTGGGGCGCTACAGCATGGCGTTCGCTAACTTTTGCGCCCGGCGCAACTTAGCGCCACCTTCGCCGATATTCAGTTGCATCGCCCCAAGAGGTTGCTGCTGCGCTAAAGCAGGCGATGCACGACTATCATTAGGCGCTAAGCCGGCGATCCAGGGTGCAAACACCGAAGGCGGGCACAGCGCAGGTGCGGCGAGTTGCTCATTGAGGGCAGACAGTCAGGCGCCGGTCAACACTTAAAGGGGGAGGGTGGAATTGTTTGGCTGCCACGCCCTGCACACTGCAGCCCTAAGGCAAGGCCTGAACACTGCTTTTGGAACTGCTCCACGCCCAGGAGAATGGAGAAGGCCAGGGAGAGAGCGCAGCGCTTCGGCGAGGGTGACCTGAGGCTGCTGGTTGGTGCAGTGGACCGCAGGCGCCATATCCTCTTCCCTGAGGGTGGCAGGAGGCCGCTGCCCACCGAATATCGGAAAGCATAGAGGGAGGTGGCAAACAGGGTCATGTCCAACAGCGTGGTTGGCAGGACACCAACCCAATGCCGGAAAAAATTCAACGACCTCACTTGGGTTGTCAGGGTGAGTACCCTTTCCAGTATCCTCCTCATCCCTGCATGTGCACCTCACTTTATAGCCAAAGGGGCCTGAAAGCCCTAATGGCCAGCCCTCATCCAGCAGCTATGGGACTGTCATGAAAAGCACTTGCACATTCAGGACTTTAGATACTGTCAGGGCTATTCGACCATGGGAGGCAATGCAGGCGAGATCAGGGCTTGACACTGTCAGGGCTATTCGACCATGGGAGGCAGTGCGGGCAAGATCAGGGCTTGGCAATGTCAGGGCTATTCGACCATGGGAGGCAGTGCGGGCAAGATCAGGGCTTGGCACTGTACTTAGAGGCTGTCCTTTCTCTTGCAGGGCAAGCTGGCGCATAACAGAAGACAGCAGCGACAGACCGGGGGAGGCCGTCCTGACCTGAAACAGCTGAGCGACCTCGAGCAGCGAGTGGAGCGGATCATGGCAGGCCGGCTGAGTGGCCCCGTCGCCACTGGAGATGCTGACCCTGTTCTGGGCACCAATGGTAAGGTCATCACCTTTTTGACCTCTCTCTTTCCACTCGCGCCTCACACCAGCATCCTTTGCCACTATCGAACCAATGCAGTGCACAGCAGCACTCATGCCTCCCTCGCTGCCGCCCTGTCCTCACTCTAAAGCAACTCTTGTGCCTCCCTGCTTTCAGATGGTGACTCGCCAGGTGAGGAGGCAGCCCCTCAAGCTGGCACTGTGTCCAAGTCAGACATAGAGGAGGAGGAAGAGGAAGCCGGCCCATCAGGGACACCCTCAGCCGAGGCAGCCCATGGCCATGATGGTGACACATCTTCCCTGGAGGGGAGCAGGGGGGAAGGGTCGGAGGAGAGTGAAGCTCCGGGGACCAGCGGGCTGCAGCAACGCGGGAGGGGTAGGGAAGCTCGGCGGCCTTCTCCCCGGAGGTGAGTACGGCCTCCAGTCCTGCTACGGTGAGCGCAGAGGAGGTGCGGCTCCTAGCGGAAATGGGCGCCCAGGCTGAGCGCAGGCACACTGAGCTCATGGCTGCAGTGGCAAGGATGCCTGACTCCATAGAGTCACTGGCAAGGAGTGTGCAGGAATTCGGGGCAGCACAGGCCAGGAGTCTGCAACAATTCAGTGCAGCACATGCCAGGAGTCTGCAGGACTTCGCGGCAGCACAGGCTAGGAGTCAGCAGGACTTCGCTGCATCACAGGCGGCTTCTAGCCAAGTGCTCAGTCGTGCCGTGCATTCACTGGCTGGTGTCATGCAGATACAGACCAGGGCCACACGGGCACTAACTGCTGCCACCCTCGCTGGATCAGCCAGGCATCGCCAGGGCACTCGCCACTCCGCAGCAGCCCAGCAGTCTGTGCTTCAGCAGATTGCTGCGCATGCTGCAGTGCTGGCCCATGCGAGTGCCAATGTATCAGCCGACCAGGGAGTGCCTGTGATCTGTCAGGTTGGCAGCATTCCTGCTGCCAACACTGTCACTCCTCCATTGCAGCTGCCACCAGCCGTTGGACAGACTGATGCCGTCCAAGCAGAGTTGGAGCAGTCAGCAGCCGGCCCCTCCAGGCCCAGAGCTGGTCCAGGCCGACCCCCAAGGGCATCTGCCGTCTCACCATCTGACCCTCAGCAGCCTTCCCCCAGCCTTGCTGCAGCCACTGGGGTCCCATTGAGGAGGAGCTGCAGGGGGAGGGTAGGGGCCAGTCACGGAAGCGAGACGGATCACCCTCGCAGGGGAAAAAGTAGAAGGTGTGGCCAAATGTTTTGTTGTGGCAGAGCCACCAAGGGACTCTTATATCAATGTACACAATTATCTGTAACAGAATGAATCTGTACCTGTATTCATTTTACTACATGTAAATAGCGCGGTCTCTAAAGGGTTAAGACCAAACGTGATGACGTCACCACGTGGGTCACGTGATGTTCCCAACAGCGGGAAACGTGATGACGTCATGATGTCAGAGGGAGGAGCTCTCACTCTCAGTCCTCGTGGAGCCAGCATTGAGCATAGACCTGTTTGTTCATTCTCCTGCGTTTGATTGTAACTTCTGCAAAACAGTATTAAACTTCGTTTGGTTAACAGACTGACTCGATCTCAGTCTTTTGATTAGGAATCTGACAATTCCTACAGTGGTGACCCCGAACTTTCGCGAACGATCTTCGCGGAGTAAGCGACGCGCAACGAGATGATGGAAGTGAACGCGGTGGCTTTGAAGCTCCCTCAGTTCTGGGAACAACAGGCGGCCTCCTGGTTCATGCAAGCGGAAGCTCAGTTTGAACTGCGAAACATCGTGGCGGATCAGACCCGTTACCTCTACGTGGTCTCCGCACTCGACGGCTCCACAGCTTCAAGGATCATCACACTGCTTGAAAACCCCCCGGTCGACGGCAAGTACGAAATGCTAAAAGCGCAGTTAATTCAGGTTTTCAGCCTCACGAAGGCGGAACGCGCACGATGTTTACTTACGCTGCCCGGGTTAGGCGACTCCAAGCCATTGGAGTTAATGTGCCAGATGCTCACACTCCTTGGCTTCGAACCGCAATGCTTCCTCTTTCGAGAGTTGTTTTTGAGCCAATTGCCCGAGCAGGTACAGGCAGCCCTCGCAAGATTGGATGCTACGTATTGCGTCGCACTTGCCGTTGAGGCAGACACCATTTATGCGGTCACGCAGCAGTACTGCGCCGCCACAAGGCGACCCCCCCTCGCGGATTCCGCCCCGACGCCTCCATCGCCTGGCTTGTGCTTTTACCACGCCCGTTTCGGCGCGAGAGCCAGATGCTGCCAGCCTCCCTGCAGTTTCACGCCTCAACCGAAGAAAAAACACCAGCGCCAAGTCCGGGAAAGGAAGCCCGAGCCTGAGGGATGTCCCACGGCCGCGATGGCGATCGGCGATTCCGGGAAGCTCCTTTATATTACTGATTCCATCTCCGGCCGACGGTTTCTATGCGACACAGGGGCACAGTGTAGCATCCTGTCCGCCTCCGTCCTCAACATCCGGACTGGGAGGCATGGTTTCCCCCTACAGGCCACCAACGGCGGTGCTATCCGTACTTTCGGTAAACGGCGAGCCCAGGTGTGTTTCGGCGGACAACGTTTTCAATGGGACTTCATCACCGCCAAAATCTCGCAAGCCATCCTCGGCGCAGATTTTTTATGCGCCAACAGCCTTTTGGTGGACGTGAGAAATCGCCGTCTGATTAACGCGGCCACTTTCAACTCCATCCCTTGTTTCCGCAGCACAGTTGTGTCGCACACAGTCTCCTGTGCTACGCCCGGGCCTAATGAATTCACTCGCCTGCTCGGGGAATTTCCGGAGCTAACCAAGCTCCAGCGCACCACGGCCTACCACCCGCAGACGAACGGGTTGTGTGAGCGTTTCCATCGGTCGCTAAAAGCGTCGCTAAGGGCCACCCTTCAGGGCACGGCATGGGTAGATCGGCTCCCGTGGGTTCTGCTTGGTTTGCGCACGGCACCTAAAGAAGACCTGCAGTCATCTTCCGCGGAACTGATGTACGGCCAACCACTCCGGGTGCCGGGCGATTTCTTGCCATCGCCAACTAAGCCGTGGTCCACGGCTGATCAACTCAGCACCTACCGAGAAACGGCCGACTCCTTTAAGCCGATTCCGACGTCGCACCATAGCCTTCCTTCCTCTCATATTCCAATGGAGTTAAGGCAGGCCGAGTTTGCCTTCGTTCGCCATGATGCCCATTGCGGTCCACTCCAGCCTCCTTATACCGGCCCCTTCCGGGTGCGGGAGTCAGGCGACAAGAGTTTTTTGGTCGACACCGGGGGCAAACCCGACTACATTTCGATTGACTGCCTCAAGCCCGTGCACCTGGACCTCGACCGGCCGGTCGAAACTGCACAGCCACCACGCCATGGTCGACCGCCCACTGCTACTACGTCCGAACGGATCGTTCCACCCGTCAGCCAATCTACCGCTCAACAAATTCCGCTCCGGGAATATAGGAGTCATTCGAACAGACTTGTCCGACCTCCTCTTCGATTGACTTTCACTGTTAAAGACAATTCTGTGGGGGGGGGGGGGGCGCATGTGGCAGAGCCACCAAGGGACTCTTATATCGATGTACATAATTATCTGTAACAGAATGAATCTGTACCTGTATTCGTTTTACTTCATGTAAATAGCGCGGTCTCTAAAGGGTTAAGACCAAACGTGATGACGTCACCACGTGGGTCACGTGATGTTCCCAACAGCGGGAAACGTGATGACGTCATGACGTCAGAGGGAGGAGCTCTCTCTCTCAATCCTTGTGGAGCCAGCATTGAGCATAGACCTGTTTGTCAGTTCTCCTGCGTTTGATTGTTACTTCTGCAAAACAGTATTAAACTTTGTTTGGTTAACAGACTGACTCGATCTCAGTCTTTTGATTAGGAATCTGACAATTCCTACGTTGTTTTATTTATAAAGGCCGAGACTGGTACATTTGTTTTATATTTAAAGGCCGAGACTGGTGTATTTGTGTTTTTGGGGGGGGTTTCTCTCCATTAGTTTGTCATGTGGGAAGGGCACAGAGGTATCACAGTAAAAAAATTTCTTAAATCACACTGTCCATGTTTTCTTTTGGAAGACCTGGTTGCCCTGCTCGGCTGAGGGCTTGTGGAGCGGCTACATTAATCTTCTGCCATTGGCACAAGCCATTCCCTGAGAGGGAGCCTAGAACCGAGTTGCAATAAGCTGCCGACGGGCGGCCCTTGCACTTTCTGCCTCCCTCCCGTGCTGATCCTCCTCCTCCTCCTCCTCCTCTGGTGGTCCTCCAATGTCTGCTGGCAGTGGCTGAGTCCTGCGGATAGCCAGGTTGTGCAGCACGCAGCACACGACAACGAAATGGGAGACTCGCTCAGGCGAGTACTGAAGGGCTCCCCCAGAACGATCCAGACAGCGGAACCGTTGCGTCAGCACGCCGATTGTTTGCTCAATGATGTTCCTGGTTGCTTGATGGCTGTCATTGTATCGCTCTTCAGCAGGGGTGCTGGGCGCATGGAGCGGGGTCATCAGCCAGGTGCACAAAGGATAGCCTTTGTCCCCGAGAAGCCATCCTCGTGGGCGAGGCTGGGCCTCGAACATGTCTGCCACAGAAGTCTGGCGCAGGATGAAGGCATCGTGGCTGCTGCCTGGAAAGCGGGCATTGACAGCTAGGATGAGCTGCCTGTGGTCACACACCAACTGCACGTTGAGCGAATGGTAGCCCTTCCGGTAGCGGTAATCCTCAACATTCTCTAGAGGTGCCCGCAAAGCCACATGCATGCAGTCAATGGCGCCCTGCACCATGGGAAAGCCCGCTAATACTGCAAAGCCCATTGCACGCTCTTGCTGCTTGTCCACGGTCATGGGGAAGGAGATGAACTGACGTCTCCTTCTGAAAAGGGCATTGGTCACCTGGCGGATGCAGCAATGTACCGCGAACTGGGAGATGTTGGAAATGTCCCCAGTAGCGGATTGGAAGGAGCCGGTGGCATAGAAGTTAAGAGCCACTGTCACCTTCACTGCCACCGACAGAGACGTCCTGCTCCTCAGCTGTGGCTGCAGATCTCCGCGAAGCAGGTGGCAGATCTCAGTGACCACCGCCCTTCTGAATCGCAGCCTCCGAACACACTGCTCCTCAGACATGTTCAGATATGAGAACTGCTGGCGGTATATCCTGGGTGGGTAAGGCCTCCTTTGCCGACGCCTGTTGGCCCTTCTCCGTCTGGCCATGACTGGCACTCTCTCACGGCATCTATGAGCCCTTTGAATGCAATGGAGAAGCCCAACGTTTCCACCCATTGCAGCCCCCATTATATGTTTCCAATCAATGCTATGACACTAAAGTTAAAGACAAGTGCAAAGCTCTGGCCTGAAGCCACAAGTACCTGTGCGAGTGTTGAGCCAAACCAGAAAGCTCTCTCCCTTTGTCTCTCTCCAAATATCCGTCTCTCACAAAGAAGGAGTGGAGCAAAATGGCTGCCATTTATACTGCAGGAGGAGTCCCCTTTAATTAGCGCCACCCGTGCCCCGCAGCGACTGGGAACCGTTCCCCTCTACCAGTCGCGGGGGGCGCCAGGCGCACAATAGGCCGGCGCCACTGAATTTCCGGTTCGGGGCGCACAAAGGGCGTTGCACCATGAAATGACGTCAGGATCTGCGCGCGCAGCTGAGTGCGCGCAAAGGTTTTGCGCCGCTGCTAAATCTTAACTGAATTTCGCGAGAGGCGCAGATCGCGCCGGGCGCTAGCCGCTTAGCGCCCCACTTCTCCTCCTCCTAAGGCGCTAGCGGCTGGCGCAAACAACTGAATTTCTAGGCCTTGACCCCTTGTGACCCCACCTCATTGTTCTTTGATGTAATGTTTTCCTGACTGACCTATTTGGACACCATCCACACAGTACAAAGGGATCTGGGGGTCCTGGTGCACGAAACTCAAAAGGTTAGTATGCAGGTGCAGCAAGTGATTAAGAAGGCCAATGGAATGTTGGCTTTCATTGCTAGGGGGATAGAATATAAAAATAGGGAGGTATTGCTTCAGTTGTACAAGGTATTGGTGAGACTGCACCTGGAATACTGCGTACAGTTTTGGTGTCCATACTTAAGAAAGGACATACTTGCTCTCGAGTCAGTACAAAGAAGGTTCACTCGGTTAATCCCGGGGATGAGGGGATGGACATATGAGGAGAGGTTGAGTAGATTGGGACTCTACTCATTGGAGTTCAGAAGAATGAGAGGCGACCTTATTGCAACATATAAGATTGTGAAGGGTTTGGATCGGGTGGATGCAGGGAAGATGTTCCCGATGATGGGTGAAACTAGAACTAGGGGGCATAGTCTTAGAATAAGGGGCTGCTCTTTCAAAACTGAGATGAGGAGGAACTACTTCACTCAGAGGGTGGTAGGTCCATGGAATATGCTGCCCCAAAAAGCTGTAGAAGCTACATCATTACATAAATTTAAAACAGAAATAGACAGTTTCCTAGAAGTAAAGGGAATTAAGGGTTACGGGGAGTGGGCAGGAATTTGGACATGAGTCTAGGTTCGGATCGGTCATGGCCCTGTGGGTAGCGGAGCGGGCCCAGGGGCCGTGTAGCCTGATCCTGCTCCTATTTCGTGTGTCTAATTCTGTTAGATGCAGGAGATGGTTCTGTGATAGTAGATTGGCAGTTAGGATCAGATCAGCCATGATCTTATTGAATGGCGGAGCAGGCTCGAGGGGCCGATTGGCCTACTCCTGCTCCTATTTCTTATGTTCTTATGTTCTTTGATTGCTGTGATTATCTCTCTGCCGAGGTGGGATAAAGGGCAGTTAGAAAGATTACCTGTAATCATCTGGCAGTGTTCTCTGACTATATATGCTGTGCCTATATGCGTCTCTTCACTTCACCTGATGAAGGAGCAGCGCTCCGAAAGCTTGTGATTTCAAATAAAGCTGTTGGACTATAACCTGGTGTTGTGTGACTTCTCACATTTGTCCACCCCAGTCCAACACCGGCATCTCCACATCATGACAACTGTACAGGGTATTGGTGAGACCACACCTTGAGTACTGCGTACAGTTTTGGTCTCCTTATTTAAGGAAGGATATACTTGCATTGGAGGCAGTTCAGAGACGATTCACTCGGTTGATTCCTGAGATGAGGGGGTTGACTTATGAAGAAAGGTTGAGCAGGTTGGGCCTATACTCATTGCAATTTAGAAGAATGAGAGGTGATCTTATTGAAACATATAAGATACTGAGGGGGCTCAACAAGGTAAATGCAGAGAGGATGTTTCCCTTCATGGGGAAATCTAGAACTCAGGGGCATAGTTTCAGAATAAAGGGTCGCCCATTTAGAACTGAGATGAGGAGGAATTTCTTCTCTCAGATTGTCATAAATCTGTGGAATTCTCTGCCCCAGAGAGCCGTGGAGGCTGGGTCATTAAATACATTTAAGGTGTAGACAGATTTTTGCTAGCTAAGGGATGAAGGGTTATGGGGAGCAGGCAGGGAAGTGGCTTTGAGCCCAAGATCAGCCATGATCTTATTGAATGGCAGAGCAGGCTCCAGGGGCCAAGTGGCCAATTCCTACTCCTATATCTTATGTTCTTATTGATGGTGATGAAGGTGTGAGGGATATACCGAACCATGAAGTTACAGATTGTGGTGGAATACAATGCTGCTGGTGCTGATGGCCCACAGCGCCTCCTGGATGCCCAGTCTTGAGCTGTTAGATCTGTTCTTAATCTATCCCACTTAGCACGATGGTAGTGCCACACAGCACGATGGAGTGTGAAGTTGGGACTTGGTCTCCACAAGGACTGTGGAGGGGTTACCTCTACCAGTACTGTCATGGACAGATGCATCGTCGACAGGTATATTGGTGAGGATGAGGTCAAGTAAGTTATTCATTTGTGTTGGTTCTCTCACCAGCTGCCTTAAGCCCAGTCCGACAGCTATGTCCTTCAGGACTCTGACAGCTCGGCCAGTGCTGGTACTACCAAGTTACTATTGGTGATGGACAGTGAGGTCCCCCACCCAGAGAATATTCTGTGCCCTTGCTACCCCCAGTGCTTCCTCCAAGTGATGTTCAACATGGAGGAGTACTGATTCATTAGCTGAGGGAGGGCGGTAGGTGGTAATCAGCAGGTTTTCTTGCCCATGTTTGCCCTGAGGCCATGAAACTTCATGGGGGTCTGGAGTCAATGTTGAGGACCCCTAGTGTCACTCCCTCCCAACTGCATACCACTGTGTGCCGCCTCCTCTGGTGGGTCTGTCCTGGCAGTGGGACAGGACATACCCAGGGATGGTGATGGAGGAGTCTGAGATGTTGGCTTATAGGTACGATTCTGTGAGTATGACTATGTCAGGCTGTTGCTAGACTAGTCTGTGGGACAACTCTCCCAACTTTGGCAACAGTCCCCAAATGTTAATGAGGAGGACTTTGCAGGGTCAACTGGACTGGGTGTGCCTTTTCCATGTCCTAATTCGATGCCTAGGCCACAGCCGAGAGGTCCGTCCGGTCTTATTCTACTTCTTCTTTGTAGTGGTTTGATACAACTAAGAGGCTTGCTAGGCCATTTCAGAGGGCAATTAAGAGTGGTGTGGGATTGGAGTTACATCTAGGCCAGGCCGGGTAAGGACGGCAAGTTTCTTTCCCTAAAGTACATTAGTGAACCAGTTGGGATTTTGCAACAATCCGACGGCTTCATGCTCACTCTTATTGATACCAGCTCTTAATTCAAGATTTTTTTTAAAAACTGAATTCAAATGATCAAACTGCCATGGTGGAATTTGAGCTCATGTTCACTGGATTATCAGTCCAAACCTCTGGATTACTAGTGCAGTAATATAACCAGTACACCACACTATTAAAATAAATGTTATTGGTCTGCAGAAGGGATGGCACTCGGTCTAAAGCTCCATTCAACGCAATAGAGTTAACCTTACCCCTGATGCGTAGTCTCCAGTAATAGCAACTCTCTGGAACTCGGGTACATCTGTGTAAGACGGCTGCGTCATCTGATTGTCTGAGCCTGTTTGACGTGCCACTTCAGGGTCCTGGGTAACTGGTACTGATACAGCAATGGGCTTTGCTCTCTTCATCCTGACATGAAAACACAGTCCAGAAGTCGTTAATTAAAGCAAAGATTGAAACTGGGTTTTGAAACAGGTTACCGCCACCAGCGATTCCTTTGCCACAAGACCTTGCCCCCTGATGGCTTAGTTGGTAAATGCACTGCCTGCTATACTGTTGAGCCATGAGACCAGGGCTGCTTAACGTCAAACCCTGTCAGGTTGCTGACCTCAGCTGAGGTACCAGTCGGATCATTACAATTGGGCTCACTGCCTTAGACAATGGGTCACAGAACCCTATCCAGTCATCTCTGCTGGAAAGTGTGAGATGGACCTCAGGTAAAGGCAGACTAGGGCTTGGCAGTGCTGCTCCCATGATTGAATAGTCTGCGTAGTCTAAGACATGGTGTCTTGAGCAAGGTACCAGAGGACTACTAGCACTTGTGGAACTTTACCCCAGCGTGAGATGGTGTCTTTGCTTTGGGAGGGGAAAGGGATTCACCTGCTTCAGGTTAGCCCCAAACAGTGAAATCCACGCAATTGAGATCCTAGTTATTTTTAATCAGTCGATGGGAAGGGCAATGTCATGACACATTGGTGTTCAGGTGTCACAGATCACATGGCACTATTCAAAGAAAAACAGGTGAAAAACCGGTGTCAACCACTCATCCCTCAACCAACACCACCAAAACAGGGAAACTTATCTCATTTGCTGCTTGTGGGTGCTTGATGTTCACAAATTGGTTGTCACATTTCCCTGCATAACAACAATGACTCTATTTCAAAAGTTGTTCATTGGTTCTGAAAGTGTTTTAGGATACCCCGAGGATGTGAAAGGTATAAATGCAAGATCTTTCTTCTTCATCTTCGAACGCATTGTGCCACACAGCGGGCAGACAGTGGCCTGTGATTCCCACCTCAATGAGAAGGGGTGAACGGTACTATTCTACAAAGAAGAGGGTGAAACTTAAAGGATAAGCCTCATAGTCTACGAGCATTCAGCTCAAGGGCCATGGTGGAAGGTAAATAGCTAGAATCTCAGGTGTCTCAATTTCACTTTTTGAGGCTAATCTAATCTCTCACCATGGAGATAGGAAGAAACAAATGATTTATTAACAATTTATTAATAATCAAATACATAAGATGGTCACACATGAAATCGATAGAAAAATCAATAATGTAAATGCAAGTAATAGTTTTCTACTGGAAGTCAAATTTTTTCTCCCCTCTTGACAACTTATATTTCACTGTACCACTTTGGTCTCGCAGCTCTGACATTGGTTAGAGTCCCTCATATCCCATGAACACCCTGCACACTCCCCGCCTCCAGTCCCATTGCAGCAACTCCACAAACCACGGAGCATTGTCCTAATATTGGGAAGGCGGAAGCCATTATCTTCGGTCCCCGCCACAAACTCCATTCCCTGACCACCATTTCCATCCCTCATCCTGGCAACTGTCTGAAGCTGAGCCAGACCGTTCACCACCTTGGTGTTGTGTTTCACCCCGAGATGAGCTTCCGACCACACATCCGCTCCATCACCAAGACTGCCTACTTCCACCGCCATAACATCGCCTGACTCCAACCCTGTCTCAGCTCACCTGCTGCTGAAACCCTCATCCACGCCTTTGTTACCTCTAGACTTGACTATTCCAACACACAACGCTCTCCTGGCCAGCCTCCCACGTTCTACCCTACATAAACTTGAGCTCATCCAAAAGTCTGCTGCCTGTATCCTAACTCGCACCAAGTCCCGTTCACCCATCACTCCTGTGCTTGCTGACCTACACTGGCTCCCGGTCCAACAACAGCTCAATTTTAAAATCTTCATCCTTGTTTTTAAATTCCTCCATCTCTGTAATCTCCTACAGCCCTGCAAGCCTTCGAGATCTCTGTGCTCCTCCAATTCTGGCATCTTGCCATCCCCAATTTTAATCATCCCACTATTGGCAGCCATGCTTTCAGCTGCATTGGCCCTAAGCTCTGGAATTCCCTCCCTAAACATCTCCGTCTCTCTACCTCTTTCTCTTCCTTTAAGATGCTCCTTAAAATCTACCTCTTTGACCAAGATTTTGGTCATCTATCCTGATATCTCCTTCTGTGGCTTGGCGTCAAATTTTTTATTGATAATGCTCTTATTAAGCACCTTGGGACGTTGTGCTACGTTAAAGGTGCTATATAAATGCAAGTTGTTGTTGTATTTCAACTTTTGTGTTTTGGTACCTTTTCTCAATGGATTCCTTCGATTTTCTGTCAATTAGATTGTGTTGCATCTCAAGTTGCCCAATTGGACAATCTTCTGCCATGTCAAATGGCGAGATCTCGTCTCTTGAGTCTTCATCTTTGGCATCATGGGCAAAGACTTTCTCAGCTAAGATCCGTGCATCTTCATCTAATGCTAAAAAGGATAGTCAGGTGGTTATTTAAAATAACGAGAAGGGTTAGTTGATCAGCATTAAATTAATAGCGGTAGAAATCCACAGATTGACAAGTGTTAAGTTAGAGGGATTTCTGTGTTGTGGCACCGTACCCACTACAACTGGACTGGGGCAACTTTTAAACAAGTCTTTCTTGTAGAACTGCAAAACTTTTAAAATATATTTTAATCATTAATATAATGGTTTTAATGTAGCAAAACATCTGAAGATACTTACCAATGAGGTGGATTGGACACGGGTAGAGTCCAATGAGCAGGAGTAGGGAGCGGAATTCGGGGAGGTGATCAAAGGTGTGGTCAAAACAATAGGTTTCGAGAAAGCCTCTGAAATTGGGAGTGATGCAGCAAGATGTGGGGAGGAGGATGGGGGAGGGATTGAGGGAGACAATTCCAGAGTGTAGATCCACAGAAGTTGAAGGTTATGCCAGCAATGATTCAGAGGGAGGGGGAAAACAAGTCCAGATTCAGAAGTGAAGATGGTACAGGCCGGGATGTGTGACTGAAAGAGGTTGCAGAAGTAGAAGGGATTTGCAAATAAGGGCAGGCATTTTGAAATCAATGTGCTGGGACAACCTCCACTGGCACTTCAACTGCCCCAGCACATTGATTTCAAAATGCCTGCCCTTGTTTACAAATCCCTTCCACTTCTGCAAATAACAAGTGTTGGGTTGGCAAGTGTCTCATCTCCTGACTCCCCAAAGCCTTTCCACCGTCTACAAGGCACAAATAAGGAGTGTGATGGAATACTCTCCACTTGCCTGGATGAGTGCAGCTCCAACAACACTCAAGAAGCTCGACACCATCCAGGGCAAAGCAGCCCGCTTGATTGGCACCCCATCCACCACCTTAAACATTCACTCCCTCCACCACCGGCGCACCGTGGCTGCAGTATGTACCATCTACAAGATGCACTGCAGCAACTCGCCAAGGCTTCTTTGGCAGCACCTCCCAAACCCGCGACCTCTTCTGCCTAGAAGGAAAAGGGCAGCAGGCGCATGGGAACACCACCACCTCCAAGTTCCCCTCCAAGTCACACACCATCCTGACTTAGAAGTATATCGCCGATCCTTCATCGTCGCTGAGTCAAAATCCTGGAACTCCCTCCCTAACAGCACTGTGGGAGTACCTTCACCACACGAACTGCAGCAGTTCAAGAAGGCGGCTCACCTTCACTTTCTCAAGGGCAATTAGGGATGGGCAATAAATGCTGGCCTCGCCAGCGACGCACACATCCCATGAACAAATTTTTTTTAAGTGTTGGGCCAGGCAGTTAGAAATGCCAGCCACCGTATGACGTCAATCTGTCAAGTATCTCATCAGCCTTGTTTGATAAGACATATCAATCGTAAACTAAAATTATATTAAAATCATGCTTGATGACACGACTGTTGAATGCTGTCTGTGCCATTAAATTGCTTTCTTATTCAAGCAGGCAATGGAGCCATGTTAAAATAACTGTGCTTAATCTGTAAAGCTGACCAAAAACTGACAGTCTGATACTCAGAGGTGTGCACTATACATCATAAAAAGATTTTGCTGTCTTGAATTGTTTGTCTTACAAGACAACACTAATGTTGGAATGCTTTATTAAGAATAGGGCTGTTCCTCACATTGCCTGTGCCAGGACAAAGGGAGCGTACAGCCACTTTTCAATGTGTCAGCAAATCGGATGGAAACGGGAGATGTCAGCACCTGTTTACCTGTTCGATATAAAGCCCCCAGCTTCACCCGTACCCTTTCTTGTACAATGTGCAGATGGCACTGAAAGGAATAATCATTTCAAAGATACTTGTTAAAAATAAATTGCCAGTGTCATTTATGTAATGATATCAACAAATAGAGATGGTATTTGCCTGTTTGATTATGATGCCTTACCAGCATGTTTGCATGTATTGATTGCTTGTGCCTGACCAGCAGAGGGCATGTGACAGAGACAAGCAAGGCAGTTTAGTTTAGTTTCAGTTTTGTTCTAGATGCATCACTAGCATGATGTCTCCTGTAAATGCTGTATAAAGAGTTGAACAGACTTTAGATTAAAAGACATTCTCTTTCATAAATGTCTCATCATTGAACCCACAAAGAAATCAATATATGGTGTCAGAAGTGATTGAAAGAGATGAAGAGAAAAAACCTGAAGTTAAATCAGCTCTCCACAAATTAGCAAGCCAAAAGAGAACATCGTTGCTTACCATTGGAGAATAGCTAACGAAGTGAAAAAATGGAAGGTTTACACCCACCGGTGACGCTTCAGTTGACAGGTAATGTGGCTGAAAATTGGAGGAGGTTCAAACAACGTTTGGGGTTGTATTTATCAGCAATCGGAGCTGACGAGAAAGGTGATAAAATGAAAGCGTCACTGTTCTTACATGTTGTGGGTGATGAAGCGCTGGAGGTGTATAATAACTTCACATTCGCTGCTGATGGAGACAAAATGAAGCTAGATAAAATAATGGAACAGTTTGAGGCCTACTGCATACCTTAACGTGACGTTTGAGAGGCACAGATTTTTCACATGTGTACAGAAAATGGGTGATACTATTGATCAGTATGTGACTGAACTGAGAAACAGAAGCAAATCGTGTGAATTTGGGGGACTGACAGACTCGCTGATAAAAGACAGACTGGTGTGTGGTATTCCGAATAATGGTCTAAGGGAAAGACTGCTAAGAGAGCAAGATCTAGACCTGGGAAAAGCCATAGCACTGTGTAGGGCTACAGAGACTGTGAAGTTGCAGGCAAAGGAGCTGTTCAGTGACAGTAGCTGCAACGTGGATGCAGTGAGAATGAACGGACACAAACCGTTTAACAAAAAGAGCGCCAATGTGAAAAAAGAGGCGTGGCCAGCGAACGAAAATGAAAGAGACAATCGAAAGTCATGTCGTCGATGCGGTACACAGCATACACCAAAAAAGTGTCCAGCATATGGTAAAAAATGCAATAGTTGCAACAAAAACAACCATTATGCCCGTTGCTGTAAGAACCAAGCGCAACAAAGCAAGGTCCATACAGTAGATGAAAGCGAGATAGAGGAGTTCAATGTAGATGTTGTGTCTGAAAACAAAAAAGAAGAAAGAGACTGGATGTTGACACTAAAAGTGAATGACATACACATTCCATTTAAATTGGATACTGGAGCACAAGTTAATGTGATATCAGAGACTGATTTTAAGAAAATTAGACCCAGACCAAAGATACATGGAATAAAAGTGAAAGTGACAGGATACTCAGGTACTGAAATACCAGTGAAAGGAAGATGCATTGTCAAAGTGACACACAAGGACAGAGAGCACACGTTAGCATTAATCGTGGTGCCAAAGGATGTGCAAGCCATACTAGGTTTAAAAGCCTGTGAGAGACTGAACCTGGTAAAGAGAGTCCTCGTTGTGGAAAGCGAAGGAGAGACAGTCTATGATGAACTCATGAAAGAGTACAACGACCTATTTAAGGGTCTAGGCTGCATTCCAGGAGAACACACGATCAGAGTAGATAAAAGTATGACACCGGTCATACATCCATGCAGAAAAGTTCCGTTTGCTCTTCAAAAGCAACTGAAGGCAGAGTTGGACAGGATGGAAAGCCTGAACGTGATTCGGAAGATAGATGAGCCAACTGAGTGGGTGAGTTCCCTTGTCGTAGTGGACAAAAAGAATGGAAAGCTCAGAATTTGCCTGGATCCAAGAGATCTAAACAGAGCAATAAAGAGAGAGCACTTCAAGCTTCCTACACATGAGGAAATCATGGCACAGTTTGCAAATGCAAAGTATTTCAGCAAGTTAGATGCATCATCAGGATTTTGGCAGATGAAATTGGACGAAGCAAGTTCAAGACTGTGCACGTTCAACAGTCCATTTGGCAGATACAGATTCCTAAGGTTACCATTTGGCATTGCCTCAGCTCCTGAAGTGTATCACAAAACTATCCATATGATCTATGAGCACCTGGAGGGAGTTGATACATCAATGGATGACATCATAGTATGGGGAACCACGAGAACTGAGCATGACGAGAGACTGAAAAAAGTGCTGGAAGCAACAAGGAAAACAAACCTGAAGCTGAATAGAGAGAAATGCCAGCTCGGGGTGACAGAACTGACATTCGTGGGAGATATCCTTAGCAGTGAGGGCATCAGACCAGATCCCAGAAAGGTGTCCGCCATTGAGAATATGCCAAAGCCACAATGCAAAAAGGACGTGCAGAAGTTTAATGGAATGATCAACTACATGGGGAAATTCATATCCAACCTCTCAGAAAAGATGGCGCCACTGAGAAGACTAACTGAAAAGAACATAGAATGGGAATGGAATCATGAGCATGAGAAGTCATGGAGCGATCTAAAGAAACTGCTCACAGAGGAACCAGTTCTGAGGTTTTATGACCCAGCGAGACCCATCAAGATATCATCAGATGCATCACAGAGTGGGCTTGGTGCCGTTCTTCTGCAAAAATATGACTACTGGCAACCTATTGCATATGCATCGCGCTCAATGACAGACGCGGAGACACGATATGCTCAAATAGAAAAGGAGCTGCTCAGCATCACATACGCCTGTGAAAGATTTCACCAGTTTGTGGCAGGACAAGCAATCAGTGTAGAGACTGACCATAAGCCCTTGATTGTATTGTTCCAAAAGCCACTAAATAGCTGTCCACTTAGAATACAAAGAATGATGATCAGGCTGCAACGCTATACACTGAATGTTGCGTACACACCGGGTAAGCTGATGTATACAGCAGACACGTTGTCCAGAGCTGTTGACCCAAGTGAGCCCGCAAACACCACAATGGATGAAAAAGTGAACGCCTACGTGGACATGATCACAAGTGCACTGCCCATAGCAGATGCAAAAATGGAGCTCATAAAGACTGAGACAAACAAAGATGAAACAATGAGACGACTGAGGAAAAGCATCTTGGAGGGATGGCCCAGCATGAAGCAAGACTGCTCACCTGACATGGCAGAGTACTGGAACTGCAGGGCGGAACTATCAGTGGTCGAAGACATCATCTACAAAGGAAGTAAAATAGTTATCCCAAAGAGTCTGAGAAAAGAGATGTTAAAAAAGATCCATGGAGGACATCTGGGAATCGAAAAGTGTAAGAAAAGAGCACGAGAGGTGATGTACTGGCCACGAATCAACCAAGATGTGACAAATGAGGTGTCAAACTGCACAATATGCCTGAAATATTGAGCAAGCAATCCGGTAGAACCGCTAAAGCCACACCCAGCACCAGACAGACCTTACCAGAAGGTAGGCGCTGACCTATTCGTATGTCAAGGGAAGGACTATCTTGTAGTCACAGACTATTACTCCCTGTATCCAGAGGTTTGTAGACTGCACACCACCACTGCAGATGCTGTGATAACATGTATGAAAGCCATATTCTCCAGACATGGCGTGGCAAGCGAGGTCTTCACAGACAACGGACCCCAGTTTTACAATGCAAGTTTCCGACACTTTGCCAAAGAGTGGGACTTTGTCCACACAACGTCAAGTCCTCACTATCCACAGTCCAATGGACTAGTGGAAAAATCGGTCCAGACAGTGAAAAGACTGATGTACAAGGCAAAAGACAGTGGAACTGACTTCTACCAAAGCATGCTTGTATACCACACAACGCCGCTTGAGTGTGGTAAGTCACCAGCCCAACTCCTGATGGGACGTCGGCTAAGGTCAAACCTACCCATCCCGGAGAACCTCCTGAAAACAAAAGAGGGGGAGAAAGTGAGGAAGTTCAAAGAACAACAGAAAGAAAAGCAAAAGTACTACTATGACAGAGGAGCACAAAACCTACCTAAACTCCACACTGGTGACCAAGTAAGATTCAAAGACAAAACAAACACATGGACTCAGAAGGGAACTGTCCTGAGTGAAGTTCAACCAAGATCATACACCATTCAGACAGATGAGGGTGCTGTTCTGAGAAGAAATCATCGAGACCTTCTCATGGGACCAGCCACAGCAGGCCAAGAGACTGATACTGTTGAACAACCTGATCACACCGCTGAGAACACATCATCTGAGGCAACAACTCAGATTCAAGGGCAATCAATCAGAAAATCCTCACACACGTGAAGCCTCCTGAGAGACTCATTGAGCAAATTTAAGGACTATTGTTATAGAAGGAAGTAATGTTATCTTATTCTTTCTTCAAGTTCTAGTGTATTGACATATTTCATGTGAACACACAAAGCAAGGTTAAAAAACCTTGATCATGATAATGATAATGTAAGTTCATTAAGTGTTACAGTTAAAATGCAGATTAATACAAAGAAAACATGTTGTTAGTTAAAAGTAAAATACTTTTGTTTTAAGAAAAGGAGATGTAATGATATCAGCAAATAGAGATGGTATTTGCCTGTTTGATTATGATGCCTTACCAGCATGTTTGCATGTATTGATTGCTTGTGCCTGACCAGCAGAGGGCATGTGACAGAGACAAGCAAGGCAGTTTAGTTTAGTTTCAGTTTCGTTCTAGATGCATCACTAGCATGATGTCTCCTGTAAATGCTGTATAAAGAGTTGAACAGACTTTAGATTAAAAGACATTCTCTTTCATAAATGTCTCGTCATTGAACCCACGAAGAAATCAATACAATTTACACTTCATCTAGAGCCATCTTTTGTTTCTTAACTTGTCCCATTACCATCTCCTTTTGCCTTGCACCATCATCCCTTTCATCTCTTAATCTCTCCTGCCTTCCATCCTATCACAGACCTTCCCTTTTGTTCTTTCCTCCCCTCCCCCCTTTCCCTGCCCCTACACTTGCTTAAAATCTGTTCCATCTCCAGCTTTTTCCAGTTCTGACGAAGGGTCATCGACCTGACACGTTAACTCTGTTTCTCTCTCCACAGATGCTGGCTGACCTGCTGAGTATTTCCAGCATTTTTGGTTTTTATTTATGCCTAAATCTAAACGTTAGTATCCGTAAAACAAGCCCCATGTGTTTGACACTGTAAGTCGATCTAGTGGGACAGTCTTCAGGATTCTTTGCTGCTTTTCCCTGGTCCAGCTGCTTCTTTTACTGTTCTGGTCTCTGCCAGTGCCAGTGAGGTAATGATGTTGTTCCAGCTGGCATGGAAAGTTTCACGTCTCACTCTTGCCCTTCTGCATCTTGGTTCAATTACATCTATCATTCTGCTGGTTCCCCTGAAACTTCTACCTATTGCTCTTGATCAGTCTGCGGTGTCCCATTACAGATTTATTGCCACAAATCCACTATTAGAGCAGCTAAACATAACTTTATTGAAAAGAAGCATTAATTGCCATAACTTTCTCTTACAACGTCTGTGAATCTTCCTTTCCGCCCTCTTCCCTCCTCAGTTGCTAACTCTCCTACAGTGAAAGATGGACTTTTTGACTCATTCTCCAATTCTAATTTTGATGATCTTGTTACAGAATCTCCCTCTATTGCTCCGTTCTATTCTACCCAACATCGAGTTTTACCCCCACCTATGTCTATGGGACCCTCTGCTCTCTGGACTCCATCAAGACCAGAAGTCCCTTCAATTTATATGAACCATGTTTTCATTTCATGCACAGTAATCATAGACTCAATAAAATCAAGATTTTGGAAAGGCAGTTTATTCAAAAACAAACCCATTCTCACTGTCAGACTATAGAACCCACACTTAAGCACATGGATTGCTTGACACACTGTCCAGTGTCATGCAATGGCCTAAGTCCCTATGCCCTGTCAAGACCACTCATTGCTTTGCTATATTCTAAACTTCCAGACTGAATCACTGCCTCATAACATACCCCCAGGAAACTCTAATTACATTTCAACATAATATAGAGAGCTAGAAAGAATGGAGATTCCTTAAAGTACACCATAAATATCTTCCTTGTTCCTGACAGGTATTGCGAGATAATGTGAATGAGCTAGTCCTATCTCACGATAGCAATCAAACCTGCCCAACAGAAGCATTTCAAGAAGAAGGTATTGGTTTTAATTCTCCTGCAGACACCCACTTGTGATCAATTCAGTAAGAGAGAGAAAGAGCGCTTGGACCCCACATAGTTACAGCAACCAAACTGGATTCCTAACGTAACAAGTCATGTTAAAGGCATAAACATTTCCCTCCATGTGTCTGAAAACTGCTCAGCTCAACTCAAACATTTTCTTACACCGGACTGTGGTGTAGATTAGCTTGCAGTACTTGGGAATGTTTTGTACCTGGTTTCTTGACTTTAGACATCTTGGCTTGTAGTTTGCAGTGATTTCCCCGACTGAGGCAGCACGCAGTAGTGGGTGGTTGAGTGTCGATCTGAGGCTCTTACACAGCGTTAAGTCTGCTCTTTAATTGCTGCTTGATCTCGCCTGGTCCTCTCCTATAAAAGGCTGGAAGTATTTATACACATAGCTATTTCTGGAGGAGCGTCCTCGTGCGTGAATGCTGTGTGATAGATATCGCTGTGCAGTTACTGGGTTACCACCCTGAATTTAAAAAAAACATTTTTTATTGGATTTTCTCAATCATATACACATCATATAAATGTGTGTTAGATAAAATATTTTATCTAATCCATCACAACCAACGCTTGAGCAAATCATCTAGGCTGCCACAACTTGCACTGGTTTACATGAAGCCATTTTGTGCGTTTCAGGAGTTTTACTGCATATACCATGGGGCTCGCTTTATCCACGATGTTATAAGGCCCCATGTACAGCGGCTCGAACGCCCCTACTCGGGCGTAATTACGGACCATTACCTGGTCTCCCACCTCCCACTCGTGGGTTCTCTGGGGTTCTAATGAAGGGATTATTACTAGTCCTAGCCCCTTTAGGGCTACCCCAGATCAGGCGTATTCCCCAGACGTTCACTTTCAACTAAAGTTTGAGGTAGCCGAATCCTAAAGACGCTTAATTGGGTCTAAAGGTCCAGACTATCTCCCCCTAAAGGAAAGGAACAACCTGAAAATGTTACCGTCCTCCAGATAGCACTTTTAATAAGTTTAGCTAGACTGTAACGTTCCGGATATTATGAGGGTCCGGAAAATTCCCCCAGAATTCTGCAACTCCTCACCAAAGAGCGTACAGAGATTGAGTTCGCGAGTTTGATACTGAAGTACTATGTGAGACAATTCTATAAATATATAGATTTATTAAAGAACTGACATGTAATTTACAGTTAGTGATTCAATTGCAACATCAACAGTTCCAAAAACAGAAATCTTACAATTCTATTATCAGAGATCCTTATTCTCAAATCTTAACTTCTCTAGTTTTACAGTTCTTAGTTTATTCCAGGATATCCACCAAAATCAAATACAATACCGTTGATCCCCGAGATACAAAGAGCTGTAGACTTACAGAGCTTGCCTCTGAAGCCGAGAATCGCTTTGCCCTTTCAAGCGAATCTATCTTCCCATTTGAAAGTTCAATTTTTATACCCTATTGCAGTGGTATTTCCTTTGAAGTTTTCTGCTGATGTAAGCTAATTATCTCTAGTCATTTTTCTGCTGACCCCTGCTATTTTTACAGTTAGATCAGCTTGTAGCATTAAGAATTATGTCTCTACCTTTAGGTGTTTGAAGCTTATCATAAAAAATGGTGTGGAGCAGGTGCATCTATTTGATGTCATTCTTACTAAAGTCTTCTGTGCAATTCTTAAGTCACCTCAGCTGGCTGCAACACAGAATCGTGTCTCCTAGGTGTTCCAAGTTCAACACAAAAACAATGTGACGGCTGGTGCCTCCCCCACTTGATGCCATTCCCACGAAGGCATATGTTTCTTAATTTTATGTGATTCTTTCCGAAGTGTTGGTTTAAGATACCATAACAGGGTGTACCATTGTGTTCTTTCCAAAGCTGCAGACTTCAGAAGCCTTTAACCTTTTGTTTCAACAAGGCTATTGATTCAGTGTCAACAACTTATCTTATCTCAATAGCCTGCATGCTGTTCACAGCTTCTCCATTGTTAGGTTTTTTGATTTTCAAACCTAGTATGTCATGTTTTAATAAAGTCAGAATTATTTTATAGAATGGTGTATTTTTCTGAATAGGTATATTGCTTATTCCTTCACACTAACAGCAGCTGTTTTTTCCAGTGCTGGTTCCCTATGTTACTGGCTGCCTGCCAGTGAATCTGTTTCAATGTCTTGTACAGATTCTGGACAAAGCTGTCCCGGTTTACCTCCCTGACCTGTAATTCGGTGAGGACCGGCACCAAAACATGGGTTGGGGTGCGCATCATCCTCCCGGTCATAAGCTCATGTGGGGAGTACCCTGTGCTTCTGGAGGGGCTGGCCCGGACACCCATTAAAACTAGAGGCAAGACCTCATCCAATCTCTGCGGGAACGGGCTTATCTCCTTCCTCAGTCTTTCTTTCAGTGTCCGGTTCATGCGCTCCACAATCCCCGATGACTGGAGGTTGTGAGCTACATGTCACTTCCCTGCCCCGTGAAATGGATCCCTTGGTCGGACTCCACGACCTGTGGCAGCCCCCCACCGGGAGAACACTTCCCTCACCAGGATTCTAGCTGTTGCTAGTGCCGTGGCTGCTCGGCAGGGGAAGGTTTCCACCCACTTGGAGAATATGTCCACCAGGACTAAACATTACTTGTTGCCTGCTTTAGTGGTGGGCAGTGGTCTGATGAAATTGACCTGCAGGGACGGCCACGGCCCCTCTACCCTCCTGGTGTGTACTATGGGGGCTTTCCTGCGCTGCAGATCGGGGTTATTGGCTGCGCACACCAAACAGTGCGTACAGAAAACACGGACATCCTCCCTGAGCTGGGGCCACCACCCTGCCTCCTCTACCCTTTGCCAGGTAGTTTCCGGCCTTGGGTGTCCCGCTCCCGGGTCCCCATGGGCCAACTGGAGGAACTCCTCTCGGTGCTGCGCTGGGACTACCCACCGATCCCTTTGAAAAGCATCCCCTCTTTGATACTAATGTCCGCTGCCCCGAACGGACCTTCTATGGACTGCCCATTCTCCCTCTTTACCAGGACGGCCTTAAGGACAGGATCCTGGGCTTGGACCTGCTTTAAGTCCGGGGCCAAAGCTACCCCCTGTGGGTCTCCCTTGTCCCGGATTGTGGCTACCGGACCTGCTTTGTACAGATCCCAGAATACTCCTTCCCTGGCCCCGTTTGGCCAGCTCGTCTGCCTTTTGGTTGTCCTCCCACTTGGGCTCTGTCTTTGAATGGGCTTTGACTTTGTGAATATAGTGATCTCCCCAGGTGCCTGTGGCCTCCAAAATTTTATCTAGCATCGGTGCTGTTGCTAGGGGCTTCCCATCTGCGGACTTGAATCCGCACCTGGCCCAGATTGCCAAGTATTCCGTGCATGAGTTGCATGTGAACAGAGTCCGAGCAAATGGTGTAGGGGTGGGGAACTCGTCGGGGTGGGTGTCCATTTACGCCACCGCTGCCAGTTTGGCGTGCTGAGCGCTCAGGGTGTTGGGGAGTTTAATGGCCTTCGTTATTTTAGCCGTAGGGTCATAGATTCCGCATCCGGTGAGACGCTCCCCCTTCACAACCGAACTGGACCCGTCTATTGAGATGTCCCGGCCCGGAATCCTTCATCTGCATCCCACACCCCTTCTACCATACACGTGTGGGCCGCCCCTGAGTAAATCATGTTGGCTGCTAGCTTGGGCTCGGTCAACCCGGGTGGCATAGTGGTTAGCACTGTTGCCTCACAGCGCCAGGGACCCGGGTTCAAATCCGGCCTCGGGTGACTGTCTGTGTGGAGTTTGCACATTCTCCCTGTGTTTGCGTGGGTTTCCTCCGGGTGCTCCGGTTTCCTCCCACAGTCCAAAGATGTGCGGGTTAGGTTGATTGGCTATGATAAAAATTGACCCTTAGTGCTAGGGGGATTAAATACGTGGGGTTACGGGGATAGGGTGGGATATGTGTTGGTGTAGGGATTCCGGGGATCGGGTGGGATATGTGTCGGTGCAGGCTCGATGGGCCGAAATGGCCTCTAGCTGCACTGTGGGGTTTCTGTGAATTCTGTGAACCCCTGCACTCTCAGATTCATCTGCGAGAGCAATAAAGTCCAGCGAGCAATGCGAGCACTGATCACTGTCCTGTCCTTTATTCTCCCGTCCAACAACATCTGAGTGGGGGTATGGTGGGTGAGTAGAACTATCAGGGATGATCCCGTAAAGAGCTGTGAGCGCTTTATGGCCCAATGCATGGCCAGGAGATGCCTCTCGCAGTTGGAATATCCCCGTTCTACCTCGGTGAGAACCCTAGATGAGTAGACCACGGGCCGTAGCTTGCCGTGTCGCTCCTGGAGCAACACCGCGCTCAAGCTATCCCTGCTGGCTGCTACCTCTAAAAAGAATTCTTCCCTACCGTTAATGGCTCCCAATGCAGGTGCCATTTGCAAATCCTCTTTGAGGCGAGTGAACACTTCCTGGCAGTTCTGATCCCACTCCCACTCGACTCCCTTGCAGAGGAGCTGAAGCAGAGGGGCTGCCGTGGCTGCGTAACCCTCTATGAAGTCCCGGTAGTACCCTGTGAGTCCCAGAAAAGACCTTACCCCTGTTACGTCCTTGGGGACTGGTAACTCCTGTCCTGCCTTTCTTTTCACCTCATCTATGGCCCTTTCCCCTGCTCTTACAGTCAGCCCGAGGAATTTGATTTCCTCGCGGCCGATCTGGGCTTTCTTCGGGTTTACTTTAAACCCGGCCTCCCTCAGCAGCTCGAGCAACTCGGCCAGTAGTGGCCCATGCTCCTCCCCCTCGGCGGAGAACAAAAGCAAGTCATCCACGTACTGGATTAACTGGCGGGGTCGGCTGAAGCCTTTTAATGCGTCTGCCATGCATTGGTGGAATATGGAGGGGCTGTTGTGGAACCCCTGGGAAAGGCATGTCCATGTCTACTGCTGCCCTTTAAAAGTGAATGCAAACTTGTGTTGGTCTTCCCGTCTGAGGGGAATCGACCAAAACCCGTTGGAGATATCGAGCACCGTGAATGTGGTTGCGGTTGCTGGAATGCTCCCTATCAGATCGGCGACAGCTGCGACTGTGGGCGCGCAAGCTGGGATGTTCTTATTGAGGACCCGATAGTCCACGGTGGTTCTCCACGACTGGTCGGGTTTCTTCACCGGCCAGAGTGGTGAGTTTGTAAGGATTTGGGGGCTTCTTTAAACTGGTTTAAAGTAATTTTCCTGGTCTTGCAGGACCAATTCCAATAAAACCAATTTTTTACAGCGGTTACGAATCGCTACCCCTCCTTTAGTTCTGAGTGGAGGAACTTATAATTAATGATATTAAAACGGAACAAGTGGTTTGGATGAGAGAAAAAAATCAAGTTTTATTACCTAAATAAACTACAATCAAAAGAATAAATAAACTACAATCAAAAGAATAAACTATACCACACAAACACAGTAATTACAGTAAAACTATATAACAGGGGGTTGCAGACGGCGAAAACGAGGGATACATTGGCTACAATGTTATTTAAACAATCTTAGCAATACCCTTAAATCACCACCCCTTAACTCCTGCTAAGTTGCCTTGTTGAAGAGTCAGAACACCCTGCTCACCTGTGGTCCAGCGAAGTAAGAGAGCGAGCTAGCTTCTCAGCCGCTATTTTTATACCTGGTGAGGTCCTGCCGTTCTGCCTTGCAAGGGCTGTGTGCAAAATTCCCCACCCAAAGGGGTCCAATACACAAGAGAAAGCTGTGATTGGCTAACTCAAAGTGGTTAGACTGGGTTAATGTGTCTGCCGGAGCTTCCAGGGCTGAAACAAAAGGGAGATACAACTGCTCTATTGTCCAGTGCTGGGTGATTTAAAACCCATTCAAATCTTGAATGATTCCCATTCAAGGTGCAAAAGTCTCTTCTGCAGTTTAGATGTATCCACTCGATATACAAACAAATGCTAATAGCATTCAATTGCTTTGTAAACAAAGCATTGTCCTTTGTCTTCGGCCATGTGGTGACAGCCATTTTTATCCCTGGAAATTTAAAAGCACATCGCCCAGGGATTCTTTAATCAAAAAAATGAATCTTCAGAACTGTAAATTATTGCGAATTCTTACAGTCCGCCCTTGGATACTTCCAGCTTGCTTGTAGTATCCTCTTGAAGAAATGAGCAATAATTTCTGACCCCCCACAAACAACCATCCCCTGTATTTACCTAATAGCTATCTGCCACTGATCCCCGTCCCATCTATTCCCCTTAAATTCAAGAAAAAAAACCATGGTACGGTAGGCATCTTACAGATACTTCAGTTTTCAATAAGGGGTCTCATACCCCTACACGCTTGTAAAATTATACAGTGTAAACCAAATTTACAATCACCTTTTTTTTACATCATACGTTATTACAAAATGTTGCAATCTTAGTTACACAATGTACTCAAAAATTATTGCAAGCACGGAGAGGGTCCTACGCCTCTGCTCAACTTGGAGTTGTCACAAACTGGTCCCAAGCACGGAAAGGATCCGACGCCTCTGCTCAACTTGGGGCTGCAACACAAAATACAAAAAAAAAATCATTAAACAACATGCTTAAATGAACCCCGATCACGTGCCGATGATGGGTCGCAAAGTTCGAGTGGGTATTGCTCCTCCCACTCGGGCAGTGAAAGTACCTTCCACCCCCCTTTGATCGTCTTAAACTTTAAAACAGGCAGAATGGATTTACCGACCAGCCTGCTCCACCAGCCCCGAACTGTTCCCTTGTCCCTTTGTGGAGGCGGGGTACCCCTCACGTTTAAATTACCTTGGCACAGACCGAGACCGGGGAGTATGGGATCTCATGACTCCCAGTCCCTCCCCCTCCCGTCTTCCCTCGACTGGCTGCAGAAAATGATGGGTGCCTGTGTGGCGGCTCTCCCTGGCCCCACACTGATCCGGCCACCCACTCATCCTTCCCAGCCACACTTATCCTCTTTGCCCGTGGGCCCCCGGGTGAGTTCCTCCCTCCCCCGACCGCACCCACACGACTCAATGGGTCTCCCCCTCCTCTATACAATCATTCCCGGGCCATCACCACCCACCCCCAGGGAACGCGTCCCTATCACAAGGCGCCCGCGCTTCCCCATCGTGACTCTTCAACAGCAAGGTCTCCCGCACGTGAACTTCGGTCAGGATAGTGCTGGGTTGGGGGCCGTGCCCCACCCAGCTGGAGCCATCTCCTCCCCGTAGGAGGAGTAGGCAAATTCCTCCGGACTCTGTCCGGTTTTTCCCGAAGATCGCTGCGGGGTCTCCTGGATTCGTCCAGTGGCGAGGTGATCCCCAACATTCCGTATCTTCATTCGATGTCCAGCTCGGGCTGGGCGAACATGGCTGCTTCATTTTCCCATCTCCTGCAAAAACTTAAAAGGGACATGCAGCCAGGTGTGGTAAACCACTGTCATACCTGTCTGTGTCTGTATGTGTATTCCACTAGGTACAGGTCTGGACATGCCTCGGCTGACTCCTCCCACTATTCCAGGTATATAAGTGACTACCTCCCAGTCCCTTAGTATTCTGGACGGGTCGACCACTCGAGACAAGACCTTCATTCTTTAGTTAATAAAAGCCTGATTGTTACTCGCTCAACCTCAGTCTTTTGAGTAATTGATGGCGCATCAATTTTATTAACTAAATTTTTTATAATGGAGAAGATCCTCACACCAGCATGCCTGGACCTGGACAGTCGGGAAGCGGACGCTTCCACCAAGTTTGCTCACTGGCTCACGTGCTTCGAGACATTCCTGACTGCCTCCACTGCGGTCGAAACGGATGCGGACAAACTGTCTGTCCTGTTCTCCAAGGTGAACCACCGAGTGTACTCAGTCATCCGGGACGCGACCTCGTACACAGCCGCCCTCCAGCTCCTCAAGACCCAGTACACGCGCCCTGTGAACGAAGTATATGCTAGGCACCTTCTGGGGAGTCGCAAGCAACAACCTGGGGAATCGACTGAGGAATACCTCCAAGCACTGTCCGTGCTTGGCCGGGCCTGTGGGTGTAAGGCGGTAACGCCCACTAAGTACACGGAGGAACTGATCCGGGATGCCTTCGTAGCGGGCCACAGGTCCAACTACACCCGACAGCGACTGCTGGAGCAGAGTGACCTCACCCTCGACAAAGCCTCCGACATCGCACTAACGCTGGACGCAGCCTTCCGGGGCATGGATGCCTACTCCTCTGCACCGTGGACGCCGCGGGGAACGACAACCTGGGACACGGTAGGACAGCCCCATAGCACCGTGCCACCCCAGCCACAGCCCAACAACGGCCCAACTACCGCAGCAGTGTCCCAAAGCCAGACAGCAGTATCCCAAGGCCAGAAATGCTACTTCTGTGGCCAGGCCAAACACCCCAGAGCGCGCTGCCCGGCGAAGAATGCGACCTGCTCGGGCTGCGGGAAAAAGGGACACTACACCAGCGTCTGCAAGGCCAAAGCCACCCCGAACGCCAGCAGCGCCGCGTGTGGGCCGTGCGAGCCGCCATCTTGGGCAACCCCAGCCATGTGCGAACCACCGCAGCAGCAGCCATCTTGGACGACTCCAGCCACATGGGAATCATGGACACCGCCATCTTGGACACCAGCCGGGATGCAGCAGACCGCCAACCCCCCCCATCTGATACTCGCAGCAACACACCGACCCCTACGCTGGCCTCTGTGACGCTGGACCAAACGAGACCGCACCAGCTAGCTCGGTCCAAAATGGACGTTAAGGTAAACGGCCATGCAATAAACTGCCTTTTTGACTCCGGGAGCACAGAGAGCTTCATCCACCCCGACACGGTGCGGCGTTGCTCTCTCCCAGTCCTGCCTGCGCACCAGCGGATTTCTATGGCCTCCGAGTCCCAGTCAGCGGACATTGGCGGCTACTGCGTGGTGACACTAGTAGTAGACGGGACTGTGTTCAATAATTTTAAACTCCTGGTCCTGCCCGACCTCTGCGCTGCCGTTCTACTGGGGTTGGATTTCCAGTGCCACCTCAAAAGCGTTACGATGGCGTACGGTGGCCCCCTCCCCCCACTCACAGTCCACAGCCAGCAGCCTCCAAATTGCCCGCCGCGCACCAGATGCAACCTCTCCACACTCAGAGTCCCACCCCCCCCACTGTTTGCTAACCTCACCCCCGACTGTAAGCCCATCGCCACAAAGAGCAGGCGATACAGTGCCGGGGACAGGGTTTTCATCAAAACCGAAGTGGAACGGCTCCTGAAGGAGGGGATTATTGAGGGCAGCTCCAGCCCCTGGCGAGCCCAGGTTGTGGTCGTTAAGACCGGCGAGAAACAACGCCTGGTCATCGACTACAGCCAAACAATAAACCGCTACACCCTGCTGGACGCCTACCCACTCCCCCGCATAGCTGACATGGTCAACCAGATCGCGCAGTACCGCGTCTTTTCGACCATTGACCTGAAATCAGCGTACCACCAGCTCCCCATCAGCCCTGAAGACTGCCAGTATACTGCTTTTGAGGCAAACGGCCGCCTCTATCACTTCCTTAGGGTTCCCTTCGGCGTTACCAACGGGGTCTCCGTCTTCCAAAGGGAGATGGACCGGATGGTCGATCAAAACGAGCTGCAGGCCACTTTCCCTTACCTAGATAATGTGACCATCTGCGGCCATGACTTGCAGGACCATGACGCAAACCTCGAGAAATTCCTCCGCACCGCCCAACTCCTGAACCTGACATATAACAAGGAGAAGTGCATATTCCGCACAGACCGCCTCGCCATCCTTGGCTGTGTTGTAGAACACGGGGTCATCGGTCCCGACCCGGACCGGATGCGTCCCCTTATGGAACTCCCACTGCCCCACTGCCTAAAAGCTCTGAAGAGGTGCCTAGGGTTTTTTTCCTACTACGCTCAGTGGGTCCCCTACTATGCAGACAAAGCCCGTCCGCTGATCAAGTCCACCTCTTTTCCCGTGACGGCAGAGGCCCGCTTAGCCTTCCACCGTATCAAGGAAGACATTGCCAAAGCCACCATGCACGCAGTGGACGAATCCATCCCCTTCCAGGTGGAAAGCGATGCGTCCGACTTCGCTCTGGCCGCCACCCTTAATCAGGCGGGGAGACCTGTGGCATTCTTCTCACGAACCCTCCAGGGCCCAGAGACCAGACACTCCGCGGTCGAGAAGGAGGCCCAGGCTATCGTGGAGGCTGTGCGTCATTGGAGGCACTACCTGGCCGGAAAACGATTTACCCTGCTCACTGACCAGCGTTCAGTTGCTTTTATGTTCAACAACAAGCAGAGGGGCAAAATCAAAAATGACAAGATCTTGAGGTGGAGAATCGAACTTTCCACCTACAATTACGAGATCTTGTACCGGCCTGGGAAGCTCAATGAACCCCCAGATGCCCTATCGCGTGGCACCTGCGCCAGCGCGCAGATCGATAGGCTGAGGGCCCTCCACAATGACCTCTGCCACCCGGGGGTCACCAGGTTCTTCCACTTCATCAAGGCCCGCAACCTGCCTTACTCCATCGAGGAGGTCAGGACCATGACCAAGAACTGCCAAGTCTGCGCTGAGTGCAAACCGCACTTTTATAGACCAGACAGAGCCCACCTGATAAAAGCCACTCGCCCTTTCGAACGCCTGAGCGTCGATTTCAAAGGGCCTCTCCCCTCCTCCGACCGCAATGTGTACTTCCTCAACATCATTGACGAGTACTCCCGGTTCCCGTTCGCTATCCCCTGCCCGGACATGACCAGTGCCACGGTCATTAAATCTCTGAACAGCCTCTTCACCCTGTTCGGTTTCCCCAGCTATATCCATAGCGACCGGGGCTCATCGTTTATGAGCGACGAACTCCGCCAGTACCTGCTCGCTAGGGGTATAGCCACAAGCAGGACCACCAGTTACAACCCCCGGGGGAACGGACAGGTGGAAAGAGAGAATGCAACTGTTTGGAAGGCCGCCCTACTAGCCTTAAAGTCTAGGGGCCTTCCGACCTCCCGCTGGCAGGAGGTGCTCCCCGATGCGCTCCACTCGATTCGGTCACTTCTCTGCACTGCCACCAATGCCACCCCTCACGAGAAAATGTTTGTCTTCCCAAGGAAGTCCACATCGGGGACATCGCTACCGCCATGGCTGACGTCCCCAGGGCCGGTACTACTGAGAAGACACGTGAGGGCCAATAAAACGGACCCCCTGGTCGAGAGGGTCGGCCTCCTCCACGCCAACCCCCAGTACGCTTACATTGCGTACCCGGACGGGCGGGAGGACACAGTCTCCATACGAGACCTCGCACCCTCGGGGACCGCTGTAACCCACTACCCATTACCACCCCCCCCCACGACCCGATATCCAACCCCAGCAGCCGGCATGCCTGAGCCCGTCACCCACGAGGACTACACTCCAGGGCCCCAGCCTACACGGGACGCGACGCCGGAAGCTCCACCACCCCTGCCGTCGCCACGTCGATCACAGCGGTAGACAAGACCTCCGGAGAGACTCCAATACACGAACTTTTAAATACACTTCACCCCGCCGGACTCATTTTTAAACAAGGGGTGAATGTGGTAAACCACTGTCATACCTGTCTGTGTCTGTATGTGTATTCCACTAGGTACAGGTCTGGACATGCCTCGGCTGACTCCTCCCACTATTCCAGGTATATAAGTGACTACCTCCCAGTCCCTTAGTATTCTGGACGGGTCGACCACTCGAGACAAGACCTTCATTCTTTAGTTAATAAAAGCCTGATTGTTACTCGCTCAACCTCAGTCTTTTGAGTAATTGATGGCGCATCACCAGGTCTCACTGACCTGCTGCCTTAGGTGGAGACATGGTCGGGTCCCTCGACCTCGGACCAAAAATACAAACATTTGGCACACATGTAAACTTAAACTCTTTGCACTTTAACTTAAAACTAGTTAAATCAACAAAACTTAAAATCCACCTTAAAAAATTATACACACACATAGCTATAATACAAATGCCGCCCGTCTCCGGACGGCCAGTCTAATCTCTGGCACTGTCGCAGATTGCTGCTGGCTGCAGCGAAGCTGGACTGCCTCCTGTCTCTGGTCCCCCGCAGCTTATGGCTGTTGAGTGGGGGCCTCTGTTCTCTGGCTTCTCCCCGGCTCAGGAGTCCGCCCTACTCCACTGTAAAGTGGGTGACCATGCTTTCTTAGGCTGGGGCACCCGCTGAGACCTTCTGAGGGGTGTCTCTATGGGGGAAACTTTGGCTGGCGGACCCTGAGCTTGGGTCACAGCCCCAGCTGGCTGGGAACCTTCTCCCCCATGTCCAAATAGCCCGCACTGTATAATGTACCTGGCAGCCTGCCGTTGCAAATCTCTCTCTGGGTTTGTCTGCTTTTCCCTGGAAACAAGTCACAGTTCCTGTTTTTATAGGCTGTGAACTTGAACTTGCATGGACAGCAAACTCATGTTCCCTCACCCAGGTGGCTTTAACTGGGGAATTTTGGACCTGCCTTTTTCCTGGGGCCAAAACTATCCCCTGTGTGCCTCCCTTGTCCCGGATTTCTGCTACTGGACCTGCTCTACAGGGGTCCCAGAACTCTCCTTTCCTGTTCCCTGGCTTAAACAGCTTACTCGGAATATGAATGGCTCCTCCCCCCACACAAGCCACAGTGCTTGCCTGTGAACTCGAACATGCTGTGGGCTAAGGATTCCTATTCTCAGGCTCACTCCTCACGGGCGGACCGTACCTCCGTTGTTGGAGGGGGTACACTGGTCCTGGTCCCCGCCTGCCTAGCGGGATCTGCTGGTGTTCTCCTACCACCCCATTGTCCACCCCTCCTTGCTGCCAGAGCTCCTCAAGACTCGGAGCTGTGGGCTGCGGTCTTGGGGTCTCTAATTCCCAATCCAGCACCGTTCTGGGTGCTGCCTGTGGGATGGTTCTACTTGGGCTGCCAGTAAAGTCCAGCTGACCTGCCTTCAGGTTGATCACGCAAATCATTCCCCTTGCTATCTTTAAAACCACGTTAAGGCTTTCTATCTCTGCCCTACAGGGGCCATGATTTTCAAGCTGGGACTCCCGATTCTTGGCCTCTTTAAACTCCTCCTGCTCTCCCATCTCACCCTTCCTAGCCCAGCCACCTATACCCCGATAGGTCAGCTTACACACTGCCACTACCTTCCGCAGGGCTGCCCACAGGCTGAAAGCAAGAAAGACAAGAGCTGATGCTTTCTCCAGATCCAGAGCACTTATTAAATCAAAAACTGCCTCCACTCCTACCTGGCTCACCATTGTAAGGATTTGGGGGCTTCTTTAAACTGGTTTAAAGTAATTTTCCTGGTCTTGCAGGACCAATTCCAATAAAACCAATTTTTTACAGCGGTTACGAATCGCTACCCCTCCTTTAGTTCTGAGTTGAGGAACTTATAATTAATGATATTAAAACGGAACAAGTGGTTTGGATGAGAGAAAAAAATCAAGTTTTATTACCTAAATAAACTACAATCAAAAGAATAAATAAACTACAATCAAAAGAATAAACTATACCACACAAACACAGTAATTACAGTAAAACTATATAACAGGGGGTTGCAGACAGCGAAAACGAGGGATACATTGGCTACAATGTTATTTAAACAATCTTAGCAATACCCTTAAATCACCACCCCTTAACTCCTGCTAAGTTGCCTTGTTGAGGAGTCAGAACACCCTGCTCACCTGTGGTCCAGCGAAGTAAGAGAGCGAGCTAGCTTCTCAGCCGCTATTTTTATACCTGGTGAGGTCCTGCCGTTCTGCCTTGCAAGGGCTGTGTGCAAAATTCCCCACCCAAAAGGGTCCAATACACAAGAGAAAGCTGTGATTGGCTAACTCAAAGTGGTTAGACTGGGTTAATGTGTTTTCCGGAGCTCCCTGGGCTGAAACAAAAGGGAGATACAACTGCTCTATTGTCCAGCGCTGGGTGATTTAAAACCCATTCAAATCTTGAATGATTCCCATTCAAGGTGCAAAAGTCTCTTCTGCAGTTTAGATGTATCCACTCGATATACAAACAAATGCTAATAGCATTCAATTGCTTTGTAAACAAAGCATTGTCCTTTGTCTTCGACCATGTGGTGACAGCCATTTTTATCCCTGGAAATTTAAAAGCACATCGCCCAGGGATTCTTTAATCAAAAAAATGAATCTTCAGAACTGTAAATTATTGCGAATTCTTACAAGTTCACGTGGGTGGCTATTAGCCTCAACACCCCCTGTTTGACCAGGGATCCCAGTGCCGTCTCCAAGTTGGCTTCTGCCTCCCGGGGGAAACTATACTGTTTTCGTGGCCGTGAAATGGGGTCCCCTTGCACCCGGACCTCTACCCCGGTCACCCTGCCACAATCGTGTTTATGGGTGGCGAATGCGGCGAGGTTATCCCTTAAATCCGCCTGGTACTGGGCTGGGGCGCTACTAACCAACTGTTCCAGGTCGTAACACCCTTTGGGTTTCATGGTGCATACACTACCCCCTCCTCCCTTATCTCTGGGGATCACTATCACCTCCTCTGTCTTGTCCGAGACCACTGCCCCCCACAGGCAGTGATTCCTCAGGTCCACAATGACCCGGTTGGCTAACATGAAATCAGCCCCGAGGACTCCCCACCCTGGTTGCTCCCATTTCATTAGCACGCACGTCCAAGTGGTGCGGAGGGACCCTAGCTCTATTCTCAGGGGTTTGGACATCGCCCCCACATGCTCGTTCCCTGTGAATCCCATTAGGCTAAATGGGACCTTGTTAGACCAGGGTGAATTGGTCGGGTCTTCCGAATGGACCACCGTGCTGGAAGCTCCAGTGTCCACCGAATATCTCCGCTGCACCGTCTCCACCCCCATCTCAACACAGGGCCTGTCCCACTCATCATACGTGAGTTGACACAGGTACTCAGGCTGGACGCGTTCTAGTCAGGGTGAAGGCGGACATGCGGGTGCGGTCGGCATTATGTCCTTTGTCCTTCCCCAGCACCGTGCGAAGGGCGACCAGCAGAACATCAAACAGTTCATTGGTCGCCTCCTTCACCTCGGTGACCTGGGGTTTTCGCACGGGAGGACCCCCTCGGCCTGACCCCCCCTTTTGGACCGGGCAATCCCGCCTCCAGTGTCCCATCTTCCCACACTTGAAACACGTCTTAGACTCGTCGGTGTTACCCCCTTCCTGGCGCCATTCCTTCCTATCCCCCTTACTGGTCTTCATCTCATGTACCCTCCCCTTGTCTTTGACCTCCCTCCCGGAACCGGCCCTAAAGGCTAAGCCCAATTTCCAGACCACGCCTGCCTCCGTGTTCGCGAAGTCCTCGGAGTCAAACCGTGCTTCTGCCTTGGCTTTAATCCATGGCAGGCTGTTTGCTACCAGGGGCCTGAGCCAGTGATTTCTGGGGACCCCTATCAGTTGCGTGCGGTCTGGCGCATCTCCAGTTGGCTTTGCGTACACCGGCCATAGTCTGTCCGCAAATGCAGCCGGTGCCTCGCCGGCCAACTGTAGAGTCCGTTCCACTTGTGAGAACGGACTACCCTGGGTATGCCCCATGGCTCTCAGGATCTCCTCTTTCGACCCCTCTGTGGTGCCTTGCCCCATTTTTGTTGCTGCGGACAGGCTCCGATACAGTTTCCTGTCAAGGGAGAGCAGCATCAGCCTGTGGGTCTCGCCCTCGCTACACCCATTGATCCCCCCTACCTGCTCGACCTCCATAAATTGAACTGAGGGGTCCCCGTCCTGTTTTAGTTTGGGCAACTCTGCTACCATGGCTTGCAACTGCGGGGTGGTGAATGGGACTACGTAATCGCTCTGCAGCGGGCCCTGGTCACCGTTTGGTGTGGGTGGACCGTACTTTTGCTGCCGCAGAGGATACATTGGTCTCGGTGGCGCTTCCGGCGCCGGTGGGACTTCCCTGTCCTGAACCTTATCCTCTGCTTCCTGACCCCCCTCGTCCCACTCCACCCGGGTTTCCCCTGGTGGCATTAACAGACCATGCCTCTGGCCCCAGACAAGGCTTGGGTCAATTTTTTAATCCTTTCTTCACAGGGACCGTGATCAGAGTCTTCATAACCCCTACTTCTAGCTACCTTATGAGCTATTTTAATGTTCCTTAGCTGACCCTTCAAATCGTCAGCTCTCGTTGTTAATCTTGCGTTATCCTGCCGTAAGGCCTGCTCATTTAACCTGGCCTCCGTAACCTGGCACCGCAGGTATTCCCCCATATTACGGGAGGTCTCTTCCTGCACATGTCTTTCCTGTCTTTCCTCGCGCAACTCCTCCACTAGTCTACTCCCGACTATCCCCCTTGCGTCTGACTTGTCCTCAGACTCCTTCAGCTCGTTTTTGAGCTTTTCAACCTGCTCCCGGAGCAGTTGAACTTGCTTTTGGAAGCACAGGATCCAAATCTCATTCTCTTTGGACTTCCTGTGCTCCTTGCTCCCTGTCCACTCTGCGGCCCTATCCTGGGGACTCTCAGAGCGCAACATCTCCAGCACCCATTGCTAGGATACATTAACCTTTTTAAACATGGTGGAGGAAATTATGTCCTCCACTCCGGATCTCTTGCCCTCCAAACTGTCCATATCTAATCCACAAACTATCATCCTGCCAGCAGTCGCCAAATCTGTAACCGGTTTCTGCGGTGGCCAATTTCCTATGGCCCCTGCCGCAATCGCCAATTATTGTAAGTGGTTTCGCCCCACCCGTATCGAGCACGCAAACCCCCTTACTACAAGTTCTGGATGATAGGGATTACTGAGGACAGATTTGAACTCGGACAGTGTTTTCGGGCTCACCCGTACAGTGTTTATTAAGGTTAACAAAAACCACTCCACTCGCATACAGTACAAGCGGTGTGAACACTACCGTAGTTTAAAACAGTACAACCCTGACTTGTCCAACAAGCCCCTGCCGTGCTGACTTACCACGGCCTAAAAACACCCTCCCGTGAACTAAACTATCACAGGACCCTTCCAACGCTAAACCCCCTCTGCTTCGGTAGGGACATACAGGCACCCCCTCACACAGCTAAGTGATCTTGTGGGTGTGTAGGCTTCGCAATGCTCACCTAGATTGCCCTTTTGATCTTGCTTGTAGCTTCCTCCCATACGTCTCAGCTACCTGGTTCCGTACCGGCCTTGCAGCATGCGAGCCCCAGCCTTAGTCGAAGTCTGTCTCGGTTGGAAGAGCAAGGCTCTGCTCCTCTTGACGTTCCGTTGTGTGGAGGGCAGGAGAGAGAGAGAGAGCTATCCAAACTGCTCTCTGATATACCCCTCCAATACACAGACCGCTGTCTGTGGTTTTAATGGACACATGGCCTCAGGGAAGCGATTTCCAAGCTTCCTCTCAGGTTTGAATGGTCTTTGAACTCATTTCGATCTTCCAGCCGATTAACTTAACGAGTTCATCTTGACCAGAACAATGAGTCATCAGCCTTGTTAATCAAGACTTGGGAGTGGGCCCCTCGGGCCATTGTTCCCAAGGACAGTTCGTTTCCATATGAATGAAACCTGGTTACGTGAGTCACCACCAGCTTGAGTGCTTTTTTCACTGCTTTCCCCCCCCCCCAAACAGACTGTCCAGTTTTTAAAAATCCATATGTTCCATATGGCAGCACAGTGGCATAATGGTTAGCACTGTTGCCTCACAGCGCCAGGGACCCGGGTTCGAATCCGGCCTCTAGCGACTGTCTGTGTGGAGTTTGCATGTTCTCCCCGTGTTTGCGTGGGTTTCCTCCGGGTGCTCCGGTTTCCTCCCACAGTCCAAAGATGTGCGGGTTAGGTTGATTGGCTATGATAAATTGACCCTTAGTGTTAGGGGGGTTAAATACGTGGGGTTACGGGGATAGGGTGGGATATGTGTTGGTGTAGGGGTTACGGGGATCGGGTGGGATATGTGTCGGTGCAGGCTCGATGGGCCGAAATGGCCTCTATCTGCATTGTGGGGTTTCTGTGATTCTGTGATTCTGTGAAATCCATGGAGTCTGCGCCGACTGCTTACACTGGAGGGTTGCACATACACAATTGAGAACTGCGAGGCATTCTGGGGTAATGTTAGAAGAGGACCTAGGGAGCACAGGACACATATCATTGCCCAGGGCACAGTGTGTATGCAAATATCCAGATTATAGGGCACAGCGGGTCAATGCAACAAGACGGTCTAGGCAACAACAACAACTTGCATTTGTATAGCGTCTTTAACATAGTAAAATGTTCCAAGGCACTTCCCAGGAGCGTTATCAGATAAAATTTGACACCAATCCCCATAAGGAGTAATTCGGATAGCTTCCAAAAGCTTGGTCAAAGAGATAGGTTTTAAGGGCTGAAACTCCCTGACATTAAGGACCACACTGTTCGCAACCTTGGTGTCATATTTGACCCCGAGATTAGCATCCGACCACATATCCGCGCCATCACAAAGACCGCCTATTTCCACCTCCGCAACATTGTCCGACTCCACCCCTGCTTCAGCTCATCTGCTGCTGAAATGCTCATCCATGCCTTTGTTACCTCTAGACTTGACTGTTCCAACACACCCCTGGCCGACCTCCCACGTTCTACCCTCCGTAAACTTCAGGTCATCCAAAACTCCACTGGCCATGTCTTAACTCGCACCAAGTCCCATTCATTGATCTACATTGGCTCCTGGTTATACAGCCCCTCAATTTTAAAATTCTCATCCTTGTTTTCAAATCTCTCCATGGCCTCGCCCCTCCCTATCTCTTTAATCTCCTCCAGCCCCACAACCCCCCGAGATATCTGCGCTTCTCTAATTCTGGTCTCTTGAGCATCCCCGCTTTTAATTGCTCCACCAGTGGCGGCCGTGCCTTTAGCTGCCTAGGTCCTAAGCTCTGGAATTCCCTCCCTAAACCTCTCCACCTCTCTTTCCTCCTTTAAGACGCTCCTTAAAACCTACCTCTTTGGTCATCTGCCCTAATCTCTCCTTACGTGGCTCGGTGTCAATTTTTTGTTTCATAACACTCCTGTGAAGCGCCTTAGGACGTTTTATTACATTAAAGGTGCTATATAAATACAAGTGGCTGTTGTTGCTGTTATTGTAAAGGAGGAGAGTGAGGCGGAGAGGTTTAGGGAGGGAATTCCAGTGCTTCGGGCCGAAGCAACTGAAGGCACGGCCACCAATGCTGCAGTAATGGAAATCGGGGACGCACAAGAGGCCAGAACACTGACTTTTGTCGGCAAGGACTAACCAGTGGACACAACTCTGCAAACACTGACTGTCAGCGTGTAATGCTAATGATTGGCATGTACGTATTTGTTGCATTTCCCATACACAGGTTGTAAAAGGCTTAACGCTCACCCAAATCTGCTTGCTCATGTAAATTTGTTGAGTTCTCCGCTCCAAATCAGTCCCGACATTAAGGGGCCAATTATAGAACTAGGCACCAGACACCCTGTCGAAAGTGACACAGGCTGGCAGGAACCTGGCTCCCATGCTATTCTCTGCCCAGGGACAACAGAGCAGGGCACAGGAATCCCAGTGTTGGTTGCTGTTCGGAGGGAGTGATGAAGCGGCTCTCTGTTAACATTGAAAATGAAGTTTACAAAGTGTAGCCACTTCAAGGACCAGGGTGCCCCTTGCATTGCATTTTTTGCTACTTTGTAAGTTTTTACCGACTGTTTGTAATACATGTTTGTTGTTGCTGTGAGATTTTCTAATTTGCCATTTTTACACTTCACGCTACTAAATCAGGCCCAGATTTGCCCCCACCATTGTCGGGAGCGGTGAGAGCGGAGACTCAGTGAGTATTTAAACTCACTTTCGTGGGCTTTCTTTCACAGGCCATTGTCAGGAGAGGTGAGAGCGGAGACTCAGTGAGTATTTAAACTTGCTTTCGCGGGCTTTCTTTCACAGGCCATTGTCGGGAGCGGTGAGTGCGGAGACTCAGTGAGTACTTAAACTCACTTTCGCAGGCTTTCTTTCAGAGGCTTACCAATCTCGCAGACCGGCGGCAGCGTTCCAGAGCCACGTCATGATTCAAAATGTGACGCGGGCAGGAGGGAGCAGCTGAATGAGTGAGTACGGCCAGGTGAGTATTTATACTTCTCTATAGTTTGACAGTTCATAGGTTCATAGTTTATAAAGTTTAGAAGGTCTTAATTTTGTGGTTATAGTTTCTAAGGTCTCTGTTGTGTAGCGGGGAGTGGTAGTAAACAAGGGCCCTTGAGTATATCATTTAATTTTAGTATAATTGGTGGTATTGAATTAATTTAAATTAATTAAAGGGTAAGTCATGGCAGGACAGCTCAGCCCCATGGCATGCTCCTCCTGCCCTATGTGGGAAATCAGGGACTATTCCCGTGTCCCTGACGACCATGTGTGCGGGAAGTGTATCCAGCTGCAGCTACTGGCAGAGCGCATTGCGGCGCTGGAGCTGCGAATGGATACATACTGGAGCATTCGCGATGCTGAGAATGTCGTGGATATCACGTTTAATCAGTTGGTCACACCGCAGGTAAAGGCTGCACAGGCAGGAAGGGAATGGGTGACCACCAGGCAGAGTAGTAGGCGCAGGCAGGTAGTGCAGGGGTCCCCTGTGGCCATCCCCCACTCAAACAGATATACCGCTTTGGATATTGTTGGGAAGGATGGCTTATTGTAGGAAGGCAGCAGCAACCAACTTCCTGGCACCATGGGTGGTTCTGCTGCACGGGACGGGAGGAAAAAGAGTGGGAGAGCTATAGTGATAGGGGATTCTATTGTAAGGGGAATAGATAGGTGTTTCTGTGGCCGCAAACGAGACTCCAGGATGGTATGCTGCCTCCCTGGTGCAAGGGTCAAGGATGTCTCGGAGCTGCTGCAGGGCATTCTGGAGGGGGAGGGAGAACAGCCAGTTGTCGTGGTGCATATAGGTACCAACGATATAGGTAAAAAATGGGATGAGGTCCTAAAAGCTGAATATAGGGAGTTAGGAGGTAAATTAAAAAATAGGACCTCAAAGGTATTAATCTCAGGATTGCTACCAGTGCCACATGCTAGTCCAAGTAGAAATAGAAGGATATTTCAGATGGATACGTGGCTAGAAGAATGGTGCAAGGGGGAGGGATTCAAATTCCTGGGACATTGGAACTGGTTCTGGGGGAGGTGGGACCAGTACAAACTGGACAGTTTGCACCTGGGCAGGACCGGGACCGATGTCCTAGGAGGAGTGTTTGCTAGTGCTGTTGGGGAGGGTTTAAACTAAAATGGCAGGGGGTTGGGAACCTGTGCAGGGAGACAGAGGAAAGGGAAGCAAGGATAGAAGCAAAAGACAGGAAGGAGAAAAGCAAAAGTGGAAGGCAGAAAAATCAAGGGTGTAAATCAAACATGGCCGCAGTAAACAATAATTCTAAAAGGTCTAAGAGTGTTAAAAAAACAAGCCTGAAGGCTTTGTGTCTTAATGCGAGGAGCATTCGTAATAAGGTGGATGAATTAGCTGCACAAATAGATGTAAATGGATATGATATAATTGGGATTACGGAGACATGGCTCCAGGGTGACCAAGGCTGGGAATTCAACATCCAGGGGTATTCAATATTCAGGAAGGACAGGCAAAAAGGAAAAGGAGGTGGGGTAGCATTGCTGGTTAAAGAGGAGATTAACACAATAGTAAGGAAGTATATTAGCTCTGATGATGTGGAATCTGTATGGGTAGAGCTGAGAAATACCAAGGGGCAGAAAACGTTAGTGGGAGTTGTATACAGACCCCCAAACAGTAATGCCGAGGTTGGGGATGGCATTAAATGGGAAATTAGAGATGCGTGCAATAAGGGTTATCATGGGTGACTTTAATCTACATATAGATTGGTCTAACCAAATTAGTAACAATACTGTGTAAGAGGAATTCCTAGAGTGTATATGGGATGGTTTCCTGGACCAATATGTTGAGGAACCAACTAGAGATCAGGCCATCTTAGACTGGGTATTATGTTATGAGAAAGGATTAATTAGCAATCTTGTTGTGCGAGGCCCCTTGGGGAGGAGCGATCCTGATATGATAGAATTCTTCATTAAGATGGAGAATGAAGTAGTTGATTCAGAGACTTCGGTACTGAATTTAAATAAAGGAAACTACAATGGTATGAGGCACGAGTTGGCTAGGATGGATTGGGGAATGTTACTTAAAGGGTTGACGGTGAATAGGCAATGGCAAACATTTAAAGATCGCATGGATGAACTACAGAATTTGTTCATCCCTGTTTGGCATAAAAATAAAACAAAAAAGGTGACACAACATTGGCTAACAAGGGAAATTAGGGATAGCATAAGATCTAAAGAGAGGACATATAAATTGGCCAGAAAAAGCAGCAAACCTGAGGATTGGGAGCAGTTTAGGATTCAGCAAAGGAGGACAAAGTAATCAATTGAGAGGGGGAAAATAGAGTATGAGAGTAAGCTTTCAGGGAACATAAAAACTGAATGTAAAAGCTTCTATAGATATGTGAAGAGAAAAAGATTGGTAAAGTCAAGCATAGGTCCCTTGCAGTCAGAATCAGGGGAATTTATAATGGGGAACAAAGACATGGCCGACCAATTAAATACATACTTTGGTTCTGTCTTCACAAAGGAGGACACAAATAACCTCCCAGAGATGTCGGGGAACATAGGGTCTCATGAGAGGGAGGAACTGAATGAAATCAGTATTTGTAGGGAAATGGTGTTAGGGAAATTGACGGGATTGAAGGCCGATAAATCCCAAGGGCCTGATAATCTACATCCTAGGGTACTTAAGGAAGTGGCCCTAGAAATAATAGATGCATTGCTGGTCATCTTCCAAAATTCTATAGACTCTGGAACAGTTCCCATGGATTGAAGGGTAACTAATGTAACTCCACTATTTAAAAAAGGTGGTAGAGAAAAAACGGGGAATTATAGACCGGTAAGCCTGACATCGGTAGTGGGGAAAATGCTAGAGTCCATTATAAAAGATGTAATAGCAGAGCACTTGGAAAACTGTGACAGGATCGGACAAAGTCAACATGGATCTACAAAAGGTAAATCATGCTTGACTAATCTACTGGAATTTTTTGAGGATGTAACTGGTAGAATAGATAAGGGAGAACCAGTGGATGTGGTGTATTTGGACTTTCAGAAGGCTTTCGATAAGGTCCCGCATAAGAGACTAGCGTGCAAAGTTAAAGCACATGGGATTGGGGGTAAGGTACTGACTTGGACAGAAAACTGATTGGCAAACAGGAAGCAAAGAGTTGGAATAAATGGGTATTTTTTCCAAGTGGAAGGCAGTGACTAGTGGGGTACCGCAGGGATCGGTGCTAGGACCCCAGTTATTCAAAATATATATTAATGATCTGGACGAGGGAACTAGATGTAATATCTCCAAGTTTGCAGACGACACAAAGCTGGGTTGGCGTGTGTGCTGTGAGGAGGATGCAGAGAAACTCCAGTAGGGCGATTGGGCAGATGCATGGCAGATGCAGTATAATGTGGATAAATGCGAGGTTATCCACTTTGGTGGCAAAAACAGCAAGGCAGATTATTATCTGAACGGCAATAGATTGGGAAAAGGGGAAGTGCAACGAGACCTGGGTGTCCTTGTGCACCAGTCGCTGAAGGTAAACATGCAGGTGCAGCAGGTGGTTAAGAAGGCAAATGGTATGCTGGCCTTCATAGCGAGAGGATTCGAGTACAGGAGCAAGGATGTCTTGCTGCAATTGTACAGGGCCTTGGTGAGACCACACCTTGAGTATTGTGTGCAGTTTTGGTCGCCTTATCTGAGGAAGGATGTTCTTGCCATGGAGGGAGTGCAGCGAAGATTCACCAGACTGATACCTGGGATGGCAGGAATGACGTATGAAGAGAGATTGGGTCGATTAGGCTTATATTCACTAAAGTTTAGAAGAATGAGAGGGGATTTCATTGAAACTTATAAAATTCTAACAGGACTAGACAGACTAGAAGCAGGAAGGCTGCTCCCGATGGCCAGGGAGTCCAGAACCAGGGATCACAGTCTAAGGATAAGGGGTAAGCCATTTAGGACTGAGATGAGGAGGAATTTCTTCACCCAGAGAGTGGTGAACCTGTGGAATTCTCTACCACAGAAGACAGTTGAGGCCAATTCATGAAATATATTCAAGAAGGCGTTAGATATATTTCTTAAGGCTAAAGGGATCAAGGGATATGGGGAGAAAGCAGGGACAGGGTACTGAATTTGGATGATCAGCCATGATCGCATTGAATGGCGGAGCAGGCTCGAGGGGCCGAATGGCCTACTCCAGTTCCTATCTTCTATGTTTCTATGTCTAGCACAGTGTTGATTTTTTCCCCCTTCCATCTCCTCCTTTCCTCTTCTGATGGCACTGATCCCTGCTTGGATATGGTTCCATGGGACATCAGCAATCCTCTGCCACTCCCCTCATGCCCATTCTTCATGGGTGAGCCCAGACAGTGAATGTCAGCAGGCTATTTGACTGTGAGGAGGGCATGACAATCAAGCCGGGTGCTGCCCTTACCTGGTGTCTGTACAAGTGCACTTGCCAGCAGGGCTCACTATGGTGCGAGGAGCAAAATCTGTTACCACCTTCAGCAGACGACAAGGGAAAGGGGAGAATTATCTTTGAAACACAGCAGCACATTAGCTATCATTGAAAAGGAGCGTTTCCTACATTACAACGGTGACTACACTTCAAAACTATTTCATTAGTTGTAAAATGCTTTGGGACGTCCTGAGGTTGTGAAGGGCGCTGTATAAATGCAAGTTCTTTCTTTCAATATCTTTTTTCTAAGCTGAAACTATTGAGGATATTCCGGCGGTGGGACTGACATTTCACAGCAATGATTAAAGCTACTTTGAACTATCTTGGGGTTTGCATTTGACATCTGCAATGAGAGATTCAGTTACACTTGAAGTTCATGTAACAGTCTTGACATGGCTTGTAACTCTAGCCTGGTGTCAACCCCACCCACAGTAGTGTGGTGGCAATCCTAGGAGTGAGTGTAACATTCATCGTGACAAGCTCTCCCAGAAAATATTGGTTCTTGACACTTAATTGGTTAAGTTTCCAGTATTTTGGAGCAGACTTTTTATATAACTACATAAATATTTTATGATGTGTCATCCGAAAGAATATACCCCACTAACCTGGACAGAAAGCTACTAGAAGGCCGAATCTTGTGATAATCTATTATTAGCAAAATAATGTATTGATTCTTGACTCCTGTTTTTTGCTATTCCACGGTACTTTTTTGTGCCCAGAAATTACTGCTGGTGATATTAATCTGATATTGCTGTCTGCTGTTTTAATGCATAAGTTATCCTTTTAACACTTCTGTTAAAATAGCAGACAAAGAAATGTGACATGAGCGTGAGGGGCTGGACCGCTAATATCACTGACTGTTGTTTTGGTCTCAGAATGACTCACTGATAATAGTATAGTGTACAAAATAGCTCCTCATTACAGCAGCTGTCCAGTCTTATGATAATTATTAGAACACGTTGCTTACGTTGACCTTATGTGATTTGCCATCTTGTTCTTTTGAAGCCAGGATCTGATACATCCTTGGATTCCACAGGGAAGAGGTGGTCCCTTCAGGTTCAAGACTTGAGGCTTGCCGTGCTCCAGGTGAGCAGGGCTGCTCTGTGATCATTTATTTTGATATTGCATCAAACCAGGATTATTTGACACTCTCATTCATCTGCAAACTGTTCAATATTGGGGGGGTTTGTCCCGGTGAAATGTGGATCAATGGGCTCAGTGAGCAAAGCTGCATAATTTCATCTAAGGAAATTTTTACTCGAGAGCCTCGGTTAGCCTCAGGGAGGGTTGATTTGTGCAATCAGACACCAGGTTCGAGCAATAAGTGGGTATTCATAATTTATGGGCCAGAAACCATTCATAATTGCCCATTTAATGAAGTATTGTGATTTATAATCAGCCAACATTAATCAAAATACAGTAATGAGAAAAATAACTACATGAAAATATGGAATAGAAACAAATGAGAATTGAGCATAATATGGTAATGGTGGGCTGTATATGAATGTGGATTATTCATAGAGCTTAATGGGGTTATATAGGACTGTGGATTTAAACAGTGTTATACGAGTGTGGATTATACATAATATATAATAGTGGGGATCAGGTATGAATGAGGGTTAAACTGACTCTCTGGTCGGGTGCTCCTGGTTAGGAGCAGTCCTTAGGGAGATGCCGATCCTGGCCTAGAGAGCCGATTTGTTGACCGAATAGGACATTAGAATCATAGAAATTTAGTGCACAGAAGGAGGCCATTCAGCCCATCGTGTCTGTGCCGGCCGAAAAAGAGCTCTCCAGCCTAATCCCACTTTCCAGCTCTTGGGCCATAGCCTTGTAGGTTACGGCACTTCAAGTGCATATCCAAGTACTTTTTAAATGTGATGAGGGTTTCTGCCTCTATCACCCTTTCAGGCAGTGAGTTCCAGACCCCCACCACCCTCTGGGTGAAAAAAGTTCTCCTCAACTCCTCTCTAATCCTTCTACCAATTACTTTAAATCTATGCCCCCTGGTTATTGACCTCCCTGCTAAGGAAAATAGGTTTTTCCTATGCACTCTATCTAGGCCCCTCACAATTTTATACACCTCAATTAAGTCTCCCCTCAGCCTCCTCTGTCCCAAAGATAACAACCCCAGCCTAGCCAATCTTTCCTCATAGCTAAAATTCTCCAGTCCTGGCAACATCCTCGTAAATCTCCTCTGAACCCTCTCCAGTGCAATCACATCCTTCCTGTAATGTGGTGACCAGAACTGTACCTCTAGCTGTGGCCTAACCAGTGTTTTATACAGTTCAAGCATAACCTCCCTGCTCTTATATTCTATGCCTCAGCTAATAAAGGAAAGTATCCCGTATACCTTCTTAACCTCCTTATCTACCTGTCCTGTTACCTTAAGGGATCTGTGGACATGCACTCCAAGGTCTCTCTGTTCCTCTACACTTCTCAGTGTCCTACCATTTATTGTGTATTCCCTTGCCTTGTTAGCCCTCCCCAAATGAATTACCTCACACTTCGCCGGATTGAATTCCATTTGCCACTTTTCTGCTAACCTGACCAGTCCATTGATATCTCCCTGCAGTTTACAGCTTTCTTCCTCGTTATCAACCACCGACCAACTTTTGTATCATCTGCAAACTTCTTAATCATGCCCCCTACATTGAAGTTGAAATCCATTGCTGTGTATATACACAGACTGATTTAAATGTTTTCTGCAATTATGGCACATTGTTATCCTCTGGGCAGTTGACACAAGGGGGCAGAAATTCATTATAGCCCCGTTTGGAGTGCTAAATTTTAAAAGTTTGGAAAATTAGCGCCAGGTGCTATGTTTCTAAACTTTTAAAAAATTCGGTTTTGCGCTCCAGGAAGGAAGTGGAGTTCTAAATCAAGCGCTCCACTTCCTTCATGGAGCGCGATCGGCAGCAGGCGGGGCGGAGACTTCAGCAGCGCTGCACACTGGGCCGTGCAGCGCTGCCGCATTCAAAGGCTCCTTCCCTCCCTTAAAGGGAAAGCCCATCGCTGCAGGCTCTGCAATTTAAAAAGTACCTACCTGGACCACCAAAGCAGCCGCGATCCCGCACGATCAGCCCGGCGCTCAAGCAGAGTGCCAGGCTGATCGATCGCGGGCAGGAACCCGCGAAAAAAAGCGGAACAAGAAAGGTAAGTATTTTTTTTACTTACCTCGGCCACCTCGCCTTTAATCATCGCCTTTAATCCGGCTGACCGATGCTTTCTTCCTGCAGCTGTTGGTGTTTTCGCCTGGCGCCGCTGCAGGGGGTGGAAGGCAATTTCGTGTCCGGGGCGCTACCGGACTATACGCACGGTGATGACATCATGATCTCCACAGAGTCACAGAAACCCCACAGTGCAGATAGAGGCCATTTCGGCCCATCGAGCCTGCACCGACACATATCCCACCCGATCCCCGTAACCCCTACACCAGCACATATCCCAGTAACCCCACGTATTTAATCCCCCTAACACTAAGGGTCAATTTATCATAGCCAATCAACCTAACCCGCACATCTTTGGACTGTGGGAGGAAACCGGAGCACCCAGAGGAAACCCACGCAAACACGGGGAGAATGTGCAAACTCCACACAGACAGCCACCCAAGGCCGGATTCGAACCCGGGTCCCTGGCGCTGTGAGGCAACAGTGCTAACCACGATGCCACCGTGGCGAAGGAGATTGGGGTGCAACACTGTAGCACTGCCGCAAAACTCCTGACAAACATGACGGGAGTCGATGTCAGCGCTGCGCCCGTTCTCAAAGGCACCCAATATCGCGCCCAAGGTCTTTTGGAAATTAGCACAGAGAGGAGCGATCGATATTAGCAGGGTTCCCCCACAAGAAAGGTTTGAAAACCACTGAGTACTGAAATCTGAATGCTCACCGAGTCTGGGAGTCAAATGCATTAGACCAGAGTTATTGTACTGGGCTGCACACTTAACTGGCCTTTAAATCCAAAGATGCCAATGAACCCAGCCTAATGTTGCGACAACTCTCAACAGCGAGAGATTCCTTTAATCGGTTTGGTGATATGTTATAGATCTCCAAGTTAGTGTAAAACTTGCTGAGAACTCTTCACACCATTTACTACAAGAATGTCATCCCAGCTCAGGAGTTTGGTTTTGGTGGTAATGACAGTGTGTTCGGACTGTGCAACTTCTCAGCGATAAACTCTTGATTGTCACGATAAACTTGCAGTCACAATCTTCAGTCTTTCAAAGTGATACCATCATGCACCAGCTAAGTGGCGTGGAGCGGCTACAGACCCATGTTGAGTAGATCGGGCCTATACTCTCTGGAGTTTAGAAGAATGAGAGGTGATCTCATTGAAACATATAAAATTCTGAGGGGGATTAACAGGGAAGATGCTGAGAGGTTGTTTCTCCTGGCTGGAGAGTCTAGAACTAGGGGGCATGGTCTCAGGATAAGGGGTCGGCCATTTAGGACTGAGATGAGGAGGAATTTCTTCACTCAGAGGGTTGTGAATCTTTGGAAATCTCTCCCCGAAAGGGCTGTGGATGCTGAGTCGCTGAGTATATTCAAAGCTGAGATAGATCGGTTTTTGGACTCTAGGGGAATCAAGGGATGTGGGGATCGGGCGGGAAAGTGGAGTTGAGGTCGAAGATCAGCCACGATCCTATTGAATGGTGGAGCAGCCTCGAGGGGCCGTATGGTCTACTCCTGCTCCTAATTCTTATGTTCTTATGTTGTATGAAATAAAAATATCCAAAGCAGAATAAAATCTCCTCAATTGGCCTCATTACCTCTGAGCTAGGGTCAAGGGACAGAATGACCCAGGCTGATCCTTACTGAGTAAAGGCCACCCCTCTGGACTCTTAAGTATGTGTGCATGTGGACATCAGGTGAGGACAGGATCAGGGGTCAGTTGTGATGGGTGGCGTGGTTAAATAACATGCCAAAAATCACAGTCCTGACTTAGTATGATACAGCACAGAAGGAGGCTATCATGCCTGTGCCGGCTCCTTGGTAGAGCTATCCAATTAGTCCCACTCCCCTGCCTTTTCCCAACTAATTATCTTGCCCGTGTTTTGTTGACAGCAAAGCTCAATGTTATTCGCCTACATCTGTGAGAATAGATTCAAACACCTATGTGAGAGAGAGAGAGAATTAGAAACAAAGACAGACAGGCAATTTCCTTCCTCATTCTAATTTGATTTCTTTAAAAAAAAGTTGAATTTTGAAAGCAAAGAAAGCATCTTTGAGGGAAACAGATAGGAATGAAGAGTAGGAAGGAAAGAGGTTGAGGCTAAGGGCGCACCACACACACAAATGAGGAGCAAATGTAGTGGTTTTCTCCCTTTAACTCTTCTTTCATAAGAACATAAAAATTAGGAGCAGGAGTAGGCCATACAGCCCCTCGGGCCTGGATGAGATGAATGACAGTGGAGCAAGAGGGAGGGGGTTATACAAGGTTTGGTGGGCAGATCACAGGGATAGGGATAGTGATGGGAGTGAGGGGATGGTAGAAAGGGTAATAGTTAGTGGGAGGAAGGAGTACTGGACGTAATAGAAGTGAGGCGGTGAGGGGGAAGCATGTGTATTGTGGGCAGAAAGCTGCTGAGGGCCACATTTACCGCACAGCCTGCACACCAAATGCAGCCTTCGGGCATTGGTGGCTCTTTTCCCCACCACACACCACCTTCCATCTAAAAGGAAAGAAGAAAGGAAGAAAAAGATAAAGAAGTAGAAGTAAACAGATAGAAGTAGAAACTAAAACTAGACTGATCCCTGGGATGAGAGGGCTGTCCTATGATGAGAGATTGTGTAGAATGGGCCTATACTCTCTGGAGTTTAGAAGAATGAGAGGTGATCTCATTGAAACATATAAGATTCTGAGGGGGATTGACAGGGTAGATGCCGAGAGGTTGTTTCCCCCTGGCTGGAGAGTCTAGAACTAGGGGGCATAGTCTCAGGATAAGGGGTCTCCCATTTAAGACTGAGATGAGGAGGAATTTCTTCACTCAGAGGGTTGTGAATCTTTGGAATTCTCTGCCCCAGAGGGCTGTGAATGCTGAGTCTTTGGGCAGGATTTTCATTGGGCCGTGGAGGTGGGATTGGAGGCATGTGGGGGGTTAAAATCGCAAAATCGGGGGGCCCGTCCCCAACCCGCCTCCATGCCAGTTTCAAAGGAGGCGGATACCCGACCTGTGCTGGGACCTGCCTCCCCGAGGCGGGAAGGGGATTAATGCCAATTAACTGCCTGTTAACAGGTAGTTAACAGGCAGTTTTTAGCCTAATCCCTATTTTTATTCCTGAAGTATGGGATTCCCAACGGCTCCAAACCACGCCAAGTTAACGAGGCGGACCGGCAGGCTGAAGGGCTTGGAGGGTTCGAGATGTCCGGTGTTCAGGTGAGTGATGTGTGCATGAGTGCAGAGGTAAGTGTGTTTGGTGTGTTTAAAGTGTTTAAAGAAGTTTGATTAATTTACTTACCTTTACAGCCTTCCTTCCTTCAGGTCTCGGGAGTCCCTCATCTCACCGGCACAGAAAGCATAATGGCCGCGAGCTGTCAAAAGTTGCAGCATTCAGCTTTCTGTTCTGGAGAGATCTCTAAATCAACCTCAGAGGAAGGAATTAACTTAGTGTACAGATTGTCAGTGTTTGACAGCTTCAAAGTGCTGTCAAATGCTGATATTCCATCTGTCAAAAGCTCTTGACAGATGAAATGTCAATCCGTGACGTCACCTGTTGCCAGGTGGCCCTTAATTGGCCTGCTGAGCCCGCTGGGTGGGCTCAACAAGGTCAATCAAGTGAAAATTGCGTGGGTTGGCCACAACTTGATGGAGGCGGGACTACAACCCCAAAAGTTGTAGTCCCGCCTCCTACACGCCTCCAGTATCAAAATCCAGCCCTTTGAGTATATTCAAGGCTGGGATAGATAGATTTTTGGACTCTAGGGGAATGAAGGGATGTGGAGATCGGGCCGGAAAGTGGAGTTGAGGTCGAAGATCAGCCATGATCTTACTGAATGGCAGAGCAGGCTCGAGGGGCCGTATGGCGGAGCAGGCTCGAGGGGCCGTGTGGCGGAGCAGGCTCGAGGGGCCGTGTGGCGGAGCAGGCTCGAGGGGCCGTGTGGCGGAGCAGGCTCGAGGGGCCGTGTGGCGGAGCAGGCTCGAGGGGCCGTGTGGCGGAGCAGGCTCGAGGGGCCGTGTGGCGGAGCAGGCTCGAGGGGCCGTATGGCCGACTCCTGCTCCTATTTCTTATGTTCTTATGAAAGAAGAGTTAAAGGGAGAGAACCAGCAGAGAAAAGTGCCAAGTGGATAATTCTCCTCCCAAGGTCAAGGTGAAAACCCTCCAGTGGCTTGAGTCATACCTGACACACAAGATACTTGTCCGAGGCCAATAATCCTGCAGCCTCAGGACATTGCTGCAGGAGTTCCTCAGGGCAACGACTCTGGCTCAACCAACTTAGACTTGAAGAATGGCCTCCAAGGGGAGATATCAGAGAGCAAGCGGCATCTGTGTATCTAACGCAGAGACTGGAGGTAATCTTCCCACAGTGTTTACATTATCACTCACGCACAGAGACCAGAGGGAATCTTCTGGCTGTGCGGTGAATAATTTTAAAGACTCTTTTTCTAGCCTTATTGTCAGTTGATCTACATTGCAGCGATGATTTGGGCGCAACATGCCCGCAGTGCTATCAGTTTGCAGAAGCGTTGTCAAGAATGTGAACACAGCGGCCACGTTTTAGAGGCAGAATCAGGCGTAGTGTAACCAGGGTCTGATCCGAGAACCTGCAACAACTCAGTTATTCGTCGGTTAGTAACTGGCATTATAGCAGCATAGTGTTACAGACTGACAGAAATAACCTCAAACAGCTGGCCTGTGAATTGACTTTCACCCTGACCACTCTCCTCGCACAAGGTTCTGACCGTGCAGAGTAGAAACCACCTGAGCAACGCATGTGCTGCCATTTTTCTTCCGTTCCTTTGCAGTGGACAAGGTACTTAGAGATAATACTGACTTTATACAGGATGGTTTTTGGGGGGCTGGAGGGATGGGCGGGTGGGGGATTGGGTGTCAGGCTTCCCGATGGTGTGTGAAACTTCGCCAAGACAGACTATAACATTTTTAAGAACAGGAGAAGGTAGTTAGGCTGGACAAGACTGTGCTGTTTTTATACATCACCCCACCCGCCTGCCTTCCCACCCTTTAATCCCATCTCTCGCCAGAAACACATCTAATTGCCACTTGAACCCTATACTGTCTGCCTCCGTGTCCTTCTTTTGGATGAGACGTTAAACCGAGGTCCCATCTGCCCTCTCAGGTGGACGTAAAAGATCCCATGGCACTATTTCGAAGAAGAGCAGGGGATTTCTTCCGGTGTCCTGGTCAATATTGATCCCTCAACCAAGATCATTATCTCATTGCTGTTTGTGGGACCTTGCTGTGCGCAATTTGACTGCCACGTTTCCTACACTTCAAAAGTCCTTCATTGGCTGTGAAGCGCTTTGGGACAACCTGAGGTTGTGAAAGGCGCTATATAAATACAAATTAATTTTCTTTCTTTCTGTGGTATCTTATTCCATAACCACTTTACCCTTTGAGTGAAACGGTTTCACAGAAATCACAGAAATCACAGAAACCCCACAGTGCAGATAGAGGCCATTTCGGCCCATCGAGCCTGCACCGACACATATCCCACCCGATCCCCGTAACCCCTACACCAACACATATCCCACCCTATCCCTGTAACCCCACGTATTTAATCCCCCTAACACTAAGGGTCAATTTTTATCATAGCCAATCAACCTAACCCGCACATCTTTGGACTGTGGGAGGAAACCGGAGCACCCGGAGAAAACCCACGCAAACACGGGGAGAATGTGCAAACTCCACACAGACAGTCACCCGAGGCTGGATTCGAACCCGGGTCTCTGGCGCTGTGAGGCAACAGTGCTAACCACTATGCCACCGTGCTGCCCTTTCACCTCATTTCCTTTATTACGCCTAACTTCTTATTTTAGTCCTGTGTTCCCTAGGGTTGCCAAGCCTCCAGGATTGCCCTGGAGTCTCCAGGGATTAAAAACTAATCTCCAGGACACTGTGGTGAGCAACCTGGGAGAAAAATCACAATAAAAAAATTGCGCTTTAAAAAAAAAATTATTTGAACATTTTTGTTTGCCAGTTATAAAAATATTGGACATGGGGAAAAAAGGCTGTTTGACTGACAGTCAAGAATCAGCCAATCAGGAAAAACCTACTTGACCGCGTCCTCACCAATCTACCTGTCGCAGATGCATCTGTCCATGACAGTATTGGTAGTAGTGACCACCACACATTCATTGTGGGGACGAAGTCCCGTCTTCACACTGAGGACACCCTCCATCGTGTTGTGTGGCACTACCACCGTGCTAAATGGGATAGATTCAGAACAGATCTAGCACCTCAAAACTGGGCATCCATGAGGTGCTGTGGGCCATCAGCAGCAGCAGAATTGTATTCCACCACAATCTGTAACCTCACAGCCCGGCATATCCCTCACTCTACCATTACCATCAAGCCAGGGGACCAACCCTGGTTCAATAAGGAGTGTAGAAGAGCATGCTGGGAGCAGCACCAGGCGTACCTCAAAATGCAGTACCAACCTGGGGAAGCTGCAACTCAAGACTATATGCATGCTAAAAAGCGGAAGCAGCATGCTATATTCAGAGCTAAGCGATCCCACAATCAACAGATCAGATCAAAGCTCTGCAGTCCTGCCACATTCAGTCGTGAATGGCGGTGGACCATTAAACAACTAACGGGAGGAGGAAGCTCCATGAATATTACCCATCCTCAATGATGGTGGAGCCCAACACGTGAGTGCAAAAGACAAAGCTGAAGCGTTTGCGACCATCTTCAGCCAGAAGTGCTGAGTGGATGATCCATATCAGCCTCCTCTTGAGGTCCCAACCATCACAGAAGCCAGTGTTCAGCCAATTCGATTCACTCCACATGATACGTATCAAGAAACGGCTGAGCACACTGGGTACAGCAAAGACTGTGGGCCCCGACAACATCCCGGCTGTCATGCTGAAGACTTGTGCTCCAGAACTAGCCACGCCTCTAGCCAAGCTGTTCCAGTACACTGGCATCTATCTGACAATATGGAAAACTGCCCAGGTATGTTCTGTCCACAAAAAGCAGGAGAAATCCAATCTGGCCAATTACCGCCCTATCAGTCTAGTCTCAATCATCAGCAACTTAATGGAAGGTGTCGACAGTGCTATCAAGTGGCACGTACTCACAAATAACCTGCTCACTGATGCTCAGTCTGGGTTCTGCCTGGACTACTCTGCTCCAGACCTCATTACAGCCTTGGTCCAAACATGGACAAAAGAGCTGAATTCCAGAGGTGAGGTGAGAGTGACTGCCCTTGACATCAAGGCAGCATTTGACCGAGTGTGGCGTCAAGGAGCCCGAGTAAAACAGAAGTCAATGAGAATCAGGGGGAAAACTCTCCACTGGCTGGAGTCATACCGAGCACAAAGGAAGATGCTAGTGGTGGTTGGAGGTCAATCATCACAGCCCCAGGACATCGCTGCAGGAGTTCCTCAGGGCAGTGTCCTGGGCCCAACCATCTTCAGTTGCTTCATCAATGACCTTCCCTCCATCATAAGGTCAGAAGTGGGGATGTTTGCTGATGACTGCACAGTGTTCAGTGCCATTCGCAACTCCTCAGATAAGGACGCAGTCCATGCCCGCATGCAGCGAGACCTGTACGACATTCAGACTTAGGCTGATAAGTGGCAAGTAACATTCGCGCCACACAAGTGCCAGGCAATGACTATCTCCAAAAAGCATGTGTCTAACCACCACCCCTTGATATTCAATGGCATTACCATCGCCGAATCCCCCACCATCAATATCCTGGGGGTCACCATTGACCAGAAACTTAACTGGGCCAGCCACATAAATACTGTGGCTACAAGAGCAGGTCAGAGGCTGGGTATTCTGCAGCGAGTGTCTCACCTCCTGACTTTGCACCATCTACAAGGTGTAGGGGGTTTCTCTTGCTCGTTCTGGTCTCCTACCAGGCTTCGTGCAATAATTACCCTTGAGTGGTTCGACCCACTCTCCCCTACGGTTCTAGACCTTGGACTTAGGTGCAGGGAACTGTAGTACAGAGAAAAGACTCAGTAGACCAGGTTGAATAGCACGAAATGGATGCTTTTATTATTAAACAGTTTGCAGCATTATAAAATACATGTCATAAGCACAGATTAATGTAACTACAAGCATACACATATCTATAAACTTAACTCTATGGAAATGGGGAACACACGGCACGTCGTAAAAGGGGAAACACATTACGATTTCCCTTAACCCCCTCCCCTAGACCTAAACTAAGTTTTGACTTGAGGAACTTGGAATCATGCTCATCACTTTCAGAATCACAAAAAAAGGGGTTCGCAGCCTTTTGGCACAGCTTTCCGTCGTCACGTGGATTTGGAAACTTCTGGCGCAGTTTGTTTTTCTCTCAGGCGATGGAGCAGCAGATACAGCCTTGATGAGCGCTCGTCATAGTTGAAATCAGTTGAAACCTGTTGAATAACTGGATGCACATGGGAGAGTCCAGTAAGGAAAACTGAGAATGGGATGTTGAGGCACGGGAGTGCTAGGCCCGGAGTGTCCTTTTATTTCTCCCTCCGGCCTGGCTCGTTGGTTTTCCTGAGGGTGTCTTCTCCTTCGGCCTGGGTTGTCGATGATCTCCCGACAACAGTACCCGGGCCACCCTCGTCGTCTTCCCGTCGTGGCCGAGCCTTGCCTGGCTGAACATCGACCACGTCCTGCAAACGTCCTGGTCGACTTCCGAAGCTGCCGAGGTAGAAGAAGCGAGTTCCCGAAGCGAAGCGTAGAATCGTAGAAGAAGCGCACTGAGCTCCGAAGCGTGAATCTGAAGCGAAGCGTACCGATGGACTTTTCAATCCACAGTTATACCTTTTTGGGACAGTCTTATCTCCCGCCAAATCATAGTCCTGTCTTTGTAATATTTTTGGCGGGCAGAAATCTCTGCAGGGGCGCTTTGTCTTACAACGGGAGCCGGTGATAGCTTAACTGGCCTTCCTGGCCGATAATGTCTTTTACTTTGTCACCGTAACTCGGTTCGTATATTGATCGGTCTGGAGATTGCCCTTGACGGCTGTTAAACGGTTTTCCTTTGTACAGTAAATGGGTTTAAGTGTTCATTCAAATGTCCGCCCATTTCTTGATGGGCCCCATCCTGTTACCTGAAACTGTCTTGTACTTAGAATCCAATTAATATGTATGCTCAGTTCCCTGAGTTTCGTTTTCCCGATACTGGCTTTTGCGGGCTTACTGTCCTCAATCCACAAGCCTGTCTGGCTTGCAGTAACAGAAATCAAATGGTCCCAGAAACTGATCACGAGGTCCGGTGGCCATTTTGTATGCCCCTTTTATCAAAGGTTTTTCTGTACAAGCTTCTTTTGGTCAATAAAACTGTCTTATTAACCCTGTTTTCTTGCGTGATTAAATTACTGAACATTTCGAATCTTACAGTCCCCCCTGTGATACTGATAGCTTGCTTGAAGTATCAATAATCCTTGGTGAGCAAATTTTCCCTGATTCCTCACATCCAAACATTCCTGGTAATTTACTATCTATGGCCCTCACGACACATGCAGTTCCCATTTCAGAAAAATTACCTTGTGTACTGTTGGACAATCATAGGCAGTATTATCTTACACTATAACACATTCATCTTTCAGATGTGAAGGGGGCCAATGCCCCTTGCACCACCTGCATACACCTTTTATTAATCAAACAAAACAGAAAACTTACCAACGGCTATAACACAACAGTATTCACACACTTAAATCATGCAGTGGCTGAAATCCAAAAATGGAGGGACGCTTTAACTTTTAATACTAGCCGCTTACACTGGGGTGTCCTCTTCCCCCACTCGCACATAGCGTTCTCTCCATTCTCCTGTGTTCTCGTGCCTCTGGAGGCGTTTGCCTCTCTTGCAATGCACGAACAATAAAAATATTACAATTAAAACCTGACACACTACTAGGATGTGGGATGCTATTCTAATCCAGGCCGGGATCTCTATATTGGTGAACAGGTCCCACCATGGTGGGATGGCTATGTCCAATATGTCTTTTCCTATCTCTAAAGTCTTCTGCTCCAGTGTGTAAAAATGTTTCTGTGAAACTATAACGGCTTTTAGAATCTTGGTGAGGTGTTCGGGGAGAGGGGGAATGACATAACCAAAATGCGCGACGAATCGCTGCAAGTCCGTGAAATTCTCTTTTACAGTGAGGTGAACGGTGGAGGGTGCAGGAATGGGGACAATCCGTTGTTGTGCCACTTGAACTTCAGCCCTGGGTTTAAAACAGAAACTGCTGTCACTGACCGGACACCACTCGTGCTGTCCGTGGCGGTAGTGAGGCGCTGCAGTGGTGACACAGTATGTCCCACCTCCGATATATGCCACCTGCGGGGGCACATGGTCCTTTGCCATTGCCTCCATGGTGCAATTTATCGGCTTCGCGCTAGCGGCTCTGAAACCGCACTGTGGTTTCAAAAAGGCATTCAAGTGCTGGGGACACAGGATGATGTGTGCTCCCCGGCTACGACACCCCGAGAGGTCGGTGCCTGTCATCGTACGCTCCCATCTGATGACATAAGGCGGGACCACTGCGTAACGAATGTGCGCACCCCCCTGGATGACTCCAATGTTCTCCACCCTGTATACCGGGGCGGGCTTTGCTGTGGGACCCAACACCGGCATCCTTACCACTATTCCCATGATAGTGTGATTTGAGCGTCCGCAGTCCACTGGGACTGGGTACGCCTCTGCAGCTAGTCTGAGCTGGCACGGGCTTAATGCGTTCTCAAAAGGGTGGAGCGCTTGCAAGTGCTTGTTGCTGATCCAGGACGGGACCAAACCTTTGTGGTAAACCACTGTTGTTAGTATTGTTGTTCACCACTGTTGTTAGTACTGTTGTTCACTGTTAGTACTGTTGTTCACTCTTGCATATTGTTGTACTTGTCTGTGCATGCCTCAGCTGACTCCGCCCCGGCTCCACCCTCATGGCTGGATATAAAGGTGGCTGCTCGGCAGCCCCCGGCCCTTTTGGATACCAGGCAACCACAAGAGGCATGCTCTGTTCTTTGGTAATAAAAGCCTGTCTGTTACTTTCTCAACTTCAGTCTTTTGTAGCAATTGATAGTGCATCAATTTTATTACCAAAGTTAAATGTTGGCTGCGAATGCTGAACAACCGATGGCGCAAAACGCCGAGCAAAACGCTGAGCAGCAGGCGCTGCTGCGAGCCCTCAGACCAACATGCCTGGACCTAGACCCCCAAGAAGCGGGTTCGTCGACTAAATTCGCACAATGGCTGCGTTGCTTTGAGGCGTATCTGGAAGCCTCGACCGTGACTCTTGATGAAAATAAACTGAAAATCCTGGCCTCGAAGGTGAGCCACCAAGTCTATACTTTAATCCAAGATGCGACGACCTACGCGGCGGCTATCGACCTACTGAAAGGGCAGTATGCACGCCCGGTTAACACGGTCTATGCCAGGCACCTTTTAAGATCTCGCAGACAGCAGCCCGGGGAATCGGTGGAGGCCTTCCTACGGGCACTGCGGGTACTCGGACGCGGCTGCGACTGCAAGGAAGTATCGGCCGCGGCACATGCGGAGGGACTGATACGAGACGCTTTCGTTGTGGGTCTAAGGTCCGACTACTCCCGGCAGAGGCTGCTGGAGAAGGGTGAAATAGACCTGACAAAGGCAGTGTCCCTCGCGCTCTCGCTCGACGCGGCCCACAGAAATATGGACGCTTTCTCCCCTAATCGCCCCGCGCCGTGGACGCCGCAATCTTGGGCCATGGGACCGCCACCTCCGACTGCTGTAGCGATGTCCAAGGCAGAAAAATGCTATTTTTGTGGCCAAGCTAAACACCCTAGAGCACGCTGCCCCACGAAGAATGCTACCTGCTCCGGCTGCGGGAAGAAAGGTCACTACGTTAGCGCCTGCAAAGGGAAGACCGCTAACGCTAGCAGCGCCGCGTGCGAACCGTGGGCGCAGCCATCTTGCCCGCCATCTTGGGCTCCCCCAGCCGCGTGGGGATCGGGACCGTGGGCGCCGCCATTTTGTCCGCCATCTTGGACGCCTCCGACTTCGGTTACGGGGGACCCGGACTCCACCACCACCTCATCGGACGACCGCATCGACGCGCTTGAACATGCGCTGGCTTCCGTGATGCTGGATCAATCTCTCCCGCATCAACTGTCCAGGTCCATGATGGACATTACGGTAAACGGCCGCGCCACTACTTGCCTTTTTGACAGCGGGAGCACGGAGAGTTTTATACACCCCGACACGGTGCGCAGTTACTCTCTCCCGGTCCTGCCGACGCGTCATCGCATCTCTATGGCTTCCAAAGCCCAGTCAGCGGAAGTCGGTGGCTACTGTATGGTGACTCTTTCAGTGCGGGGTACTGAATACAAAAATTTTAAACTTCTGGTCCTGCCCGATCTCTGTGCTGCCATCCTACTGGGGTTGGATTTTCAGTGCCACCTTAAGAGTGTCACTTTAGCGTACGGTGGACCCCTCCCCCCTCTCACGGTCTGCAGCCAGCAGTTTTTAAATCGCCCGCCGCGCGCCATTTGCAGCCTCTCCACCCTTAAAGTACCCCCCCCCTCCTTGTTCGCTAACCTCACCCGCGACTGTAAGCCCATCGCTACCAAAAGTAGGCGTTATAGTGCCGGGGATAGGGGTTTCATTAAATCCGAGGTAGCGAGACTCCTGAAGGAAGGGATTATCGAGAGCAGCAATAGCCCATGGCGAGCACAAGTGGTGGCGGTGAAGACTGGCGGAAAACAGCGCCTAGTTATTGACTACAGCCAGACGATCAATCGCTACACCCAGTTGGATGCATACCCACTCCCCCGCATATCTGACATGGTCAATCAGATAGCACAATACCAGGTGTTCTCGACGATTGATCTGAAGTCGGCATACCACCAGCTCCCCATCAGGGCTGAGGACCGCCAGTACACAGCTTTTGAAGCTGACGGTCGGCTCTATCACTTTCTCAGAGTTCCCTTCGGCGTCACCAACGGAGTTTCTGTCTTCCAACGGGAGATGGACCGGATGGTTGACCAGAACGCGCTCCAGGCCACTTTCCCATATCTAGACAATGTCACCATCTGCGGCTACGACCAGCAGGACCACGACGTTAATCTAGGGAAATTCCTCCGGACGGCCCAGCGGCTGAATCTCACATACAACAAAGACAAATGTATGTTTCGTACTAAGCGCCTTGCTATTCTTGGCTGCGTAGTGGAGAACGGGGTCATCGGCCCAGACCCCGATAGAATGCGCCCTCTTATGGAGCTCCCCTTCCCCCACTGCCAGAAAGCACTGAAGAGATGCCTGGGGTTTTTCTCTTACTATGCTCAGTGGGTGCCCAACTATGCGGATAAAGCCCGACCCCTCATCAAGTCCGCCTCCTTCCCCCTGACAGCAGAGGCCTGTGCAGCCTTCGCTCTCATAAAAAGCGATATTGCGAAGGCCACGATGCACGCTGTGGATGAGTCCCTCCCTTTTCAAGTGGAGAGCGACGCATCCGACTTTGCCCTAGCTGCAACCCTTAACCAGGCGGGGAGACCCGTGGCCTTTTTCTCAAGGACCCTCCAGGGCCCCGAGATTCGACACTCCTCTGTCGAAAAGGAGGCCCAGGCCATTGTGGAAGCCGTGCGACATTGGCGGCATTACCTGGCCGGAAAACGATTTACCCTGCTCACTGACCAGCGTTCAGTAGCTTTTATGTTTCATAATAAGCAGCGGGGCAAAATCAAGAACGACAAGATATTAAGGTGGAGAATCGAACTCTCCACCTACAATTACGATATCTTGTACCGGCCCGGGAAACTCAATGAGCCCCCAGATGCCCTATCACGTGGTACGTGCGCCAACGCGCAGGTCGATAGATTACAGACCCTCCACAATGGCCTCTGCCACCCGGGGGGTCACCAGGTTCTTCCATTTTATCAAATCCCGTAACCTGCCCTACTCCATCGAGGCGGTCAGGACCATGACCAGGAACTGCCAGATCTGTGCCGAGTGCAAGCCGCATTTTTATAGGCCAGACAGAGCGAGCCTGATCAAAGCCACACGCCCCTTCGAGCGGCTGAGCATCGATTTTAAAGGGCCCCTCCCCTCCTCTGACCGCAATGTGTACTTCCTCAATATAATTGATGAGTACTCCCGTTTCCCGTTTGCCATCCCTTGCTCGGACATGACCAGTACCACGGTCATTAAATGTCTGAATGACCTCTTCGCATTGTTCGGTTTCCCTAGCTATATCCATAGCGACAGGGGCTCATCTTTTATGAGCGACGAACTTCGGCAGTACCTGCTCGCGAGAGGCATTGCTACAAGCAGGACCACCAGCTACAACCCCCGGGGTAACGGCCAGGTGGAAAGGGAGAATGCGACAGTCTGGAAGGCAGTCCTTTTAAACTTAAAATCTAAGGGCCTTCCGACCTCCCGCTGGCAGGAGGTCCTCCCTGCGGCGCTCCATTCCATTCGGTCGCTGCTCTGTACACCCACCAATGCCACTCCTCACGAGAGAATGTTCTCCTTCCCCAGGAAGTCCACGTCGGGGATTTCGCTACCAACATGGCTGACTTCTCCAGGACCCGTCCTACTGCGGAAGCACGTGAGGACCCATAAGGCGGACCCCCTGGTCGAGAGGGTGAGCCTCCTCCACGCCAACCCGCAGTATGCTTACGTGGTGTACCCGGACGGGCGGGAGGACACAATCTCCATTCGAGACCTCGCACCTGCGGGTGCTCCTGAAACACCCTCTTCGCCACCCACCGCTGCTCCTGCCTATCCCCAGGACACAGTCCCCGCACGAGACCTCGCACCTTCGGGTGCCTCTGAGAGACCACCATCGCTACCTCCCATTACCCGCGCTCTGACCCCTGTAGACGGCATGCAGCAGCCCCAGGGTCCGCCACCTGCTACACCTCCTCTGAACGAAACACCGGGTTCAACGTTGGATGCTGCACCATCACCGCCGCTGCTGCGATGCTCAGGACGGCTTACTAGGCCTCCTGATAGACTTCAGTACACGAATTTTTAGTGCACTTCACCCCGCCGGACTCAATTCTAAACAAGGGGTGAATGTGGTAAACCACTGTTGTTAGTATTGTTGTTCACCACTGTTGTTAGTACTGTTGTTCACTGTTAGTACTGTTGTTCACTCTTGCATATTGTTGTACTTGTCTGTGCATGCCTCAGCTGACTCCGCCCCGGCTCCACCCTCATGGCTGGATAAGTTAAATGTTGGCTGCGAATGCTGAACAACCGATGGCGCAAAACGCCGAGCAAAACGCTGAGCAGCAGGCGCTGCTGCGAGCCCTCAGACCAACATGCCTGGACCTAGACCCCCAAGAAGCGGGTTCGTCGACTAAATTCGCACAATGGCTGCGTTGCTTTGAGGCGTATCTGGAAGCCTCGACCGTGACTCTTGATGAAAATAAACTGAAAATCCTGGCCTCGAAGGTGAGCCACCAAGTCTATACTTTAATCCAAGATGCGACGACCTACGCGGCGGCTATCGACCTACTGAAAGGGCAGTATGCACGCCCGGTTAACACGGTCTATGCCAGGCACCTTTTAAGATCTCGCAGACAGCAGCCCGGGGAATCGGTGGAGGCCTTCCTACGGGCACTGCGGGTACTCGGACGCGGCTGCGACTGCAAGGAAGTATCGGCCGCGGCACATGCGGAGGGACTGATACGAGACGCTTTCGTTGTGGGTCTAAGGTCCGACTACTCCCGGCAGAGGCTGCTGGAGAAGGGTGAAATAGACCTGACAAAGGCAGTGTCCCTCGCGCTCTCGCTCGACGCGGCCCACAGAAATATGGACGCTTTCTCCCCTAATCGCCCCGCGCCGTGGACGCCGCAATCTTGGGCCATGGGACCGCCACCTCCGACTGCTGTAGCGATGTCCAAGGCAGAAAAATGCTATTTTTGTGGCCAAGCTAAACACCCTAGAGCACGCTGCCCCACGAAGAATGCTACCTGCTCCGGCTGCGGGAAGAAAGGTCACTACGTTAGCGCCTGCAAAGGGAAGACCGCTAACGCTAGCAGCGCCGCGTGCGAACCGTGGGCGCAGCCATCTTGCCCGCCATCTTGGGCTCCCCCAGCCGCGTGGGGATCGGGACCGTGGGCGCCGCCATTTTGTCCGCCATCTTGGACGCCTCCGACTTCGGTTACGGGGGACCCGGACTCCACCACCACCTCATCGGACGACCGCATCGACGCGCTTGAACATGCGCTGGCTTCCGTGATGCTGGATCAATCTCTCCCGCATCAACTGTCCAGGTCCATGATGGACATTACGGTAAACGGCCGCGCCACTACTTGCCTTTTTGACAGCGGGAGCACGGAGAGTTTTATACACCCCGACACGGTGCGCAGTTACTCTCTCCCGGTCCTGCCGACGCGTCATCGCATCTCTATGGCTTCCAAAGCCCAGTCAGCGGAAGTCGGTGGCTACTGTATGGTGACTCTTTCAGTGCGGGGTACTGAATACAAAAATTTTAAACTTCTGGTCCTGCCCGATCTCTGCGCTGCCATCCTACTGGGGTTGGATTTTCAGTGCCACCTTAAGAGTGTCACTTTAGCGTACGGTGGACCCCTCCCCCCTCTCACGGTCTGCAGCCAGCAGTTTTTAAATCGCCCGCCGCGCGCCATTTGCAGCCTCTCCACCCTTAAAGTACCCCCCCCCTCCTTGTTCGCTAACCTCACCCGCGACTGTAAGCCCATCGCTACCAAAAGTAGGCGTTACAGTGCCGGGGATAGGGGTTTCATTAAATCCGAGGTAGCGAGACTCCTGAAGGAAGGGATTATCGAGAGCAGCAATAGCCCATGGCGAGCACAAGTGGTGGCGGTGAAGACTGGCGGAAAACAGCGCCTAGTTATTGACTACAGCCAGACGATCAATCGCTACACCCAGTTGGATGCATACCCACTCCCCCGCATATCTGACATGGTCAATCAGATAGCACAATACCAGGTGTTCTCGACGATTGATCTGAAGTCGGCATACCACCAGCTCCCCATCAGGGCTGAGGACCGCCAGTACACAGCTTTTGAAGCTGACGGTCGGCTCTATCACTTTCTCAGAGTTCCCTTCGGCGTCACCAACGGAGTTTCTGTCTTCCAACGGGAGATGGACCGGATGGTTGACCAGAACGCGCTCCAGGCCACTTTCCCATATCTAGACAATGTCACCATCTGCGGCTACGACCAGCAGGACCACGACGTTAATCTAGGGAAATTCCTCCGGACGGCCCAGCGGCTGAATCTCACATACAACAAAGACAAATGTATGTTTCGTACTAAGCGCCTTGCTATTCTTGGCTGCGTAGTGGAGAACGGAGTCATCGGCCCAGACCCCGATAGAATGCGCCCTCTTATGGAGCTCCCCTTCCCCCACTGCCAGAAAGCACTGAAGAGATGCCTGGGGTTTTTCTCTTACTATGCTCAGTGGGTGCCCAACTATGCGGATAAAGCCCGACCCCTCATCAAGTCCGCCTCCTTCCCCCTGACAGCAGAGGCCTGTGCAGCCTTCGCTCTCATAAAAAGCGATATTGCGAAGGCCACGATGCACGCTGTGGATGAGTCCCTCCCTTTTCAAGTGGAGAGCGACGCATCCGACTTTGCCCTAGCTGCAACCCTTAACCAGGCGGGGAGACCCGTGGCCTTTTTCTCAAGGACCCTCCAGGGCCCCGAGATTCGACACTCCTCTGTCGAAAAGGAGGCCCAGGCCATTGTGGAAGCCGTGCGACATTGGCGGCATTACCTGGCCGGAAAACGATTTACCCTGCTCACTGACCAGCGTTCAGTAGCTTTTATGTTTCATAATATGCAGCGGGGCAAAATCAAGAACGACAAGATATTAAGGTGGAGAATCGAACTCTCCACCTACAATTACGATATCTTGTACCGGCCCGGGAAACTCAATGAGCCCCCAGATGCCCTATCACGTGGTACGTGCGCCAATGCGCAGGTCGATAGATTACAGACCCTCCACAATGGCCTCTGCCACCCGGGGGGTCACCAGGTTCTTCCATTTTATCAAATCCCGTAACCTGCCCTACTCCATCGAGGCGGTCAGGACCATGACCAGGAACTGCCAGATCTGTGCCGAGTGCAAGCCGCATTTTTATAGGCCAGACAGAGCGAGCCTGATCAAAGCCACACGCCCCTTCGAGCGGCTGAGCATCGATTTTAAAGGGCCCCTCCCCTCCTCTGACCGCAATGTGTACTTCCTCAATATAATTGATGAGTACTCCCGTTTCCCGTTTGCCATCCCTTGCTCGGACATGACCAGTACCACGGTCATTAAATGTCTGAATGACCTCTTCGCATTGTTCGGTTTCCCTAGCTATATCCATAGCGACAGGGGCTCATCTTTTATGAGCGACGAACTTCGGCAGTACCTGCTCGCGAGAGGCATTGCTACAAGCAGGACCACCAGCTACAACCCCCGGGGTAACGGCCAGGTGGAAAGGGAGAATGCGACAGTCTGGAAGGCAGTCCTTTTAAACTTAAAATCTAAGGGCCTTCCGACCTCCCGCTGGCAGGAGGTCCTCCCTGCGGCGCTCCATTCCATTCGGTCGCTGCTCTGTACACCCACCAATGCCACTCCTCACGAGAGAATGTTCTCCTTCCCCAGGAAGTCCACGTCGGGGATTTCGCTACCAACATGGCTGACTTCTCCAGGACCCGTCCTACTGCGGAAGCACGTGAGGACCCATAAGGCGGACCCCCTGGTCGAGAGGGTGAGCCTCCTCCACGCCAACCCGCAGTATGCTTACGTGGTGTACCCGGACGGGCGGGAGGACACAATCTCCATTCGAGACCTCGCACCTGCGGGTGCTCCTGAAACACCCTCTTCGCCACCCACCGCTGCTCCTGCCTATCCCCAGGACACAGTCCCCGCACGAGACCTCGCACCTTCGGGTGCCTCTGAGAGACCACCATCGCTACCTCCCATTACCCGCGCTCTGACCCCTGTAGACGGCATGCAGCAGCCCCAGGGTCCGCCACCTGCTACACCTCCTCTGAACGAAACACCGGGTTCAACGTTGGATGCTGCACCATCACCGCCGCTGCTGCGATGCTCAGGACGGCTTACTAGGCCTCCTGATAGACTTCAGTACACGAATTTTTAGTGCACTTCACCCCGCCGGACTCAATTCTAAACAAGGGGTGAATGTGGTAAACCACTGTTGTTAGTATTGTTGTTCAGTACTGTTGTTCACTGTTAGTACTGTTGTTCACTCTTGCATATTGTTGTACTTGTCTGTGCATGCCTCAGCTGACTCCGCCCCTGGCTCCACCCTCATGGCTAGATATAAAGGTGGCTGCTTGGCAGCCCCCGGCTCTTTTGGATACCAGGCAACCACAAGAGGCATGCTCTGTTCTTTGGTAATAAAAGCCTGTCTGTTACTTTCTCAACTTCAGTCTTTTGTAGCAATTGATAGTGCATCAACCTTGTTTTAAATCCTCCAGATTACTGCGGCCCTCACCCAGTAACCACGCCCCGTATAGCACACAGGCCTCGTTCTGCGCAGCCTGGTCGGACGCATTCCGATCCTCCTTGATGAGCGCATTTACCGTTCTAGCGTGTTTCCCCAGCTCAGCAATTATTTCTTTTAAGTGTAGTGTCATGGCTTGGTCCTCATGTAGCTCAGAACCCACTACCTTATTTTCGTCTGTCAGTATGTTCCTTAACTGGGCTTTTAAACCATTGATCTGTGTCTGCAGCTCCACGTTGTCTAGAGCGTTGACAACAGACGTTCCGGTGTTAAAAGCAGTGAAAATGTCATTTACAGTACCCCTTCTTTGCCTCCCTACCCGATCCAAAACTTCCTGTGGTGTGGTGTATAGTTTGGCCTTGTCGATATCGGCAAAGTCAAACTCATAAAATTGTCTGAACATTCGGGTTAACAGGACCTGGTACAATTGTTCCGTTTCCTTGGGACACCACTCCGGCAATCGTACCTCAGTGAGGTTTAAAATCACTGAGGCCACCGCGTAGTGTACCCCTTGGTACAGCACCTGACCGGTGGGTACCAATACTAAACCGTTCCCGGGTCCCTTTGTGGTGGTGGGGCACCCTTCCTTCTGGGCTAGCGCTACCGGAATCGTGGGCAGGGGCTTGCGTGGGCGGGTGATGAGTTCAGTGGCGTTTACCGGAATCGGGGAGTATGGGGCTCCGCACGCCCGAGTGCTGACATCCCACCTCATCCCTTTCCCTTCATCCTGCCACTGCCTCTGGAAAAAGATGGATACGCCCTTGGGGCAAACGCGTTTTGAACCCCACATACAGACATATATCCCTTCATCTCGTTCCCACCATTTGTCCCAACACACACGTAATTGTCCGTGAGTCCCCGTAATTGTCCGATGGGAATTGTTACCCAGTCGTTCCCACTCGATAGTAGAGTTCTTCGTGTCCTTTCCCAGCTTTCGCAACCACCACCATCTACTTAGCGGTACGTTCCCATTACACACCAAACAGATCCTCTTTCCCACGGTAACGCTGGCTCTGGGTGCAAGGATCCTCACCCGAGGGCACGATAACGAAGTCTCTTGGTAGGCGAAACCGAAATTGCTGGAGTATTCCGTAGAATTCGTCCCCAGCCATCCTGGCCATCTCCCTTGGTGGAAATAGGTGGCGGTTTCCTCAACCTCTCGCTTCCCCGTCCCATCCGTCGCGATGGGGGCTGTGTCCCCGGAACATCCGAACACGATGACATCCTTGGTGCGGCCCCGGTAGGCCAGCCCGCACCCGATCGCCGCGAGTATCACGAGAATCCTCTCCATTGTATCCCTGGTTTCTGTAACCGATAAGATGATGTAGCCAGGCTCCCAATAGGTGCTGGCTAAATTAAACGGACGCCGGGGTCCTCTGACCCCGCTTCCAAACAACCACACATTCTGGGCAGACTCCGAAAACTACCTTTTAAACATCCCCATCATCTTAAACTTTACACACCTTAAACTATCATTACAATTACCTAACTTAACTTATCATTTCCTAACACCTATGTACAGCGCCGCCCTCCTCCGGGCGGCCTACTTAATTCCTGTGAGGGCTGCAGCGTGCCGTTCCCTGTGGCGGGGCTGCACTGACCTTCGGCTTTGATCCCCCGCAGCCTGTCGCTGCTGAACGGGAATGATGCCTTTCTTGGGCTGCTCTGGACCGAGGTTGGGGAAGATAGGGAGAATTTGGCCAATGCTTTCTGGGCTGGGGCGTTCGAGTCGACCTACGAGGGGCTGCCTTGGGTGAGGCTCCCAGGGCTGACGGACCGGGGGTTGGGGCTTTCACCGTCACAGCCTGTGGTTCCACCACAGCTGCCGGCTCCGGCTCCCCTCCCTCAGGCTCCGCCCCCCCGGGGCCGGGATTTGTGGCATCCGACTCCACCTCACCTGTCCCTACAGGCAGTGAGTCTCCGCCCCCAATCCCTACCTCCCCTAAGCTTGAGTCGAGGGCGGGATCTTCGTCCTCTGACTCTTCCTCCTCCGTGATCGGGTCAAGGGCAGGGTCGAGCTGTTCGGGCTCTTCCTCGTCCGAATCCCAAATCAGAGGGGAGACCTCCCACTCCAATGGGATGACTCCTCCCTTCACGCAGGCTACTGTTCAAGCCTGTGTGGTCTGTGACTCTGTCGCAGGCTGAGGATTTTTGTCCTCAGACCTGGCCCCTGTTGTTGGCCCTTGTGCACCCGACTTAAACAGTTTGCACTGGTTAATGTGAAACCATTTAGTACGTCGGGGCACCTTCACTGCATAAACCATGGGGCTGGCCTTGTCTACAATGTTATAAGGCCCCATGTACAGTGGTTCAAAGCTCCCCACCCGGGCATAGTTCCTAACCATGACCTGGTCTCCGACTTCCCACTCTTGTTGCTTACGAGGTTCCAGTAACAGTCGATTCCCCTGATGCTGCCTCCCCATGTTCCCAGCCGCTTGCCCATAAATCTGTTTCAGGCGCTCCAAAAGGGTTTGGACGAACTTGTCTCGCTTCACCTCTTGGAGCTGGCCCTCAGTGAGCACCGGGGCTAGTACATGGGTGGATGTTCGCATGATCCTTCCAGTCATTAATTCGTGCGGGGAGTACCCCGTACTTTTGGACTGGCTGGCCCGGATCCCCACGAGGACTAAAGGCAGGACCTCCGCCCATTTCTGGGGCGAGCCCATTGTCTCTTTCCTCAGCTTTTCCTTGAGGGTCCGGTTCATGCGTTCAACAATCCCGGATGACTGGGGATTGTACGCTACGTGCCACTTCCCTTCGATGCCCAAGAGCATGAGGGCGTTCTGCATTACTTGACCGGTGAACTGACTCCCTTGGTCGGACTCAACAAAACGGGGGAGTCCCCACCGTGAGAACACTTCCCGGATCAAGATCTTGGCAGTACCCAGCGCCGTAGCTGTTCTGCACGGGAAAGCTTCTACCCATTTGGCGAACACATCCACCAGGACAAGACAGTACTTATAGCCTCCCTGGGCGGCGGGCAGGGGCCCTATGTAGTCGACCTGAACCGATTGCCATGGTCCCTCTACCCTCCTGATGTGCCCCATGGGCACCTTCCTTTTCTGGGGGTCTGGGTTGTTCGCAGCGCACACAAGACAGCTTGCACAGAACTCGCGGACATCGTCTCTAAGTCCCGGCCACCATCCCGCCTGCTCTACCCGTTGCCAGGTAACCTCAGGCCCAGGGTGTCCTGCCCCTGGACCCTCATGGGCCAGTTGAAGGAATTCCCTCCGGTGCTGCTGCGGCACAACCCACTGTTCCTCTCAGAACAGCATGCCTTCCTTGACTGAGAGGGCTGCCGTACTGTACGGACCCTCTACCTGCTTGCCCTCAGTGATGGCTTTTAGGACTGTTTTTAGGGCAGGATCCAGGGTTTGGACGGTCTTTAGGTCTGGGGGCGGTGTCACCCCTGTGTTCCCTGGAGTTCCCTCCCTGTCTCGGATCGCTGCCACGGGTCCGGGCCCATAGGGGTCCCAGAAAATGCCGTTGCGGGCACCCTCCCTGGCTAGCGCATCCGCCTGCTGGTTGCCCTGGCTGCGGGGTTCTGTGATGGAATGAGCCTTCACCTTGTGGATGAACACCTCCCCTTCCTCCCCCACAGCTGCCAGGATCTTTTCCAGCATGGGCTTAACTGTTAAAGGCCGCCCATCCGCGGAGGTATATCCGCGGCGGGACCAAATGGCCAGGTACTCCGTACACGAATTGCACGTGAACATGCTGTCCGAGCAAATCGTGTATGGGGTTGGGAAGGTCTCGGAGTGAGTAACCACGTACGCCACCGCGGACAGTTCAGCCTGCTGTGCGCTCATAGTGCTGGGGAGCTTAATTGCCAAGGCAATGTCTGCCGTAGGGTCATAAACTCCACATCCTGTGAGTCGTTCGCCAGCAGATACCGTGCTGGAACCGTCTACGTAGATCTCGCGGCCTGTGGGGTGTATTCCGGCCCGTAAACCTATGTCAACCTCCCATACCCCTTCTACGGAACACCGATGGGCTGTCCCGGGATATACCATGTTGGCTGCGAGCTTTGGCTCGCAGAGACCTTTAACTTTGAGATCCATCTGGGAAAGGAGGAGGGTCCAGCGCGCAATCCGAGCGCTGCTCACGGTCCCATCCTTAATCCTTCCATCCAGAAGCATCTTTGTGGGGGTGTGATGGGTGAGGAGAGTGATGGGAGAGGTTCCTGTGAAGATCACTGATCTGTTCACAGCCCAATGCGTGGCCAGGAGATGCCGTTCGCAATTGGAAAAACTCCTCTCCACATCCGTAAGTACCCTGGAGGGATAGACCACTGGTCTCAGCTTGCCGTGTCGCTCCTGGAGCAGCACGGCGCTCAGGCTGTCCCCACTAGCGGCTACTTCCAGGAAAAACTCCTCCCCCCCATCTATGGCCCCTAGGGCTGGCGCGGTCTGCAGATCCCTTTTCAACTTCTCGAATGCTGCCTGACAACCCTCATCCCAAGACCACTCGACTCCCTTGTGTAAGAGTCGGAGTAGCGGGGCTGCTGTGGCTGCATAGTCCTCGATGAAATCTCTGCAGTACCCGGTCAATCCCAAAAAGGACCTTACACCCGTTACTGTGTTAGGGATCAGTAGATCTTGCACCGATTCCCGTCTAGCCTTATCTATGGCTCTTTCTCCAGCGCGGATGGCCAGACCCAAGAATTTCACCTCCTGCTGGCCGATCTGTGCTTGCTTTGGGTTTACTTTGAAACCCTTCCTTTCTAACAGTTCCAATAGTTCGGCTAATAGTGGGCCGTGCTCCTCCCTTGAATCCGTGAACAGGAGTAGGTCGTCCACATACTGCACTATCTGATTGGGCTGTCTAAATTCCTTCAAACTTCCTGCCATGCACTGATGGAAAATGCTGGGGCTGTTGTGAAAACCCTGTGGCAAGCAGTTCCAAGTGTACTGTTGCCCTTTAAAAGTAAAGGCAAACTTGTACTGATCCTCCCGCCGCAGCGGAATGGACCAAAAACCGTTCGAGATATCCAGCACCGTGAACGTGGTCGCGGATGCTGGAATACTCCCTATTAGGTCGGCAACTGCTGCTACCGTGGGTGCGCAGGCTGGGATGTTACTGTTGAGGACTCTATAGTCCACCGTGGCCCTCCACGAATTGTCCGGCTTCTTTACCGGCCATAATGGGGAGTTCACGTGAGTGGCTATTGGTCTCAACACGCCCTGCTGCACCAATGAAGATATTGCTGTCTCCATGTCAGGTTCTGCCTCCTTGGGGAAGTTATACTGTTTTTGGGGTCGGATCATGGGGTCCCCGTCTACGCTGACCTCAAACCCGGTGACTCTCCCACAGTCGTGCTTGTGGGTGGCAAACGCGGTCAGATTGCCCGACACACACGCCTGCAAATCCGTTGGGACGTCCGCGACCATAAGCTCGAGATCGTAACCTCCTGACGGCTTCATGGTGCATAGGGTCCCCTTTTCTCCCCTTCCTGGGATCACAACTACCTTACCTAACTCATTCTCGGCTCCCCAGAGACAGTGATTTCTAAGGTCCACGAGGATCCCGTGTTCCACCAAGAAATCAGCCCCGAGGATGCCTTTCCCACCCCCCTCATTCCACTTCAATAGGATACACGTCCATGTGGTGTGGAGTGCTCCCTAGAGACCGCATTGCCTCTAACACTGGCTCGATCGCACCGGGATGTATCGACCCCTCGGCCCCTTTCTCCCGGATGGGCGTTTGGGCCGGGGCTGGGGAAGTTTTTCCCTTTAAATCCTTCCAGGGATTTTTACAGTCCCGGCGCCAATGACCCTCCTTCCCACACCCGTAACAACTGCTCTTGGCTTGGGGAGGGCGATTCCCCTCCTGATGCCATTCCCTTTTAGCAGGAGCTGCAGGCCTTGCCTCATGCACCTTTCCTTTTGAGGAAGACACATCCCTACTCTTGTTGTTCCTGTAACTTATCGTGAGCTGATCAAGTACTACGTCCTCCGTGGAGCGGGGGTTAGTGGGGTCAAACCATGCTTTGGCCTGCTCCCTCACCGGTGGCAAGCAATTGGCGACCAGACACCGGAGCCAATGAGCCCTTTGGTCATTATTCAGCCCGTTCCGGTCCGGCCCGCCCAGACAGCTGCGCCGATACACTGGCCACAACCTTCCGGCGAAAACCCGTGGGGGTTCTCCCTCTAGCTGTATCGTCCTTTCCAATCGGAGGAACGGAGTTCCGTCACCCTCCCCTATAATCTCCAGGATCTCGTCCCGTACCTCCTCATACGTCTTGCGCCCTCTCTTGCTCTCGTCAGGGAGACACTGGAGGAGTGAGCTGTCCAGGGAGAACAGGAGCATTTTGGACAGTTCGGCCCCGTCGCAGTCATTAACTGCTGCGGTCTGCTCCACGTCCCTAAAATGGACGGAGGGATCTCCTGACTCGGAGAGTTTTGGGATGTGACTGATCATTTCCCTTAGCTGTCGTGCACTATGGGGCATTATGATCTGATTCATAAGGGGACCGGGGTCGTCATTGTCCTCGTCCGGACCGAGCCTCTGCTGTCGCGTGGGACACATCGGCGCCGGTCCCAACCCTACTACCTGGTGTTGCTCTACCTCAAGAACCCCTGTGTCTGACTTCTCCGTTTCCTCCCCCGGAGTCCAAGACTCGGTATAGGCGGGAGGTGCTGAGGGCTCGGGGGTTGGTACCCTAACTGACTCCTGTGGAATTGGTCTTTTGGATTCCTTGGCTAACAGTAGCTGGCTCGCTGGCGGGTTTATGAGACACACCAAGCCGTTTGCCTTCGCTAGGGCCGTTCTCAGGTCCTCTAGCTCCCTGTGGCAAGCGCTATGGTCGGTGTTCTCAGACCTATCCTCCATGGCCATCTTATATGCTGCCCTAGCCCCCAAAATTCTTTCCTCCTGTGTCGCTATCTGCTTAGCTAGGCGGAAACACCTCTCTTTCATTCTACCTTCACTGGCCTTGGCCTCAATGACCTGACATTCCAAATACTCTATCCGGGTCTCATGGCGGTGAGTTGCGGATTGGCGTTCCTGATTCAGCGCGTTAAGCGACTGAATCAGTTTCTGACCTCCCGCAACCTTTTTCTCTACTTCTGTAAGCAGCCCTTTGATCTGGGCTGTCTGTGCTACAACGACCTGGTCCAAAAGCTGGACTTGCTTCTTGTAACACATCAGCCAGACCGCCTTTTCTACCGATTTCTTATGCTCTTTACTTTCTGTCCACTTGATGGCTGCGTCTAGCAGGCGCCTATCTCTTAATAGGTCAGATATCCACTGTTTTGTAAGGTTTACCTTCCCAAAAACATAATCCGCTATTCTCTCATCCATCACATTTCGTTTATTCAGACCTTGATCTAAAACACTACATTCCTGCTGCCAAGGTCCTGCCACGGTCGCCATCTCTGTAGGGGGTTTCTCTTGCTCGTTCTGGTCTCCTACCAGGCTTCGTGCAATAATTACCCTTGAGTGGTTCGACCCACTCTTCCCTACGGTTCTAGACCTTGGACTTAGGTGCAGGGAACTGTAGTGCAGAGAAAAGACTCAGTAGACCAGGTTGAATAGCACAAAATGGATGCTTTTATTATTAAACAGTTTGCAGCATTATAAAATACATGTCATAAGCACAGATTAATGTAACTACAAGCATACACATATCTATAAACTTAACTCTATGGAAATGGGGAACACACGGCACGTCGTAAAAGGGGAAACACATTACGATTTCCCTTAACCCCCTCCCCTAGACCTAAACTAAGTTTCGACTTGAGGAACTCGGAATCATGCTCATCACTTTCAGAATCGCAAAAAAAGGGGTTCGCAGCCTTTTGGCACAGCTTTCCGTCGTCACGTGGATTTGGAAACTTCTGGCGCAGTTTGTTTTTCTCTCAGGCGATGGAGCAGCAGATACAGCCTTGATGAGCGCTCGTCATAGTTGAAATCAGTTGAAACCTGTTGAATAACTGGATGCACATGGGAGAGTCCAGTAAGGAAAACTGAGAATGGGATGTTGAGGCACGGGAGTGCTAGGCCCGGAGTGTCCTTTTATTTCTCCCTCCGGCCTGGCTCGTTGGTTTTCCTGAGGGTGTCTTCTCCTTCGGCCTGGGTTGTCGATGATCTCCCGACAACAGTACCCGGGCCACCCTCGTCGTCTTCGCGTCGTGGCCGAGCCTTGCCTGGCTGAACATCGACCACGTCCTGCAAACGTCCTGGTCGACTTCCGAAGCTGCCGAGGTAGAAGAAGCGAGTTCCCGAAGCGAAGCGTAGAATCGTAGAAGAAGCGCACTGAGCTCCGAAGCGTGAATCTGAAGCGAAGCGTACCGATGGACTTTTCAATCCACAGTTATACCTTTTTGGGACAGTCTTATCTCCCGCCAAATCATAGTCCTGTCTTTGTAATATTTTTGGCGGGCAGAAATCTCTGCAGGGGCGCTTTGTCTTACAACGGGAGCCGGTGATAGCTTAACTGGCCTTCCTGGCCGATAATGTCTTTTACTTTGTCACCGTAACTCGGTTCGTATATTGATCGGTCTGGAGATTGCCCTTGACGGCTGTTAAACGGTTTTCCTTTGTACAGTAAATGGGTTTAAGTGTTCATTCAAATGTCCGCCCATTTCTTGATGGGCCCCATCCTGTTACCTGAAACTGTCTTGTACTTAGAATCCAATTAATATGTATGCTCAGTTCCCTGAGTTTCATTTTCCCGATACTGGCTTTCGCGGGCTTACTGTCCTCAATCCACAAGCCTGTCTGGCTTGCAGTAACAGAAATCAAATGGTCCCAGAAACTGATCACGAGGTCCGGCGGCCATTTTGTATGCCCCTTTTATCAAAGGTTTTTCTGTACAAGCTTCTTTTGGTCAATAAAACTGTCTTATTAACCCTGTTTTCTTGCGTGATTAAATTACTGAAAATTTCGAATCTTACAAAGGCACAAGTAAGGAGTGTGATGGAATACTCTCCACTTGCCTGGATGAGTGCACCTCCAGCAACACTCAAGAAGCTCGACACCATCCAAGACAAAGCAGCCCACTTGATTGGCACTCAATCCACCACCTTAAACATTCACTCCCTTCACCACCGGTATACCGTGGCTGCAGTGTGTACCATCTACAAGAGGCACTGCAGCAACTCGCCAAGGCCTCATCGACACTGCCTCCCAAACTTGCAACCTCTACTACCTAGAAGGACAAGGCAACAGGCACATGGGAACACCACCACCTCCAAGTTCCCCTGCAAGTCATGTACCATCCTGACTTGAAAGTATATTGCCGTTCCTTCATCGTCGCTGGATCAAAATCCTGGAACACCCTACCTAACAGCACTGTTGGAGTACCTTCACCACACGGACTGCAGCAGTTCAAGAAGGCGACTCACCGCCACTTTCTCGAGGGCAACTAGGAATGGGCAATAAATGCTGGCCCTGCCAGCGAAGCCCACATCCCATGAATTAATTTTTAAAAATGAAGAGTCTATTTGCCTTCCGATTGGTGGGGAAAGGCGGTGTGCCGCAAGGATGGACATGTTGGACAACCAATGGTGGGAGTGTGGGGGTGGGGCAGTAGGAGGCAGGCGGTCATGTGTTGACACCTCCAGGAATATGTCCAACTAGAGTTGGCATCCCTAGTGTTCCCTGACATTGAATCCTTCTCAATAGTGACCAATAAATCAAATCCCCTCATAGCCTTAAAAACCTCAATGCGGCCAGCTCAAAATCCTCTTTCCAACTGGTCCATCTTGCTTAACCTCTAATTTAAGTTCCTGGAACCTTCTTTGTTGCTCATATAAATGCAGCAGCTGTTTCACAATGTGATAAGAATATGGGCCAGAGCCGGACAAGACCCACATAACCTCGGTAGATTACCGGGGACACTATGTGAAAGCAGGTACCAAAATCGAGTTGCAAAAATGGCAGCCTCACGCTGAGATGGTTCTCTGCACATATCCTGTACTCTACATTGTCAAGCACAATTAAAGGTATTTGGTCACCCCCTGCAAAACTGTTCTAGGCAAAGGTTTTTGAGGCCTGTTTGCCTACGTGCGATGCAATATTATCCATGATGCAATGGCATAACTTGTGTAATGAAAACCTCATTCTTGTTTCATGTCACTGCCTGTGTGCGGAATGAGTCTGACGTGACCTCGAAAGGTCAGTCGGCCCTTTCAGAAACAGCATTACAGTTATCTCTCAGGAAGGTAAGGATGTTCTCAGGATACGGGGTAGGACATTTAGGACTGAGATGAGGAGAAATTTCTTCACTCAGAGGGTGGTGAACCTGTGGAATTCTCTACCACAGAAGGCTGTGGAGGCCAAGTCACTGAATATATTTAAGAAGGAGATAGATAAATTTCTAGACACAAAAGGCGTCAAGGGGTATGGGGCGAGAGCAGGAATATGGTATTGAGATAGAGGATCAGCCATGATCATATTGAATGGTGGAGCAGGCTCGAAGGGCCGAATGGCCGACTCCTGCTCCTATTTTTCTATGCTTCTATGTTCCTATGCTCCACTCACCCTGCCTTCGATGTCTCCTGACTATCGTGGCTCCACAGCTACCTTGGATGTCTCCCACAGCAGGTTTCCCTCTCTGACATCAATGCTTCTCAGCTTCCACAACCTTCTACTCTACCACGGATGCCTGTTGGCCCTTACGGTTCCTTTGCCTACAACATCTTCTAGCTCTCTTTACCCCTCCCCTACCTCCCAATGAATGCCTCTTGCATTCCATTGTCCCTGCCCTACCTCCCAATGAATGCCCCTTCGGTCCCATTTCCCCTGCTCCATTTCCCAATGAATGCCTTTTATGTTCCATTGTCCCTGCCCTCTGTTTTCTTAGAATCATAGAATAGTACAGCAAAGGAGGTCATTCGGCCAAGTCTGCACCGGCTCCTTCGAAGGACAATCCAGTTAGTCTCACTCCCCCGCTCTTTCCCCATATCCCTGCAATTTTTTCTTTTTCAAGTATTTATCCAATTCCCTTTTGAAAGCTACTATTGAATCTGTTTCCACCTCCCTATCAGGCAGTGTATTCCAAATCCTAAACACTCGTTGCGTAAAAAAGTTTTTCCTCATGTCACCTCTGGTTCTTTTGCCAATTACCTTGAATCTGTGCCCTCTGGTTATCAACCTTTCTGCCATTGGAAACAGCTTCCCTTTATTTATTCTTAAGGAATTTTTAAAAAATAAAATAAAAAAAACACAACTGAAGGGTGCAACCAGATGTGACGCAGCTCACAACATCATTGGTTCCGTGTTGTGGCTGGGTCCACTCGTTTAAATGTGGTATCGCAATAGGTGTCCTATGGAATCCTCTCCACAATCACAGCAACAAGGAGCTTCACAAGACATGAGGAGAAACAGATGCAGAAAAGGCTGGGAGTCAGCAGAATGAGTTTGGGGTGGGGGGGAGGGGGTTGTAATGCTGGAGAAGGTTATATGTCGGTAAGGATAAGGCTGATGAGTTATTGGGACTTGGTGTGAAATAGGATATGGGCAGCAGTGTTTTGGATGAACTGAAGTTTATGGAGGATTGGAGGCTGGTCAGAAGAGCAGTGAATTAGTTGAGTCTGGAGTGACAGAGGCATGGATGAGGGTTTTAGCAGCAGATAGACTGAGATACGATGGAGGCAGGTGATGCTACGGGGGATATGGGGTCAGAAGCTGAACTGAGGATCAAACTGTCATGAATCTTATCATGACTCGTGAAGCAACACTGGGCGGCCAGCTGGTGGCGCCGTCCAAGGAGTATAAATACTCGGGCATGGGCCCAGCTTGCTCAGGATGTTTCTGTAACCAGGAACTAGTGATGTAACTAGAATCTCATGGTTGTGAAACAGTTGATTAAAGCCTTGTTTTATACTCAAACCAAGTGCTCAGTAGTCTTTTTACATCACAAACTATGCCAAGGTTATGAATAATCTGCATCAGCCTGACACTGTGGTCTGGGCCGGGGATTGAGCCTTTATGATAAAGGCCGAAGATGATTAATTTGGTCTTCCCAATATTTAGATAAAAAGTCACAGTTCGTCCAAGACTGGATGTCGGACAAGGTGCATGACAGCATAGTGGCAGTGGAGGGGTCAAGACAGGTAGTGGAGGTACAGCTGTCATCGGTATACACATGGAAACTGACTCCATGTCTGCAGAATGTCAAGAAGGAACAGCTGAAGTTGCAGAGAGGGCCAGGGATGGAGCCTTTGGGGACTCTGGGGATAACGGCTGGGATGTGGGAAGAGAAGCCATTGCTGGAAATGCTTTGGCTTTGAGTGAATAGATAAGAGTGGAACCAAGCGAGGACAGTCCCACAGAGCTGGGCAGCAAAGGAGGTGTCGGAGGAGGGTTGGGTAGTTGACCGCGATGAAAGCAGCAGAGCGATAATACACCACAATCAGTCACAGAGTGTGCTCTTCTCTTTGTAAAGTTGGTAAATCGCTTATGCTGTAGTTTGGAATGTCATCCAGATCACATTACTGCCTTGAACTACTCCCATGTGCATGTATACGGCAAATGACTGATGCCGACAACAACTCCTACCATCAAGTTCGAGTTAGGAGTAAAGTTTTTTGACAATCTGTTGTTCTGAGTTGATAGCACTGGCTCTGAATTGTGGCTGTTATTATAATTCAGGGGGTAACTAATCTGCATCCACGGACCCATGAGCCCTGAAAATCTGGCCCTCGAGGCCTCGGCAATGCAGTCCTACTTGCACTTACAAGTATTTGCTGGTCTGTCCTGTTTGAATTTTGTGGGTCTAAAGCTTTGGAAAGGCCTTTGCCTCATTGTTGAGTAAATTCTCACCCTTGTTTTTAAATCCCACCATGGCCTCGCCCCTCCTGATCTTTGTAAGCACTTCCAGCCCTACAACCCTCCGAGATCTCGGCGCTAAATGTGGTAAACCACTGTTATACCTGCCTGTGTGGGTGTTTGTATTCCACTGTGCACATGTCTGTACATGCCTCGGCTGACTCCTCCCACGAGTCCAGGTATAAAGGTGACTGCTCCACAGTCCCTCTGTATTCTGGACTGGTCGACCACTCGAGGCACACCTTCATTCTCTTGTTAATAAAAGCCTGTTAGTTACTCGCTTATCACAGAATCACAGAAACCCCACAGTGCAGATAGAGGCCATTTCGGCCCATCGAGCCTGCACCAACACATATCCCACCCGATCCCCGTAACCCCTACACCAACACATATCCCACCCTATCCCCGTAACCCCACGTATTTAATCCCCCTAACACTAAGGGTCAATTTATCATAGCCAATCAACCTAACCCGCACATCTTTGGACTGTGGGAGGAAACCGGAGCACCCGGAGGAAACCCACGCAAACACGGGGAGAATGTGCAAACTTCACACAGACAGTCACCCGAGGCCGGATTCGAACCCGGGTCCCTGACGCTGAGGCAACAGTGCTAACCACTATGCCTCAGTCTTTTGAGTAATTGATAGCGCATCAATTTTATTAACAAGATTTTTTTATAATGGAGAAGATCCTCACACCAGCATGCCTGGACTTAGACCATCGGGAGGCGGACGCATCCACCAAGTTTGCTCACTGGCTTAGGTGCTTTGAAAGATTCCTGATCGCCTCCGCTGCAACGGTCAAATCGGATGAGGACAAACTGCATGTCCTGACCTCCAAAGTGAACCACCGAGCGTACTCGGTCATCCAGGACGCGACCTTGTACACGGCTGCTCTCAAGCTCCTCAAGGACCAGTACACGCACCCAGTGAACGAGGTGTACGCCAGGCACCTCCTGGGGAGTCGTAAACAACAACCTGGGGAATCGACTGAGGAATACCTTCAGGCACTGTCTGTGCTTGGCCGGGCCTGTGGTTGTAAGGATGTAAAGGCCGCCGTGTACACTGAGGAACTTATCCGGGACGCTTTTGTAGCGGGCCACAGGTCCAATTACACCCGACAACGACTGTTGGAGCAGAGTGACCTCGACCTCAACAAGGCCTCTGAACTCGCACTATCATTGGACGCAGCCTACCGGGGCATGGATGCCTACTCCTCTGCACCGTGGACGCCGCGGGGAACGACAGCCTGGGACACGGTAGGACCGTCTCATAGCACCGTGCCACCCCCAGCCACATCCCAGCAACGGCCCAACTACCGCAGCAGTGTCCCAAGGCCAGAAATGCTACTTCTGTGGCCAGGCCAAACACCCCAGAGCACGCTGCCCGGCAAAAAATGCGATCTGCTCGGGCTGCGGGAAGAAGGGACACTACGCCAGCGTCTGCAGGGCCTAAGCCACCCCGAACCCCAGCAGCGCCGCGTGTGGGCCGCCATCTTGGGCCTCCCCAGCCATGTGCGAACCACCGGAACAGCAGCCATTTTGGACGCCTCCAGCCACATGGGGATCATGGACGCCGCCATCTTGGACGCCAGCCGGGACGCAGCAGGCCACCAACACCGCCTCATCTGATACCCGCAGCAACACACCGACCCCTACGCTGGCCTCCGTTACGCTGGACCAAGCGAGACCGCACCAACTGGCCCGGTCCACAATGGACATTAAGGTAAATGGTCACGAAACAACCTGCCTTTTTGACTCTGGGAGCACGGAGAGCTTCATCCACCCCGACACGGTGCGGTGTTGCTCTCTCCCAGTCCTGCCTGCGCACCAGCGGATTTCTATGGCCTCCGAGTCCCAGTCGGCGGACATTGGCGGCTACTGCGTGGTGACACTCTTAGTAGACGGGACTGTGTACGATAATTTTAAACTTCTGGTCCTGCCCCACCTCTGCGCTGCCGTTCTACTGGGGTTAGATTTTCAGTGCCACCTTAAAAGTGTTAAGATGGCGTACGGTGGACACCTCCCCCCCACTCACAGTCCGCAGCCAGCAGCTTCCAAACTGCCCGCCGCGCACCAGGTGCAACCTCTCCACACTCAGAGTCACCACCCCCCCCCCCCCCCCCCCCCCACCACCAGTTTGCTAACCTCACCCCCGACTGTAAGCCCATCGCCACAAAGAGCAGGCGATACAGTGCCGGGGACAGGGTTTTCATTAAAACCGAAGTGGAGCGGCTCCTGAAGGAGGGGATTATTGAGGGCAGCACCAGCCCCTGGCGAGCCCAGGTTGTGGTCGTTAAGACCGGCGAGAAGCAGCGCCTGGTCATCGACTACAGCCAGACAATAAATCGCTACACCCTGCTGGACGCTTACCCACTCCCCCGCATAGCTGATATGGTCAACCAGATCGCGCAGTACCGCGTCTTCTCGACCATTGACCTGAAATCAGCGTACCACCAGCTCCCTATCCGCCCTGAGGACCGCCAGTATACTGCCTTCGAGGCAAACGGCCGCCTCTATCATTTCCTTAGGGTTCCCTTTGGCGTCACCAACGGGGTCTCCGTCTTCCAAAGGGAGATGGACCGGATGGTCGATCAAAATGCGTTGCAGGCCACTTTCCCATATCTGGACAATGTGACCATCTGCGGCCATGACTTGCAGGACCATGACGCAAACCTCGAAAAATTCCTCTGCACCGCCCAACTCCTGAACCTGACGTATAACAAGGAGAAGTGCATATTCCGCACAACCCGCCTCGCCATCCTTGGCTGTGTTGTGGAACACGGAGTCATCGGTCCCGACCCCGACCGGATGCGTCCCCTTATGGAACTCCCACTGCCTCAAGGCCCTGAAGAGTTGCCTAGGGTTTTTCTCCTATTACGCCCAGTGGGTCCCCTACTATGTGGACAAGGCCCGTCCGCTGATCAAGTCCACCTCTTTTCCCTTGATGGCAGAGGCCCGCTTAGCCTTCCACCGTATCAAGGAAGACATTGCCAAAGCCACCATGCACGCAGTGGACAAATCCATCCCCTTCCAGGTGGAAAGCGACGCGTCCGACTTTGCCCTGGCCGCTACCCTTAATCAGGCGGGGAGACCCGTGGCCTTCTTTTCACGAACCCTCCAGGGCCCGGAGACCAGACACTCCGCTGTTGAGAAGGAGGCCCAGGCTATTGTGGAGGCTGTGCGTCATTGGAGGCACTAACTGGCCGGAAAACGATTTACCCTGCTCACTGACCAGCGTTCAGTTGCTTTTATGTTTAACAACAAGCAGAGGGGCAAAATCAAAAACGACAAGATCTTGAGGTGGAGAATCGAACTTTCCACCTACAATTACGAGATCTTGTACCGGCCCGGGAAGCTCAATGAACCCCCGGATGCTCTATCGCGTGGCACCTGCGCCAGCGTGCAGATCGATAGACTGCGGGCCCTCCACAATGACCTCTGCCACCCGGGGGTCACCAGGTTCTTCCACTTCATCAAGGCCCGCAACCTGCCTTACTCCATTGAGGTGGTCAGGACCATGACCAGGAACTGCCAAGTCTGCGCTGAGTGCAAACCGCACTTTTATAGACCAGACAGGGCTCACCTGATAAAAGCCACTCGCCCCTTCGAGCGCCTGAGCGTTGATTTTAAAGGGCCTCTCCCCTCCTCCGACCGCAATGTGTACTTCCTCAACATTATTGATGAGTACTCCCGTTTCCCGTTCGCCATCCCCTGCCCGGACATGACCAGTGCCACGGTCATTAAATGTCTGAACGACCTCTTCACCCTGTTCGGTTTCCCCAGCTATATCCATAGCGACCGGGGCTCATCGTTTATGAGCGACGAACTCCGCCAGTACCTGCTCGCTAGGGGTATTGCCACAAGCAGGACCACCAGTTACAACCCCCGGGGGAACGGACAGGTGGAAAGAGAGAATGCAACAGTTTGGAAGGCCGCCCTGCTAGCCTTAAAGTCTAGGGGCCTTCCGACCTCCAGCTGGCAGGATGTGCTCCCCGATGCGCTCCACTCTATTCGGTCACTGCTCTGCACTGCCACTAACGCCACCCCTCATGAGAAAATGTTTGTCTTCCCAAGGAAGTCCACATCGGGGACATCGCTCCCGCCATGGCTGACGTCCCCAGGGCTGGTCCTACTGAGAAGACACGTGAGGACCCATAAAACGGACCCCCTGGTCGAGAGGGTCGACCTCCTCCACGCCAACCCCCAGTATGCTTACATTGCGTACCCGGACGGGCGGGAGGACACAGTCTCCATACGGGGGCCCAGTAACCCACTACCACCCCCCCCACGATCCAATATCCAACCCCAGCAGACGGCACGCCTGGGCCCCGCGACCCGCTCGACACCCACGAGGACTACACACCAGTGCCCCAGCCTACTCGGGACTCGACGCCGGAAGCTTCACTACCCCTGCCGTCGCCACGTCGATCACAGCGGCAGACAAGACCTCCGGAGAGACTCCAATACACAAACTTTTAATACACTTCACCCCGCCGGACTCATTTTTAAACAAGGGGTGAATGTGGTAAACCACTGTTATACCTGCCTGTGTGGGTGTTTGTATTCCACTGTGTACATGTCTGTACATGCCTCGGCTGACTCCTCCCACGAGTCCAGGTATAAAGGTGACTGCTCCACAGTCCCTCTGTATTCTGGACTGGTCGACCACTCGAGGCACACCTTCATTCTCTTGTTAATAAAAGCCTGTTAGTTACTCGCTTAACCTCAGTCTTTTGAGTAATTGATAGCGCATCACCCACCATGGCCTCGCCCCTCCTGATCTTTGTAAGCACTTCCAGCCCTACAACCCTCCGAGATCTCGGCGCTCCTCCAATTCTAGCCTCTTGCACATCCCTGACTTTCATCGCTCCACCATTGGCGGCCGGGCCTTCAGCTGCCTGGGCCCTAAAGCTCTGGAATTCCCTCCCCAAACCTCTCCGCCTCGCTACCTCTCACTCCTCCTTTAAAACACTCCTATAAACCTACCTCTTTGTCCAAGCTTTTAGTCACCTGTTCTAGTATCTCCTATGCGGCTTGGTGTCAAATTTTGTTTGATAACGCTCCTGTGACATACCTTGAGGTGTTTTACTACATTAAAGGTGCCATATAAATGCAAGTTGTTGTTGTTGTTGTAAATCCTACATCAGAACACCACAATGTTAGTAACAGCAACTTGGGACACCAAGGGGACATGAATCATAGAATGGTTACAGCACGGAAGAAGGCCATTCGGCCCGTCGCGCCCGTGCTGACTCTCAGCTAGTTCCACTCCCCTGCCCTTTCCCCATAGCCATGCAAAAAAATTTCCTTCAGATACTTATCCAACTCCCTTTTGAAAGATAAGATTGAGTCTGCCTCCATCACCCTTTCAGGCAGTGCATTCCAGATCTTAACCACTCGCTGCATGAAAAAGTTTTCTTACGTCGCCTTTGGTTATTTTGCCAATCACCTTCAATCTGTGTCCTCTGGTTCTCGACCCTTCTGCCAATGGAAACAGTTTCTCTCTATCTACTCTGCCTAGACTCCCCCCCGCCCCCCCATGATTTTAAACACCTCTAGCAAATCTCCTCTCAATCTTCTCTGCTCCAAGGAGAACAACCTCAGCTTCAAGGGGCAGAAAACGTTAGTGGAGTTGTATACAGACCCCCAAACAGTAATGCTGAGGTTGGGGCTGGCATTAAATGGGAAATTAGAGATGCATGCAATAAGGGCACAGCAGTTATCATGGGTGACTTTAATCTACATATAGATTCGGCTAACCAAATAAGTAACAATACTGTGGAGGAGGAATTCCTGGACCAATATGTCGAGGAACCAACTGGAGATCAGGCCATCTTAGACTGGGTATTATGTAATGAGAAAGGATTAATTAGCAATCTTGTTGTGCGAGGTCCCTTGGGGAGGAGCGATCATAATATGATAGAATTCTTCATTAAAATGGAGAGTGAAGTAGTTGACTCAGAGACTAGGGTTCTGAATTTAAATAAAGGAAACTACAACAGTATGAGGCACGAGTTGGGTAGGATTGATTGGGGAACATTACTTAAAGGGTTGACGGTGGATAGGCAATGGCAAACATTTAAAGATTGCATGGATGAACTACAGAATTTGTTCATCCCTGTTTGGCATAAAAATAAAACAAAAAAGGTGACTCAACCATGGCTAACAAGGGAAATTAGGGATAGCATAAGATCCAAGGAGAGGACATATAATTTGGCCAGAAAAAGCAGCTAACCTGAGGATTGGGAGCAGTTTAGGATTCAGCAAAGGAGGACAAAGGGATTAATTAAGAGGGGGAAATAGATTATGAGAGTAAGCTTGCAGTGAACATAAAAACTGACTGTAAAAGCTTCTATAGATATGTGAAGAGAAAAAGATTGGTGAAGTCAAGCGTAGGTCCCTTGCAGTCAGAATCAGGGGAATTTATAATGGGGAACAAAGAAATGGCAGACCAATTAAATACATACTTTGGTTCGGTCTTCACAAAGGAGGACACAAATAACCTCCCAGAGATGTCGGGGAACATAGGGTCTAATGAGAGGGAGGAATTGAATGAAATCAGTATTTGTAGGGAAATGGTGTTAGGGAAATTGACGGGATTGAAGGCCGATAAATCCCGAGGGCCTGATAATCTACATCCTAGGGGGCTTAAGGAAGTGGCCCTAGAAATAGTAGATGCATTGCTAGTCATCTTCCAAAATTCTATAGACTCTGGAACAGTTCCCATGGATTGGAGGATAGCTAATGTAACCCCACTATTTAAAAAGGGTGGTAGAGAGAAAATGGGGAATTATAGACCAGTAAGCCTGACATCGGTAGTGGGGAAAATGCTAGAGTCCATTATAAAAGATGTAATAGCAGTGCACTTGGAAAACAGTGACAGGATTGGACAAAGTCAACATGGATTTATAAAAGGTAAATCATGCTTGACTAATCTACTGGAATTTTTTGAGGATGTAACTGGTAGAATAGATAAGGGAGAACCAGTGGATGTGGTGTATTTGGACTTTCAGAAGGCTTTCGATAAGGTCCCGCATAAGAGATTAGCGTACAAAGTTAAAGCACATGCGATTAGGGGTAAGGTACTGTCTTGGATAGAGAAGTGGTTGGCAGATAGGAAGCAAAGAGTTGGAATAAACGGGTCTTTTTCCAAGTGGCTTGCAGTGACCAGTGGGGTACCGCAGGGATCGGTGCTAGGACCCCAGCTATTCAAAATATATATAAATGATCTAGATGAGGGAACTAGATGTAATATCTCCAAGTTTGCAGACGACACAAAGCTGGGTGGGCGTGTGTGCTGTGAAGAGGATGCAGAGAAACTCCAGTATGATTTGGACAGGTTGGGTGATTGGGCAGATGCATGGCAAATGCAGTATAATGTGGATAAATGCGAGGTTATCCACTTCGGTGGCAAAAACAGGAAGACAGATTATTATCTGAACGACAATAGATTGGGAAAAGGGGAAGTGCAACGAGACCTGGGTGTCCTTGTGCACCAGTCGCTGAAGGTATGCATGCAGGTGCAGCAAGCGGTTAAGAAGGCAAATGGTATGTTGGCCTTCATAGCGAGAGGATTCGAGTACAGTAGCAAGGATGTCTTGCTGCAGTTGTACAGGGCCTTGGTAAGACCACACCTTGAGTATTGTGTGCTGTTTTGGTCGCCTTATCTGAGGAAGGATGTTCTTGCCATGGAGAGAGTGCAGTGAAGATTCACCAGACTGATACCTGGGATGGCAGGAATGACGTTTGAGGAGAGAGTGGGTCGATTAGGCTTATATTCGCTAGAGTTTAGAAGAATGAGAGGGGATCTCATTGAAACTTATAAAATTCTAACAGGACTAGACAGACTAGATGCAGGAAGGATGTTCCCGATGGCAGGGGAGTCCAGAACCAGGGGTCACAGTCTAAGGATAAGGGGTAAGCCATTTAGGACAGAGATGAGGAGGAATTTCTTCACCCAGAGAGTGGTGAACCTGTGGAAATCTCTGCCACAGAAGGCAGTTGAGGCCAATTCATTAAATATATTCAAGAAGGAGTTGGATATATTTCTTGAGGCTAAAGGGATCAAGTGATATGGGGAGAAAGCAGGGACAGGATACTGAATTTGGATGATCAGTCATGATCTCATTAAATGGCAGAGCGGGCTCGAGGGGCCGAATGGCCGACTCCTGCTCCTATCTTCTATGTTCTCCAGTCTATCAATGTAACTGAAGTCCCTCATTCCTGGAATCATTCTCATAAATCTTTTCTGCGCCTTCTCTAAGGCCTTCAGAATTTCCTAAAGTGTGGTGCCCACTACTGCAGTTGGGGCCGAGCCAGTGTTTTATACAGGTTCATCATAATTTCCATGCTTTTGTACTCTATACCTCTATTCATGAAGCCCAGGATCCCATAAGCCATTTTAACTGCTTTCTCAACCTGCCCCGCCACCTTCAACGATTTGTGCACACATACCCCCAGGTCTCTCTGTTTGTGCACCCCCTTTAGGATTGTATCATTTAGTTTATATGTCCTCTCCTCCTTCTTTCTACCAAAATGCATCACTTCGCACTTTTTTTGCGTTAAATTTTATCTGTCACGTGTCCGCCCATTTGACCAGCCTGTCTATGTCTTCCTGAAGTCTATCACTCTCCTCCTCACTGTTCACTATACTTCCAAGTTTTGTGTCATCTGCAAATTTTGAAATTGTGCCCTGTACACCCACATTCAAGTCATTAATATATGGATTTATGCATTATTATGTGGCCCCCAAGGCTATATGGGATGCACCTGTGGCCCATGAAGACAAGAGCTTCGACACCACTGGTCTACTTTACTCCACACACAAGGGACCTCTTTCTTACCATAGCCCTGAGCACCAGCTCCTTCTACTGGCCCAACTTAATGCCGGTAAAAAGAAAATGGGGCTAAATGTTCCGCCTGCTGGATTGGCAGTAGATCTTCAGTGACCTTTCCCCTGCCCCCTCACCCCACCTGCACCCCTGACCCTGACATATTTCCCAGGGTTGGGACAGTTAAGTGCTTTGGGCGGGCACCAGGCCATTTATGGCAACACTAAGCATGTGCTTTAATTGGGCCCGTGGGAACATAGGAACAGGAGGCCATTCAGCCCTCGTGCCTGTTCCACCATTCAATGAGATCATGCTCGATCTGTCACCTATCTCCATCTACGTGCCTTAGCTCCATATCCCTTAATAATCTTGGCTAGCAAAAATCTATCCATCTCAGATTTAAAACTATTAATTGAGCTAGCATCTAATGCTTTTTGTGGGAGAGAGTTCAACACTTCTAACACCCTTTGTGTGAAGAAGTGTTTCCTAACTTCTCTCATGAAAGGACTAGCTCTGATTTTAAAGTCATGTTCTCTTGTCCTAGACTCCCCTGGCTGAATGGTTTAAAAAAAACTTTTAGAAGTGGGCTGATTTAAAATGCACTGGCTCCACAAGTGCCATCAATTGCTTCACATTAGGGAAACTGGCCACTTAAAGTTTAACCTCAACTCCCCTCCTCCCACGAGACCTGTAGCAACACTGGATTCCAGGGACACCCAGTGTTGCTACATCATATGACACCCTTCCATCATTGGGCTCTCATTAGGGGGGGAACGGGAGTAATCATTTTCTGTTGATAGTGAATGAACATCAGAACATATGAAATAGGAGCAGGAGTAGGCCATACGGCCCCTCGCGTCTGCTCCACCGTTCAATAAGATCATGGCTGATCTTCGACCTCAACTCCACCTTCCCACCCGATCCCCATATCCCTTGATTCCCCCAGAGTCCAAACATATATCGATCTCAGCCTTGAATATACTCAACCATTCAGCATCCACAACCCTTTTGGGTAGAAAATTCCAAAGATTCACAACCCTCTGAGTGAAGAACTTCCTCCTCATCTCGGTCTTAAATGGCCGACCCCTTATCCTGAGAGGATGCCTCCTAGTTCTAGACTCCAGCCAGGGGAAACAACATCTCAGTATCTACCCTGTCAATCCTCCTCAGAATCTTATATGTTTCAATGAGATCACCTCTCATTCTTCTAAACTCCAGAGAGTATTGGCCCAATCTACTCAATATCTCCTCATAGGTCAACCCCTCTCATCCTAGGAATCAATCTAGTGAACCTTCATTGCACTGCCTCTAAGGCAAGTATGTCCTTCCTCAGATAAGGAGACCAAAACTGTGCACAGTACTCCAGGTGTGGTCTCAGCAAGGCCCTGTACAATTGTAGCAAGACTTCCTTACTCTTATACTCCAACCCCCTTGCAATAAAGGCCAACACGCCAGTTGCCTTCCCTTGCTGTACCTGCATGCTAACTCTGTTTCCTGTACGAGGACACCTAAATCTCTGAACACCATCATTTACTAGTTTCTCACCATTTAAAAGTTATGTTTTTCTATTCTTACCAAAGCGAATAACCTGACATTTCACCACATTATACTGCATCTGTCACCTTATTGCTCACTCACTTAACCTGTCTATATCCCCTTGCAGGCTCATGCGTCCTCCCCACAGCTTACTTTACCACCTAGTTTTGTATCGTCAGCAAATTTGGATATATTACTCTCGGTCCCTTCATCGAAGTTATTAATATAGGTTGTAAATAGCTGAGGCCCAAGCACTAATCCTTGCGGCACTCCACTAGTTACAGCCCGCCAACCAGAAAATGACCCGTTTATCCCTACCCTCCGTTTTCTGTCCGTTAACCAATCCTCTATCCATGCTACTATATTACCCCCAACTCCATGAGCTCTTATCTTGCGGAACAATCTTTTATGTGACACCTTATCGAATGCCTTTTGGAAATCCAAATATACTACATCCACTGGTTCCCCTTTATCTACCCTGCTAGTTACATCCTCAAAAAACTCTTAACAAATTTGATAAACACGATTTCCTTTTCATAAAACCATGTTGACTCTGCCTAATCATGTTATGATTTTCTAAGTGCCCGGTTACCACTTCCTTAATAATGGAATCCAGCATTTCCCCGACGACAAATGTCAGGCTAACTGGCCTGTCGTTCCCTGTTTCCTCTCTCTCCATCCTTTCATTTGCTACCTTCCAATCCGCTGGAGTGCTAGGAAGTTAACAGCTGCCTTCTTTGTTGTATAATTTAAAAAAATTAACTCTTGGGATAAGGGCATTGCTGGCAAGTCCAGCATTTATTACCCATCCCCGGCTACCCTTGAAAAGGTGGTGTTGTATCCTAACCCCAAGCGCCAACACCGGCACAGGGGGCCGAATGGCCTCTAGTGCTGTAATTTCTATAATTCTATGAAAACTCTCCTTTATTAAGTTCAAGCCCGGGTGCGGTTTAGAAATGTCGGTGCTGAGCCGAGTTTAGGATGATGTGCTGTGTGAGAAGTGCCCCAAACACCGAGCCTACTGCGCCCTTTGTGCAACCTCTCGGTTTGGTTCAGGTCTGTCTGTGCTGATTAGTTCAGAGAGAAACCATGAGGTTGATTCCTACTGTCAAAGGACTGAGGTAGGAGGAAAGACGAGAGAAACTTGGGCTTTTAAGCCTTGAAAGAAAGCAACTAGGACCTTGGAGAGTATCTAAGATAGTAAGTGAAATGGAAAAGGTAGATCCGTAAAATTACGTCAAACTAAAGAGAGTGGCCTAGAAATTCAGTTGGCGCCGCGCCAGGGCTTTAGCGCCGGAAAGTTAGCGCCGGCGCTAAGTCCCCCTGCGCGCGCCAAAAATTCAGTAGCGCCGCGCCCAAACGGCTGCCGGCGCTACTGAAGGGTGTTTGCGCCTGAAAACTGGCGCTACGCGCCGCATTGCGGCGCCCGATGCGGTGCGGCAGGCTCGGGAAGTGCAGGCCTCCTCCTTCAGTTAAGGAGGAGCTGCCTGCACCCGCCCGCTGGCCGGTAAAATCGCCACAAAAATGAGCCCGGCACCTCGGGGAAGTGCCGGGCTCGCAGCCGAGAAGCATCTGTTCCACGGGGGGGGGGGGGGGGGGGGGGTGGGGGGAGTCCGGAGAGGGAGGTGCGGGCAGGCGGCCGGCCGCCGCTCCACCTTTATGCGCCGGCGCAAAGTCGTGTAAGACTCTGTTGCCAGAGTCTTAGTTGCGGCTGCCACGGGCGAGGCGGCCACAACTGAATTTCGGCGCTGGGGCCCATCGGCATGGCAACCGGGACGCTGCGCACACCGATGTCATCGGTGCCGGCGCAGCGCTACCGGTCTACCGCCGATTCCAGGGCCCCAGGGAATTTTTAAACTGGCCATAACTCCGGCGCTAGGCCCTCCAGCGCCCCAAATGGGGCGCTAGGCCTACTGAATTTCTAGGCCAGGTGGTCAGGAGAACATGATGTTCCAGTAAAAGGCAAACTTAGGATTGATGTCAAGAAGTTCAACACATGAACATCTGGGAAGAGTGGTGGAGGGAAAACCCTGCAATTATTTACATACTAAGTTGCCACAGTGGGTGAACTGCATGATCTTTCTGGCTGAATGAACTTGAAACAGGCTGAATGATCTTCCTCATCAATACTTAGCGTGATTCCTTGCAGCCATTGTGCTCCTCGTTCTAACTTTTCCTGCTTTTTCAGTGTTAGATAAGCGTTCAATTACAATTCAAAACAGGTGAAAGTTTACTTGTTTCAGGGGTGCCAATTGAGCAGGCATGGTGCTGAGCTTGTTGGGTGTTGTTACAGTGGAACCCCTCCAGACAAGTGACGACTTGCACTCCTGACTTGAGCCTTTTAGATGGTGGCGAGACTTTGACGGGTCAGGAGATAAACCACTCATTGTAGTATACGCTGTCCCGATCTTGCTCCCCCTACCTCATACTCCATGGTGCCTTGGTTAGCACTTTGGCCATTATCATGGCGACCTTCTTCCTTATCCCTGCTGGATGACTAAAGATACAGACATCAAAATGAAACAGTAAAAGAGGCTTATGATAAATGTCAGGCTCATAATACAGTAGAGAACCAAGCTGAATGCAGAAAGTACAGGGGAGAACTTAAAAAGGAAATAAGTGGGGAAAAGAGTGTTTAAGAACAGGTTAACTGGTAACATAAAGGGAACCCAAAAGTCTTTTATAAACGTATAAATAGTAAAAGGGTAGGGAAAGGAAGGGTGGGGCTGATTAGGGGCTAAAAAGATCTTCTAGTGGAGGCAGAGGGCATGGCTGAAGTACTAAATGAGTACTTTGCATCTGTCTTCACTAAAGAGGACGATGCCAATGTAGTAGTAAGAAGTCACACAACACCAGGTTATAGTCCAACAGTTTTATTTGAAATCACAAGCTTTCGGAGCGCTACTCCTTCGTCAGGTGAAGTGGAGAGATGCATAAAGACACAGCTTATATAGTCAGAGAATAATGCCAGATGATTACAGGTAATCTTTCTAACTGCCATTTATCACACCTCAGCAGAGAGATAATCACAGCAATCAAAGGTGTGAATGGTGTCCAAACAGGTTAGTCAGGAAAACATTACATCAAAGAACAAGGAGGTGGGAGTCACAAGGGGTCAAATGTTGCAGATGCTGGGGTCTGTATGAAAAACAAAAAAGACAAAAAAACATTTTTTTGCTGGAAATCACAGCAGGTCCGGCCGCATCTGTGTACCTCAGCACTTCACTCTACCGCAAGCCCACGGACAACCTCAGGATGCTCCACTTCTCCAGCTTCCACCCTAACCACGTTAAAGAAGCCATCCCCTATGGGCAAGCCCTGCGAACACACAGGATCTGCTCAGACGAAGAGGAACGCGATGGACACCTACAGACGCTGAAAGACGGCCTCGTAAGAACGGGATATGATGCTCGACTCGTCGATCGACAGTTCCGACGGGCCACAGCAAAAAATCGCATAGACCTCCTCAGAAGACAAACACGGGACACAACCAACAGAGTACCCTTCGTCGTCCAGTACTTCCCCGGAGCGGAGAAACTACGCCATGTTCTTCACAGCCTTCAATATGTCATCGATGACGACAAACACCTCGCTAAGGCCATCCCCACGCCTCCACTACTCGCCTTCAAAACAGCCGCCTAACCTCAAACAGACCATCGTTCGCAGCAAATTACCCAGCTTTCAAAACAGCGACCACGACACCACACAACCCTGCCACAGCAACCTCTGCGAGACATGCCAGATCATCAACACAGATACCATCATCACACGTGAGGACACCACCCACCAGGTACGTACTCATGTGACTTGGCCAATGTTGTCTACCTCATACGTTGCAGGAAAGGATGCCCCGGAGCATGGTACATCGGTGAGACCATGCAGACACTGCGACAACGGATGAACGGACACCACACAACAATCGCCAGGCAGAAGTGTTCCCTCCCAGTCGGGGAACACTTCAGCAGTCAAGGACATTCAGCCTCCGATCTTCAGGTAAGCATTCTCCAAGGCGGCCTTCGAGACACACGACAATGCAAAATCATAGAGCAGAAACTGATAGCCAAGTTCTGCACTCATGAGGACGGCCTCAACCGGGATCGTGGGTTCATGTCACGCTACATGTAACCCCACCTGACATAGGGTCATCCAGACTCGAGTCGTCGTTGGCTTGTTCTCTCTACACAGATGCAGCCGGACCTGCTGTGATTTCCAGCAAAAAAAAGTTTCTTTGCCCCAGCATCTGCAACATGTGACCCCACCTCATTGTTCTTTGATGTAATGTTTTCCTGACTAACCTGTTTGGACACCATTCACACCTTTGATTGCTGTGATTATCTCTCTGCCGAGGTGTGATAAATGGCAGTTAGAAAGATTACCTGTAATCATCTGGCATTATTCTCTGTCTATATAAGCTGTGTCTTTATGCATCTCTCCACTTCACCTGACGAAGGAGCAGCGCTCCAAACGCTTGTGATTTCAAATAAAACTGTTGGACTATAACCTGGTGTTGTGTGACTTCTTACATTTGTCCACCCCAGTCCAACACCGGCATCTCCACACCAATGTAGCAGTAGAGGAGGTCATAGAGAAATTGGATAGGATAAAAAATAAAGAGATACTTAAAAGGTCAGCAGCACTCAAAGTAGAAAAGTCACCCAGTCCCAATGGGGTGCATCCTAGGTTGCCGAGGGAAGTAAAGGTGGAGATAGCGGAGGCGATAGCAAAATACTGAAATAACAGAAAATGCTGGAAAAACTCAGGCCAGGCAACATCCGTAGAGAGAAAATAGAGTCAACGTTTCAGGTAAAAACCCTTTGTCAAGATAGCGGAGGCTCTAGCCACAATCTTCCAATCCTCCTTAGTTATGGGAGCAGTGCCAGAGAATTCAAGGATTTCAAATGTTACACCCGTTCAAAAAAGGGGAGACACACAAACCTGGAAACTACTGGCCAGTCGACCTATCGTCGGTGGTGGGGAAACTTTTAGAGACAATAATCCAAAACAAAATTAATTGAACTTGGAAAGATATCGGTTAATAAATGACAGCCAGCACAGATTTGTTAAAAGCAAATCGTGTTTGCCTAACTTGAGTTCTTTGATGAAGTAACGGAGGGGGTTGAAGGTAGTGTTTGATATGGTGTATATGGACTTTCAAAAGGCATTTGATGAAGTGCCACATAATACTTATTAGCAAAATTGAAGCCCATGGGATTAAAGGGGTAGTAACTGCGTGGAGATAAAATTGCCCAAGAGACAGAAAGCAAAAAGTAGTGGTGAATGCCTATTTTTCAGACTGGAGGGAAGTATACAGTGGTGTCCTCCAGGTGTCGGTATTAGGACCACTGCTCATTTTGATATATATTAATGATCTGGACTTGGGTACACAGGGCATAATTTAAAACTTTGCAGATGACACAAATATCAGAAATGTAGTAAACGAGGATGATAGTAACCGACTTCAGGAGGATATAGACAAACTGGTAAAATGGGCAAATATATGGCAGATAAAATTTAACACAGAAGTGTGAGGTGATGCATTCTGGAAGAATGAGGAGAAACAATATAAACTAATTTTTCTTTTATTCATTCATGGGACGTGGGCGTCACAAGGCAAGGCCAGCATTTATTGCCCATCCCTAATTGCCCTCGAGAAGGTGCTGGTGAGCCACCTTCTTGAACCGCTGCAGTCCATGTGGTGAAGGTACTCCCACAATGCTGTTAGGCAGGAAGTTCCAGGATTTTGACCCAGCAACGATGAAGGAACAGTAATATATTCCCAAATCAGGCTGATGTGTGTGTTGGAGAGGAACTTTGGAAGTGTTCCCTTGCGCCTGCTGCCCTTGTCCCTTCTAGGTGGCAGAGGTCACAGGTTTGGGAGGTGCTGTTGAAGAAACCTTGGCAAGTTGCTGCGGTGCATCTTGTAGACAGTACACACTGCAGCCACGGTGCGCCGGTGGTGGTGGGAGTGAATGTTATAAGGTGGTAGATGGAGTGTCAATGAATCGGGCTGATTTGTCCTGGATGGTGTTGAGCTTGATTGTTGGAGCTGCACTCATCCAGGCAAGCGGAGAGTATTCCATCACACTCCTGACCAATGTTGCCTCAATTTGCAGTCTAAGTGTTGCGTGGGCATGCGCCGTATCTTCCAGCAGCAGAACAGCCTGCACGGGACCTCCAATTGGTGCGCGGCCGCAACATTGCTCCAGCCCTGTGCCTTGCAGATGGTGGAAAGGCTTTGAGTCACTCGCTGCAGAATACCCAGCCTCTACAACTAGAATATAAACGAAATGGAACAATGCTAAAGGGGGTGCAAGAACAGAGACCTCTGGGGGTGTAGGCAATGTTCCCGCTAATTTTGTTTTGGGTGCGCAGTCCCTTTAACGGGCTATGCAGCCCATTTAAAGTTTTGCACATGCGCAAAATTTCACATTTGAAAAGCCCAGCTGCGCAGCTTAGAGGGAACGCTGGGTGTACGTAAACAAACCTTTGAAGGCGATAGGGCAAGTGGAGAAGGCTGTTAAAAAAAGCATACGGGAACCGTGGCTTTATAAACAGAGGCAGAGTACAAAAGCCAGGAAGTTGTGCTAAACCTTTATAAATCACTGGTTCGGCCCCAGCTCGAGTATTGTGTCCAATTCTGGGCACCACATTTTAGGTAAAGAAAAGACTTGCATTTAAATAGCACCTTTCACAAGCTCGGGACGTCCCAAAGCACTTTACAGCCAATGAAATATTTTTGCAGTGTAGTCACTATTGCAAACACTGCAGCCAATTTGCACACAGCAAGGTCCCATAACAGCAGTGATAATGACTAGATAATCTATTTTTTTAGTGATGTTGAGGGATAAATATTGGCCAGGACACTGGGGAAGAACTCCCCTGCTCTTCTTTGAAATAGTGTCATGGGATCTTTTATGTCCACCTGAGAGCGCAGACGGGGCCTCGGTTTAACGTCTCATCCGAAAGACGGCACCTCCGACAGTGCAGCGCTCCCTCAGTACTGCCCTGGAGTGTCAGCCTAGGTTTTTGCGCTAAAGTCTCTGGCGTGAGACTTGAACCCACAACCTTCTGACTCAGACGTGAGTGCGCAGAAGAATGGTACCAGGGATAAGGGACTTCAGTAAAATGGAGAGACTAGAGAAGCTGGGGCTGTTCTCCTAAGAACAGAGAATGTTATGGGGAGATTTAAGAAGTGCTCAAAATCATGAAAAGCTTTGAGTGTAAATAAGGAGAAACCTGTTTCCATTGGCAGAAGGATCAGCAACAAGGTTTAAGGTTATTGACAAACGAACCAGGGGCAAGATGACAATTTTCTTTCCCCAGCGAGTAATGATGATCTGGAGTGCACTGCTCGAAGGGGTCGTAGAAGCAGATTTAACATAACTTTCAAAAGGGAATTAGATAAATATTTAGAAGGGGAAAAATATGCAGGGTTATAGGGGAGGGGCAGGGGAGTGCGACTAATTGGACAGCTCTTTCAAAGAGCTGGCACAGGCACGATGGGCCAAATGGCCTCCTTCTGTGCTGTACCATTCTATAATCAAACAGGTGCTGACATCTCCTGTTTGCATCTGATCTGCCAGCACAGTGAAGAGTGGCAGTGTGTTCCCTTTGTCCTGGCACAGACAATGTGAACAGCCCTGTTCTGAATAAAATAGCCCATTAGTATCATCTTGTAAGACAAACAATTCAAAGGAAAACTTGCATTTATATAGCACCTTTCACGACTTCAGGTCGTTCCCAAAGCGCTTTACAGCCAATGAAGCACTTTTGAAGTGTAGTCACTGTTGTAATGTAGGAAACATGGCAGCCGATTTGTGCACAGCAAGCTCCCACAAACAGCAATGTGATAATGACCAGATAATCTGTTTTTAGCAATATTGATTGAGGGATAAATATTGGCCAGGACACCAGGGATAACGCCCCTGCTGCTCTTCGAAATAGTGCCATGGGATCTTTTACGTCCACCTGAGGGAGCAGACGGGGCCTCGGTTCAACATCTGTCCAAAAGACAGCACCTCTAACAGTGAAGCACTCCCTCAGTACTGTCCAAAAGACAGCACCTCTAACAGTGAAGCACTCCCTCAGTACTGCACTGGAGTGTCAGCCTAGATTTTTGTGCTCAAATCCCTGGAGTGGGACTTGAACCCACAACCTTCAGACTCAGGTGAGATTTTATGATGCCGCTGTATATGCTATGAATCTATGAGATGGCGAGTACAGGACCAGTTTCTGTGGTTCCTCCTACCCTGCTGACTGCTAAAGCATATTTACCAGAAATAAAATTAATTGCTTTTCCTCATTTCAGTATTACATATATTAAGGCATTTCAAAGTTCCATGGAGTCCCTATCTTGGAGGATCTACTTGGGTGGGGGGGGGGTGGGGGGGAAAGAGGAGGAGGATGGGGGAGATAAGACCCTGTACACTTGGGTATCGTGCAGTGTTCCCTCGTTTTTACATTGTATGTTTTTGAGTTCTGGTAACAGGCAGTCTGGAAGCAGACACTGCGTGTTGAATGTGCTCCACAGTGACACCAATGGGTAAGGAAGGACAATGGTCTGTGGGAAGCAGGGTCTCATTTATGTCATGATGACTGGAAACTTAATTTTATACAAAATGGCTGCTCACGTGGCAATCATGAGTAATGATTGCCACGTGAGCAGCCTGGAATAAAATTCTCCTGGAATAAAATACGTATCTTACTGACCCTTCATATGCATTTGTGATTTCATTGGACAAACCAACTGGAGAGCAATCCTACTGTCTGCAATAATTTCAGATGGACACAGAGCGATGCCACTTGTCTGATTTTGGACTGGGAATTTCTAAAGCAAAAGGCAGTTTTAAAAAAACAAAAAGCCAATTCTTTTATTTGCTTCACGATGTGGAGGTTTACAATGAACTTTCTGCATCAGCAAACATCTGTAGTGTATGTGCCTTTAAGAGCCCCAGGTGTGCTGTGGTGCCGGTGATTGCCACTCGGGCTATATAAGCCTGTGTATTGTGTATATCCGTCAGAACCCCCCCCAGACTTTGCTTAGTAAATACCTATGAACCAACTCCTGTCTTCAGTGTCTTTATCAACACACGGACACTACAGTGGTGACGAAGTGGAAACGGACTTACCTGCAATTCGGCAGCACCTCAAGGGCATCGATTCCTCGGGCGTCCTGAAGACTCAAGGAAGTGAGAGAAGCTGTGGTTTCACCAGCTGGCCAAGCTGGTGGCAGGTACTGCGCTAATCCTTCCTGGGCGTCAGGCTGGGGCTCCAGCGGCTGGCTCTACAGCTGAGACAGGCAGCGAAATCAGAGGCAAGCAATAACGGACTGGGAGGGAGCACTCGGGAGACGGCCGGCGCGGCAAGCAGGTCAGCGTTCAGACCTGGAGAGAAACTCCGGCGGGAACGAGTCTCCAACAATAAATAAAAAACTAAAACAAACGGAAACCACAGTAAACAGCGTTGGTCATCGGCAGCAGCGGCGGGAAAGTGCGGCAAGCGCCATATCTTTTCTACAGAAAAGAAAGAAAAGCGCGGGAAGCGCCATATCTTTTCTAAGATGCCTAATTTTGGCAATATTAATGTTTTTGATAACGAGATAGAGGATTGGACCACACATGTGGAAAGAGTGGAGGTATATTGCACCGCAAATGGAATAGAAGATGAAAAAAAAGCTTCAGTACTTCTGGATCTAATGGGCGCAAAGACATACAAGCTGTTACGAAACTTAATCACTCCAGCCGAACCGATGGACAAGAATTTTAAGGAGATTGTTGATACACTACACTGCCAATTCGAGGCAGGACTGGCAGATTCTCTGCGAGACAAATTCGTCTGCGATCCCCTAAGTGTAGAAACACAAAAAAAGCTATCTTCTGAGAAAAATTTAACACTGGACAAGGCTTTCAGTGCAATAGGAGCTGCAGAGATACAGCAAAGGCCACAGGACTTCGGCACCCATGAAATGACACGGGGTTTCGAGAGATGTTATCGTTGCGGCAGATCCACCCATGACCAGAGGAACTGCTGGTTCAAGGAAAAAGCATGCAGGCGATGCGGAAAGATGGGACACATTCCACATGTGTGCCGATCTGAAAACAAAAAATCCACTAACAGGAAAAGAATCAATAAGGAAAAGCACAGAAAGGTACAAATGATGACGGACAGTAGCTCCGAAGACCAGAAGAGCGATAGCGACTCCGGGAACAAGAGACTAAGCGCTCTCAAATTACATAATGTAATTGCCAAAGAAGATTACCATACCATTTGGGTTACCCTCACAATAGCAGGGTCCCCAGTTAAAATGGAGCTAGATACAGGATCAGCTCTGACCGTCATAAATCGACGGGATTATGAGCGGCTATTTCCGCATATACCTTTAAAAGACACATCCATTATCTTGAAAACATATACGGGGCAGAAAGTATACCCCAAAGGAAAAATAAAGGTGCCTGTTGTATACAACGGCAAGGAAATACAGAAGTTGTATTTATACGTTCTACAAGATGGTGGTCCACCGCTGTTGGGACGTGAATGGATCAGAAAAATACGTTTAGACTGGCACTCCATTCAGGCACTGACGGTGACCAGTAAGGAAAAAAATGATGACGTCATACCTGAACGATTAAAAGGCATCTTGGCCAACGCCAAGGAAGTGTTTCAAGAGAAACTAGGAACCTTGAAAGGCATCACCGCCTCAATAAAAGTGGAAGGTGCAGCAATTCCCAAGTTTTTTAAGGCAAGACCAGTGCCATACGCAATTCGTCCAGCAGTCGAGGCAGAGCTGGAGAATTTGGAAAAGGCAGGCGTATTATCTAAAATAGATTGGAGCGAGTGGGCAACACCCATCGTCCCAGTCATGAAGAGAGCATTGAAGAATGATAAATCTGAAGAACAGAGAAAAATTCGCATCTGTGGAGACTTCAAGGTGACTGTAAACCCGGTCCTTCACACGGTACAGTATCCTCTTCCGAGGATAGAAGATATTTTCGCCTCACTATCCGGAGGGAAACGTTTCACCAAAATTGACTTGGCACAGGCATATCTACAGATGGAGGTTGAAGAGGCCTCTAAAAAATCTCACGATAAATACACACAAAGGTCTGTACCAGTACAATCGACTGGTTTTCGGAGTAGCATCCGCTCCAGCTATCTGGCAAAGAGCTATGGAGCAAGTCCTCCAAGGGATTCCGGGGACTCAATGCTACCTAGACGACATCCTTGTAACAGGAGAAAACGACAACGAGCACCTTGCCAATTTAGAGCAGGTGCTCACTAGGCTGAGAGAACGGGGCCTACGAGCAAATCGCCCCAAGTGCGAATTTTTCCGAAATCAACTATCATATTGTGGCCACATAATAAATAAGGAAGGGTTGCATAAGTCACCTGAAAAAATTGAGGCGGTCATAAAAGCCCCAGCACCTGAAAATGTTTCACAATTAAGGTCGTTCCTGGGATTAATAAATTACTATCATAAATTTTTACCGAACTTATCAACTCTTCTACACCCTCTTAATGAACTGCTACAAACAGGAGTAATTTGGAAATGGAACGAAGACTGCAAAAGTGCCTTCCATAAATGCAAAGACTTAATCACATCCAAAGAAGTTTTGGCTCATTACAACCCATCACTGCCAATCAGACTGGCGTGCGATGCATCCCCTTACGGCATAGGAGCAGTATTATCGCATAAATTCCCTGATGGCTCGGAACGGCCGATAGCTTTTGCGTCACGCTCATTGAACTCAGCTGAGCGTAACTATGCCCAAATCGACAGGGAAGCACTCAGCCTGGTATGGGGAGTGAAGAAATTCAACCATTACCTACACGGACAAAAATTTACCTTGTTGACTGACCATCAACCCCTCATCTCCATATTCAACCCTAAAAAGGGTGTTCCCATTATGGCAGCGCAAAGGCTACAGAGGTGGTCCCTTTTTCTAGGGGCACACCAATACAACATAGAATACAAAGGGTCAAAACAGCATGGGAATGCTGACGGTTTATCGCGCCTACCGTTGCCAACGGTAGAAGAGGCACCTACAGTAGACCCAATGGAGATGTTCCACTCTACCATAGTGGAATGTCTACCAGTAACAAATTCTGCCATTGAAAGGGAAACGAGAAATGACCCGACTCTTTCACGGGTCTACGATTTAACAGTGAAGGGATGGCCAGCACATGGCGAACCACTGTTGCCAGCATTCTCGCAAAGAAGAGAACAGCTGTCAGTGTGCCGAGGGACCTTGATGTGTGGATCCAGAGTGGTGATTCCACCCAAACTCCAGGATAAAGTGCTAAAGGAGCTTCACGAGGGGCATCTGGGTGGAGTGAAAATGAAGAACCTAGCCAGGGCGTTTGTATGGTGGCCAGGTATCAATGGAGACATCGAAGAAATGACCAAGAGCTGCCTAGGATGCCAGAAGGTCCAAAACGCTCCACCACAAGCCCCTCTACATCCATGGGAGTGGCCCTCATCTCCCTCAAAACGCTCCACCACAAGCCCCTCTACATCCATGGGAGTGGCCTTCATCTCCCTGGCAAAGGGTACACATCGACTTTGCTGGTCCATTTATGGACTCAATGTTCTTAATCGCGGTTGATGCACACTCCAAGTGGCCGGAGGTAATAAAGATGTCCTCCACCACCACGGAAAAAACCATCACAGTATTAAGGACCATATTTGCCAGGAATGGGCTGCCGGAACAGATCTGTTCTGATAATGGACCGCAATTTGTGTCCGAAGAATTCAGAAATTTCTTAAAAAAACAATGGGGTTAAGCACTACACGTCCGCCCCATACCATCCCGCCACCAATGGATTGGCTGAAAGGTTTGTCCAGACCTTCAAGAAGGCCATAAAGGCCATGGGTAATGAAGACATAAAACTTCAGCACAAGGTGGATAACTTCTTATTCGCATACAGGAATGCAACACATATGGTTACCAACCAAACTCCCGCCATGATGTTCTTCAATAGAAACCTAAGATGCCGGCTGGATTTGGTCAAGCCCAACATCAGAAGGGACGTGGAGAACCGGCAGTTTCAAGGCATGAATGAAAGGCCAACTAGAACCTTCCAGATAGGTCAACAAGTTTTGGCTCGGGACTACCGTACCGAGAAATGGCAACCTGGAACTATCTGCACACGACTAGGACCACTGATGTATACCGTGGACAGCGGAGAAAGCATAATAAGGCGCCATGCTGACCAAATCATAAAGTCATCCGAAAAGGGACAACCTACACCACAACTCTATACATCTAACGACGAAGTAGAGATACCCATATCTACCTCCGATCCGGTGATACTGGAACCCGATGAACCCGACACTGGCATTCAAGCCGAATCAGCCTTGCCAGAAGAACCTACTACACCACCAGAAACTACTACACCCCCGAGGCGTTATCCGGACCGAGTCAGGAAGCCTCCTGAGAGACTGACTTATAATTAATTAACTACAGCAATGTATATTATTTTGCTTATAACATGTAAATTAATAATTACTTAAAATATGATGTACTGGTTAGCTAAAAGGGGAGGAATTGTAGTGTATGTGCCTTTAAGAGCCCCAGGTGTGCTGTGGTGCCGGTGATTGCCACTCGGGCTATATAAGCCTGTGTATTGTGTATATCCGTTAGAACCCCCCCCCAGACTTTGCTTAGTAAATACCTATGAACCAACTCCTGTCTTCAGTGTCTTTATCAACACACGGACACTACAACATCAAAACTCAAGCTATGATCACCCTGCTCCCAGTCAGATTTTTGGCTTGACAAAGATGGCAGTCCCAGAAGAGAAGCGGGTTATATCTGGAGTTGCAATAAACAGGAACGATCCAGTAAGTTGAAAACAAATTGGAAGTGGGGAAAAATAAGCTGTCAGGAATGTACCAAGTATGTTGGGTTCTATATTCTGGTTTCTTGAAGCCACAATTGAAGTAAAGCAACATAAAATGGCAAAAACCCAGACAACCGTCATTTACAGAATAAGTTTTTTTTATTGTCTCACTGCATTGAATACACAAAATGGCTCATGGTGAATGCTCCTGCACGCAGGAGAAACACATGACCGTGGAAATCAAAGGTCACCAGTGCTTTGTATGTTTTTTTCCTTTTGTCCCAGAGCTCAGAGAAATTCCTTTCATCTATAGAAAGTTTCCCGGTTTAAAAGACAATCTTATTTACAAAAAAGGTCAATGTCTTCGGGGGGGGGGGGGGGGGGGGGGGGGGGAAGCAATTGTATCATGCAAAAATATACTTTCAGCCAGCCATTTTCACAATCATATTTGCAAATCAGCACTCGAGTTACAAGACACACTTTGGAGTTACCAAAAAGGGAAAAGTCGCAGTATGTACATAGTCAAGGGAACACTCAAATATTTCCTTTCATCACTCAGAATAGTGCCAAGTTTTAAAACCAGGGTGTGCGAAACAAAAAACCAAGACCAGGAAACATTTCAATTTGGCCCGGTTTATTAGAAACCCCAACACAATTATTACGTGCCTTTTTTTTTTGGGGGGGGGGGGGGGGGGTGGAGAAAGAGAAAGATGATAAGACCCTCAAAAATGCCACAAAAACTAGCGCACTACTTGTGCGGAGTTTTCATTACAAAAGCACAAGGAGAATTAAGCAACTCTGGCACCAATGTAAATGAGTCTAAGCTCTGGATTATCAGCAATGTGCTAGCCTAATGCAATCCAGATTTTAATGGGGTACATGCACTGGACCCTTTCTAAGAAAATTAAGATAATTTCTGCAGTTTGCTGGGTCTTTTCTAACACTGACGATTTAGTCTGGTTCCAATCGTAATGAGCTTTATCCAGTGCAAGTGAGCACATATTCATTGTTGTTATACATTATCACATGTGGTTATTGGGGATGGTGGAGGGGAGGGGGGCATGTTGGAGGAGAGGTAATCAGTGCAAGGTTAGTTCACGGTTTTACAAAAGAGAAAAAAAAAATCTTATAACCTGCACTGTAATATCCAAAGATGTACACAATACTCTTTTAGTATTGGGTTGTAGTGCCAGCTTAATGTACTTACTTTAACTACGGTATAAATCAAAACACAAACCTGCAGTAAGGGTTAGAATTTGGTCTGTTTAAAAGTTTTACTCCAAATGCATTTGAAAGAATGTTGAGATTCAAAAACAATACATGCCTCCAGAGTTACAATATACACTCCACAATTCCTCACAGTAAAGCCACCTTACAGGGTTATAATTCAAAGCGCGATTAAAAAAAGCTACAATTTGTGCAATTTGAGTGTTCCCAAATAAGCAATGCCTTTCTGCAAAAACCACAGAAACACTTTGTTACAGTCTATCTCTTTTCGTCATTCAATCCGTTACGCCAACGTTTACCTGAATCTCTTCAATGTACTGAGCATGCTCATTTGGTGCAGTGCATCACAGAAATGTATCCCCCCCACCCCAACCAAAGAAAATCCCATGATAAACTGAGCCTTTTGGGTATGCTCAGCAGAACTGAGAAAAGTGCCATTCCATTATGTATAAGCCCGAGAGAGACAGCATCTTTTTTTTGGAGGGAGGGGTTTAGAACAATAGATCCTATTCCACCCAAAAACTGAATACAATAAGAAAATATTAAAGTAATGGCACCAAACTTGTCCAGTACAAACATCTCTAGTTTATCAAAGCACAAGTCAGATAACTATAAAAAGGAATTGAGGGAATAGCACCCCTCTGGGAGAACTGAACAATGATTCCAAATTCAAGAGGAAAACAGGGCAAAACTTGCAACTTTTCAATTATATTCTGACAAAATCGTACATTTTTAATACAGAACATTTGTTATGTGAACTTTGAAATACAAAGCGATAGATTTTCCAGGAAATATGACTTATGTAATGGACAGAAAACATCGTTTGCATCTGCAAAGGGCATTCAGTACTGAAAATGTTAAATCTCAACTCTTACAAACTGAAGCAAAAAAGGTGCTGTCTCTCAGAATCTCAATACAACCGCAAGCAATGGTTATCAATCAGTCCGAAATCACAGCGAATGCTTTGATAAACGCAAAACAAAACCCCTGCCACTGTACATACGCTAATACTTTAATTACATCAGAACAGGTCATCAGCCTCAACAGATCGACTTGGACCACTGAACAAAACTGGAAACTCATGTCAACATTAAATACAATCATCCACACAACCGCATACATTACCAATAAGTTTACAAAGTGAAAAGTTCAGAGTAACTTTCAAGTAAACCTATGGAGTTTAAAAAGGTAACGTCTGATTCACTAGCGTCCTAGCGGAGAGGGTTACATCACATATAGCACTTTATGGGCACTGTTATTTGTAACACTTTATGGGCCATACAATTTTTGAATCTGATTATAGGAGGTCTCGAGCAGATACAGGTCCTTTCAGTACTTTGGCACCTCGATTCCGCTAGCGAGCTACACAAGTCTACCAGTAACATCGGGTGGGAATATTTCATGCCCGTCATGCAATAATGCTACGGAGAAGCAAAACTAGACTGGAACTTTCGACCCAATGAGCTTGCAACCAGTTTAGTCAGCCTATTAACACAACTGTTTTGACACTGACCGCACATCTTGCGGTCGCTGATTCCAGCGCCAGTGCTCTCTCGACCTGCAATGTACAACTAAGGAGGCTGCTCTCCAATGTCAGCTGGATGGACTAGGCAAGTCATCCTGCTACAATCTGGGTCCTCAGAGGAAAGGAGGGGAAAAAAAAGTTGGAAAAAAAGTTAATGCCCCAGTCTGTTACGCAGGAAGCCACAGCAATGAGCAACATGTGGAACAATCCAGAGTTCCTGAATGTCCTGGAAGAGGGCGCGGGCTGTGGCAGGGAGGGAGATTGGAGAACAAATTCATACGGCCCACATATCTGGATGAGGTGCCACATCTAAAGTGTATATGGATGGAAAGCAGTAATCAAATTCAAACTCCAAGACAGCAAAATAAACTAGTACTCCCAGTAAATCAAACATTCTCTTCTTAAGCCTATGTTAAGACTTAGTATCATGTGGGGAAGTTATATTAAAATAAAAGAAAAAATTAAGTCCTAGGCCAAGATGTGATCCTCATGCAATCACACCTCAGCGAAGTAAAATCTGAGTGAAGTTTTTTTTTAGGCAAAAGGCTAACAGTGGTTATCAATATGTGCAGGGATGAAAGTCAGGTTTAATTTGCCAATATTATTTATCAATCACCAAAATATGCCAGATCAGCCATGATTTAACAATGGCAGAACAAGCTCGAGGGGCTGAATGGCCTACTCTTAATCCTTTGCTGCCCTTTACCAAGTATGCAGGGAGAGGGAGCTCTTAATGCTGTAAAACAAGGTACAGGTGCCTGTACAGGACAGAAGCTTCCCAATTTCTGGAGCTTGCTAAAGCTGAACAGCATTCCCCTCCTGTAGGCCTTGCTGTCCCAGAGAAATAGCTGCCATACTGAGCTGCGCCGAAACACGCTGGTAACACCGACACCAGAGTACAAAACAAAGCACAACAGGCTATAAACAAAAGATCACAATGTCATGAATGACTTAAAAAAAAATTTTTTTTTTTTTTTTTTTTTAAACCTTGAAGTTAATCATTTGAAGGTGGAAAGTGTGTTCTCGGCTGCAATGTACCGTGATGTGAGCATAGCCCAGTATGGCAGAACAGCAAGCTCCAGGATATTAGAAAATGTGTTCTTATTGGCACGTCTTATGTTAGTCATTGCACATGATTTCAGTTTGGGGTTTGCGCATCGCCATCAACCTCTTGGGAGACTGGACGTGAATCAAACGTCACGCAGCAGTTCGCGGAGCTGTTACGGAGTTGGTCAGTTTTTAAAATCGCTGATGTGGTATCTGATCTGCAACATCTTCCCTGAACTATCTTGTATTATATTTTATTTAAGAAAGGTACAAATTCCACCAACTGCTAAATCAGATTTTCAATTAAGCAAATGAGTGTTCCCAACCAAAAAGAGCTATTTTAAGCCTTGATTTTATGGCTGTGAAGCAGAGTTCAGGAAATGTGTTACTATTTTTAAAAATAGAGGAATACCCCGCCACCCCCAAAAAAAAATAAACCCAAGAGTTGCTTAATGCTTCTGCACAAGTGTCACGATTGGCTAGTGTTTCCACCAAGTCTGTTTTAAGGTTTCCAGCTGCTGTACAATGGACATCAAAACACATCACCGGAACAGTGTTCTCCATGTCTGAATTGTTCCGTGTGTCTACATAGATAATGCTGTTGTCAATGTAAGGAATGGCTGTGCTGGAAAACTGAAAACCACCACTCCCAGATCAGGTAAGGCACAAGGGAAAAATAAAGCACACAGGTCCCTTCCCATCCTTGCCTGTTCATGTTCTTAAACAACCTCAACCGTGTGCCAAGAGGATTTTGATGCTGTACACAGATATCCATTTGGGCCGAGGGCTGGTCAAAGTCACTGCAGTGAGGAACCAGTCACAATAATACTCCACACCAGCACTGATCAGATTTTTTGAACTCAATCTCCTAAAAAGAACTTAAAAACCAAGTTGCGCTGATTGGGATACTGCTAAGCCTTCTCCTTATTTTGAATGGATCCCAGAATTTGCCCAACAGGTTAACACTTTCAATAATTGAGTATTGACAGCAGGCAAGTTTACAAGAACAGAAATTCTGTAGAAACACTATCGATGATCCCTAGATCGGGGTCATAGGCACCTAACCTAGTTTTTATTTTGGGCTACAATAATTTAGTATGGGAGATAATAGACATGAAGAACACATCTTTCGTACTAAGCGTGGTACAACCACTATGTAACTTCTCAGCACAGGTTAACATGGTCACCTATCCATTGATCTGCTATAGTAGGTAATTGCGGCTACATTTAAACAGGATTGCATTTACTGGTATCACAGCTGCAATCTTTCACTGGTTTGGGTATCCCTTCTGTAATGCTTGGTGTGCATGCCCACATGAACTGTCCACATGAATTGTCAATGCAGATCTCTACATGCCTACGATATTCTAAGCTTCCAGGCCAAATAAAGGAATGAAAAAAAATCTTTGTACACACATTTGAAATCTGTTTTAACAAAAGTCAACAGTTCAAGTAAGCACAAAGGTTCAAAACAACTAGAATATCTGTTGTTGCAGTAAACAGGCACTTTATATATTTTTTTAAACTCAGTTTTTATCAGACTAATATGTACTACAGTCTGATCACATACCTCCAACATGATTTGGTTAGTGTACTATAAAAATTAAATCCAGTAAATTTAGTGTAATGCACAGAAACAGAATTAGCAAATAAGTGCACCTGTACCTAGTAAACCTATCCTACATCTCAACACACCTTTATAAAAAGAGAAAAGGGGCAGGTGGGGTCTGCAATTTCACACTGAAGAACGTTTGGTCTTTTTCTTTTTCCCATGTTTGCTCAGATTTTGTTTGTTTGTGTATTTCACAGACTGCTATGTAGAAGGCATCCATATATCCTGCAGGAAATAACAAGAGACACATTTGGAACAGTGATCCATACATTACAATGAGCTGTTTGCAGCCCGACACCTCCTCAATCTTGCGGTCATGAGACACAGTGGAAGAAATTCTTGTTTGCATATTGTTCACAAGTACTGAAGGTCCAGTGGCCATTTCATGCAGGTTTTAATCCCCTTAAAAAAATTGTTTTCAGTTATGAATCTCTCCATTTTCTTAAAGATTCATGACAAGCCCACAGGACTTTGCTGATCTCAAGTCCAGCACATCTTACGGTGACAAGGCTCACTCCGATTTCTTGTCCCTTTGTAAGGAGGTGCCTGGTCTGTATCAAATGCCTCCCTATAGCAACGTGGCTGATATCACCCCAACCCAGCCACAGTGGAGGGGTGAGGAGACTGAACACATGTCCCAAACAGCTGCAGTCAGTAAAGATCCAATGAAAAGTTCAAATGTGCCCGTTTACTGCTTGCTTTCAAAATGGGCCAGACAGCTAGTAGTATAAACCTCAATTCATGTTTTTACTGCAATCCACCTGGTGTGCTATCTACCAGACTTAATGCTGTTCTAGTGCACTGAAAAGCAGAATAAACTGCAGAATGGTCATCAACACCGATCTTGAATATATATTTAAGCAAATGTGATTCCTATATTTAAAAAGGGAGATAAAACAAGTTCAGGGAACTATAGACCAGTTAGCTCATCATTGGTGGTAGGAAAGAAAATGGAATCCTTACTCAAAGATGTAATAGAAAAATATCTAAAAACTGAAAATATAATAGTCAGCACAGATTTCAAAAAAGGACGGTCATGCTTTACCAACTTTATTGAATTCTTTGTAGTAGCAACAGAAAAGGTAGACAAGGGTAATGCAGTAGATGTAATATATTTGGATTTTCAAAAGGTCTTCGAAAAAATACCACATAGTAAACTCATGACTAAGGTCAGAACATGTGGAGTCAGGGGACAAGTAACAGAATGACAGCAAGCTGGCTACAAAACAGAAGAGAAAGTGTGGGGTTAAAGGTAGTTACTCAGACGGGCAAAAGGTGGGAAGTAGTGTTCCACAAGGATCGGTGCTGGGACCACTGTCATTCACTATTTACATAAACGATTTGGACACAGGAATCGTAAGTACAATTTCAAAAATTGTGGATGACACCAAATAAGAGAGGGTATAGTTAATACAGAGGAGGACGACGACAAAATAAAGGAAGACAATAATAAACTTGCAAAATGAGCATGTAATTGGCAAATGAACTTCAATATAGAGAAGTGTGAGGTGGTACATTTTGGTAGGAAGAATAAGGCAGCCACAGACTCCTTGGAAAATAAGTGTCTAAATGAGGTAGTTATCTGGAGGTACACAAATCACTAAAAGTAGCAACGCAGGTTAATAAGGCCATTAAAAAAAAGCAAACAAAGCACTGGAGGTCATTCCTAGAGATAAAACTGAAAAGCAGAGAAGTTATGTTGAACTTGTATAGAACCTTGGTTAGATCACACGGAGTACAGTGCACAGTTCTGGTCTCCATATTAGAAAAAGGATATAGAGGCACTGGAGAAGATGCAAAAAAGATTTACTAGAATGATACCAGAATTGAAACATTATACCCATCAGGAAAGATTGAACAGGCTGGGGTTCTTTTGTCTAGAAAAAAGACTGAGGGGTGACCTGATAGAGTTCTTTAAGATATGAAAGGGTTTGATAGGGTGAACATAGAGAAAATATTTCCACTCGTGGGGGAGATGAGAACTAGGGTCCATAAATATAAGATAGTCACTAATAAATCAATAGGGAATTCAGGAAAAACTTTTTAACCCAGAGAGTGGTTAGGATGTGGAATTCACTACCACAAGGCGTAGTTGAGGCAACTAGCATAGATGCATAAGGGGAAGCTAGATAAACATGAGAAATAAAGGAATAGAAGGATATGTTGATGGGGTTCGATGAAGAAGGGTGGGTGGCGGCGCGTGTGGAGCATAAACGCCAGCTTTCCCTTTTGTTCTTTCCCCGCCCTCCTTTTCCATGGCTCTGCCCTGGTTTACAAACTGTTAATCTACAACATCTTCCAGTTCTGATGAAAGGTCATCGACCTGAAATGTTAACTTTCTCTCTCCACAGATGCTGCCTGACCGACTGAATGTTTCCAGCATTTTCTGTTTTTACACCAAGTACATGGTGTGCTACAAAAGCAGTCAGCCAAACGGCTTTAGAAATGCATACTAAGGTGAAAGTTCAAGGCTGTGCTTTAATTGCTCTGCTCTTGAAGTTTATGCTACCACCTGTGCCCTCAATCAGGTATCTGTACACACCTCTGACTGGCAGCCTAATAACCTAGTTTCTTTAGCTACAATATAAAATGACCTTTAGCTGATGGATACAGAGTGCCTTTTGGTAGTGGCTATGGAAAAGGGTCCCGGTCTCCTCCTTCCCCCCTCCCCCCCTCCCCAAACCTGGGGATTCTCTACTGTCCCGGCTGAAGGAAAGGTCTTTTGAGAACAAAAATAACTGGAAAGTTTTTTTTAAAGAAGTATTACTTACCTAATCACATAATTATGCATTTTAACCCCAAGCAGCCTTGGTTTCTATCATCTTGACTGTTGAGTTTTATCATTCTGTACTGCCGAATCTCTCGTACCAGTGTGTAAAATGCATCCTCAACCCCCTATATTGCAAAAGAAAGATAATTCCTTTAAATATGTGATGAAAAGCAATTAAAGGAATGTGGATATATTCTTAAAACACCAACATTGTTGGTCAAATTTATTAACATTGTTTATTTTTTTTTAAATGTACATATAGCTCCAATTAGTAGGAGTGTGTTTAGTGATTCCCATCAACTTCAGCCAATACAAATATTGGAACGATAGCTGCAATACAGCAGTGGGACTTTTAGTCAGAGGGCTCAACTATCGTGTCTCCTCAACCCTTTGGGACATAATGTGGGATGGGAAGAAGGAAAATAAATATTCATCAAAAAAAGGTTTTTGAAATGTTGCGTCAGATCTTACTGCTAGATAAATATATCAGAGTACATTTTAAAAATATAATCCATTTCCCCATTTTACAGCCCGGAAGAATGATATTTATCTGGACAAATTCTTATGGGCCTGTCAAACTCCAGTAAAATTGGCAAATCTCATTCCATTCAAGCATTCTGTTGAAGAACATTTGTCAGGGCTTCCCTGATGCCTCAGGTGGTAAAGTCCCCACCACTTAAACCACCTATGTTTAAACTGGGCAATCCTTTAAAATCGGCAAAATAGCGCTAACCATTCATATTATAGTCAATGACAAAGACACCCATATAGCAGATTAGCTGCATCGGCTATTTCGGTCCAAGACAAGTGTTCAGTCAGTAGTTCACACCTCGCGAAGGTACAATTACCTATTAAAGTTAATTATCTCTAACTGGTGTCGGGTTTAATAAGTAAACAGCACCTTGTTAAGGCCCAAAGTACAAAGCAGCTGGCAGGTAACCTTTCATCTCCGCTGTAATACAGCCTCCAGAATCTCGCACGGAGTCCACTGTATCTGGACTGGTTTACTAACTAATTTTTCCAAGAGCGTTGAACTTTCTTTAAAATTTTAGATTAATCATAAGGGACTGAGTGTTGCAGATGAAGGGCATATAGCAGACAAATTGTGTTAGCACCAGTGTGCCCTCTACAAGTGCTGGGGACTGTAGTGTGCAACTGAGATGTACAGATCAGAGGTTCCAGGTTTAATTCCTATTCTATATTGATCTCCACTGGGAGCTTCAGTTGACCTTAACGGTCTGGGCTCGGAGGTAGGGGGAGGAGATGGGGAGTTATAAAAAGTCCACACTGGTCACACACCTGATCACTATCCAGTGACCGTTGCTGGTAAGGGTGGACATTTTGTGAGGGCAAGACCTGTCAGCTCAGCTAACCTGCCAGCACAAACTGTCTAACTTAACACATTAAAAATACCCAACTGGGCAAGGTACCAGCTAGTGCACAGTGCCAGGAAGAAGTCAACACCTAATAGGAGGAAGAAAATTGGAGGAGAGGAAAAACAAAAAAAAATCATCTCGTTAAAAGTGAAGGAAATACTCGGCTACTGGAGTTCACAAACTACCAGACAAGTATCAGGTTGCGCTGTTTACACAAGTCTAATTCAGTAAAATTCCAGGCATGTACAGACTGATCCAGTCTACAGATCAGTGAAGGTGCAGCAGGTTTGTGCAGTATTGAATTTGCCTGCAGGACGTATCTGGTAAGAACGAATAGATTGGGAAACTTTTTTTTATATATTGAAGTGGAAGATTACGATCTGTAGCTGAGAACACCAGAGAGAAGAAGAATAGAGAAGGCGGTTATAAGTAGTGATTTGGTGATTTTCAGCTTAGGTTTTAAAAACGAGTAGGAGAAAAGGCCAGACTGAGGGAGGCAAGGAATTCCAGTTGTAACCTTGAGAAAGAGAGCATTTGTTACAACAGGAGATAGTACAAGCTTTGACCTCAATCCAGCAAGCAGGCAAGTATGAGGAGGAGTGTGCTACAATCAGGAGACTTTAATAAGAAGCTGATACAATAGCGGAGAAAGAATGATTACACTTTTAAAGAAGTAATGTAACCATAAGGTTACTGCTGCCGTGCTATATTTTGCCTAATGGAGGTTGCTGTAATCCAAATGAAATCTTCCATTTGTAAATACAGGTTGAACGTCCCAAATCTGGAGTTCCGGAATCCGGGATGTTACGGAATCCGGGACAATTGGTGGCAGGGGTCCGGAACCCGTAAAATGTTCCAGAATCCGGACACCCTGAGGGAGGCTTACCAAAAACCAGAAATAGCGCAACCTGGGCCCAGACATTTCCGGACTTGGCACGTGTTACTGATGTCCGAAGTCCGGAAACATCGCAACCTGGGCTCGGGCGTTTCTGGACTTCGGACATCAGAAACACGTTCCGAAGTCCGGAAAAACCCGAAAGCCGGCTCGGCCTCGGTCCCGAGGTTGCCGGATTTGGGACGCTCAACCTGTACTGGATATCGGAGCACTGCATTTTACATTATGGCACTGGCATTTAGAACAGCATTTTCTGCAGTTCTGGATGCAAAAGATGCACAGCTGGACCTAGGGTATGTTCCACCCCATCCCCCCTCCATCTCCCCTGAAGCCATTGACCCTTCCCGAGATAGAGTCACGTGCACTGCAGGTGGTGCCTCACCCAAGTGGCCAGCTAGCTTTCTTCCGACAGCAAAGAGTCAGCAGGATATGCAACTTTAGAGAGCATTACAGCCGAGCCAATCCTGTTCTCTCAAACACCCACATGGGCACGCTCCAGCATGGGTCACTGAAGAGCAATCAGGAAAGGGAAAGCCGGATGATTTTCCGGCCGCTAGACTATGGGCACTGAAGCCAATCGTAGTGCCCCCAACTTCTGCTCCATTGTGATCGACGAACTCAGCACAGACCAGGAATGGAACCTTCGTCTGTATAGCTCCCACTAAGCCACTGAAGGAGCACTTCGCCCCATTTCAGGAGGGGTACGGGGGAAGAAGAGAAAAAGTGCATGCGCACAAGTGAAAACAGATTATTTGGTCATGGAGGGCATCACAACCAAGCTCGATCCTGCCCCTATCTGACGTGCAGACACACTTTCCAGCAACGGTTACGGGAGGTTTGACTGCAGAAGCAATAATTAGACCTCCAAAGCCTTGATGGTCAGTCTCAAATTCCGCTGGTTAAAATTTGGCCAGCTCACTTTAATGCCCTTAAAAGTATTAAAAGTTAGTTTTCAATTCAATACAGCAATAATCAGCTTAGAGAGATTGGCCTGGATTTTGCAGTCAGCAGGGAAGGGATGCGCTCGCCGCTGACCTCAAAGAAAGCGGCCCACAAAGATTTAGCGGGCTCCGTGGCGTCAATTTCCCCTATTACGTCAATTTCATTCTGTCGCCATCTATAGGTGATCTGTGGCGTCCAGTAACAGTGATGTCATCAAGCAGACGGAGCAGCAAATCACACTGAAGAATTCTCAGACAGCAAACCAGGAAGTAAAAAGCAGGTCCATCATTCACTTTAATAATTTTACAGAATGCAAAATAAAGATTGGGACATACACATGGGATTAAGGTAGAAACTGAAATATCAAACTTTAAAAATAAAATAAAATGTAATTATTTTAAGAATGTATGGAATTATCATCATGGAGTGGAATGAATGACACTCCACAGTATAAATGTCGTTTTGCAGGGCCAAAGAGGTTGTTCAGCAGTAATTATGACTTGGTATGCCATTAAAAACTCAGTTATACCTCATTCAACAAGGCTCAACTTTTTCAATGGTTTTTACAGCAAGAATAGTGCGTAAAAAGTGAAGTTCACGTCAAATCAGTGATTTCTAATTGATTCCATCTGCGAAGACTGCAACAGCGCACCCGGTGGAGGAGCAGGGTATCACCGACAGCAACTTCCAGATTTCTGCGTTTAACTGCGCAGTCAGTTGCTGTCTGTTTCACACAGTAATGATGGGGGAACGCTGACAGTTTCGCTGTCATTGCAACCGCAAATTCTGGGCCAATATTTCTGAACAGGTTTAAGGGCTTTTGCAATAGCAAATTACAAGTCCCAACATGATGGGAACAGCTAAGAGTCTCCACATCATATTTTAAAAGTACTGCATGAATTTCTTCCGTCGGAAGGTTACCAAATTTTGGAAGTATTCATATTTAAGAATGGTAAAACAGTACAGGAACAAATTGATAGAAATAAGTTTGTAGGAAGTTTATAGAAATCTACCTATTTTTCAAAATTGAAGTCAAAATTCTCCCTTCCCAAAAAATTCAATGACACTGTTGAAAACAATGGATTCCCCCAGAAATTAAGTTGGGCTTTTAGCAACCAACCATGGACTCGCAGAGACTACCTGCCCAGCCTCTTTGCCAGGGATGGCATGTTCTCTGAAAACAGCACAAAGAGGTGAGGAAAGAACAGCAAGTTAATGAAAGAAGAGAGTTAACCAGTCTCAGCTAGCACTGTACTTGGGGGGGGGGGGGGGGGGGGGGGGGGGGTTTAACAATGGCTTCAACACAGCCCAGCTTTTTTTGGGTGGGGAGGGGGAAGAATCATTCAGAGTTCTGACTGATCGCCAATGTACACTACTTGAAGTGCGCAAGTTCAGATGCTGAGTGAGGGCAGGGTTGGGTTCAGACATCAGTCAAATAAGCTCATCCACACCCATTGTCTTAGCTCAGCGTGAATGGAAAACTGGGCTTAAAAGTATAAACTGGACAGTACAGAAACAAGCTTTCCCCTCGCTCATTTATTATCTACTAGCTGGGGGGAGCCCGGCTTTGCCAGGGCTGTTTTGGGCCGGGCGGTTTAAATCGAGTGCGAGGCTTTGGGGCCTCTCTGTGAATCTGCTGCCGGGCAACATTTTAAATCGAGTCCAAAAGTTTAGGGATGGGTTAACAATGATTTGATGTGGAGGCATGCCTTAGTGACTGATGTATCAAAAAGGGGTTTATCTTAGCAAGTCCAGACACTAGCATCAGTAAAGCAACAAAAAACACACTATATATCTTACCTATTCAATCATAACCAGTCTATCTCCATCCACCCCTGCATCAGCTCCATTGGATTTCCCCAAGTATCCATTCTTGGGAAGTTCCTCTGTCTCATCTACATGCACCCCCATAGTGACATTATCCAGAGACATGGGCTCAGCTTTCTATCACCTCTCAACCCTTTCCTTGCCTCTATGTTGTCAGACTGCTTCTCTGACCATCCAGTCTTGGATAAACCACAATTTCCTCCACCTAAACATTGGAAAGGCCGAAGCCATCGTTTTTGGCCCCCATCACAAACTCGACCCCATCTACGGTCTCAGACTGAATCCGACTCCGGTTTCGAGTTTCTGGCTCCCATATACTATCAAAGCCCACCTGCTTCCACCTCAAACATTGCTCGCTTCCACTAGTACCTCAAACCATTTACTGCTGAAACCCTCATGCATGCCTTCTGCTCATCTAAAACCCTGCTCCCCGTGTTCTATCCGACACAATGTTCCATTCCTCAGGGACCTACATTGGGTCCCAGTCCATCATTGCTTCGAATTTTAAATTCTCACCCGTGTGTTTGAAATGCTCCATGACCTCATCTCTCTATCTCTAACCTTCTGCAGTACTACAATGCCCCACAGATTCTTCATTCCTGTGACTGCAGTCGCCTGTGCATTCTACCCTCCCATTACCCCACCATTGCACAGCCGTGCCTTCAACCACCTAGGCACCATACTCTAAATTCCCTCCCTAAACCTCTCTGCATCCTCACCGCCATCTCCTCCTTGAAGACTCTCCTACAAACTCATCTCTTTTACTGAGCTTTTGGTCACCACTCCCAATATCTCCTCCTTTAGCTCAGTGTCCATTTCATCTTCACGCCTTTGAGAAGTGCTTTGGGACGCTGTTCTACATTCAAAACACTATATAAATACAGGTTCCTGCTGTACATGGAGTGCTGAGGCAGGGAGAGGGGACAGGTTGTCCTCATCCAAAAACTTCAAAGAGAACACGTATGCATGTGCAAGAACTTTGGTTAAACCATGATTCAAAGCCCCACTGACAACTTATAAATGTCTCTCTGGCCCATGTATGTCAGTCACAGCAGAGAGAGTAGGTTGACCATCACCCCCCACCCCCCGCCCCCACGTATTCCCATGAGTGAAATCTGGGCCAACCAGAGGCTTAAAGAGGTTTCTGATGGTACAGTGAGGAACAAAAATAGTATGGGGAAATCCTCGCACACGAAAAAGTCACCAAATTAATTCCCTGCATTGCCAGACCATCATATCGGAATGACTACTGTAGACAGCTAGGGTTCCCAAAGTGTATTTAATAGGTCACCATAACTTCTATTTATATTAAAAAATGTGGTTTATAAAAGGTTTCTGAAACAGATCCTATTGCTGGAAAATGTTATGGACAAGAACTGTAGTTATAACTTTAAACTAAAATGCTCTCTTCCACCAGGACTTGATTTGACCAGAATTGGCCTCTGTTTATCCAGCCTACTTCATGCCAGTTGAACATAATCTTGACTGCTCTTCGAAAGAGCCAGTGCAGACTCAATGGGCCGAATGGCCTCCTTCTGTGCTATACTATTCTATGATTTCAACTCTACCTTGACTAAGAACCAAATACTGAGAACCAAAATTATTTGATTCACCTGTGACCTTAGCATCGGAGTTCTTTGGCACACTCCACATATCTTACCTGTCTTGTTTTTGCTGAGGTTTCTATGAAAGGTATCCCATAACTCCTAGCTAGTTCCTGTGCTTGTTTTATGTCCACACTCCGGGCAGGTAAATCACATTTGTTCCCCACCAAGACCATGGGGACATCTTCAGAATCCTTTACTCTTTTAATTTGTTCTCTGAAAGAAAAACATGAACTAAAATTCATTACATGTTCATGTTGCGAAGCTAAGCATAGGCATTTAAAAGTCTCAGCAAACAATTCCTATCCTTAGATAAGCACGATAAGGCACCACTGGTCCACCACAATAGATGGTGGGCTGTATTATGTTGAATTAGACTGTTTATTGTATAGACGCTGGACAACATAAACTGGGGCAAAACCAGTAAGATTACACAATTCAGTACAAATAATTTCATGATGCGTTTAACTCAGCTGCATCATAGACAGAACGGAGTCGACCGCTGATGCATTTTTACACGTTAAGCTGGGAATGGCTCCCACAGGTTAAACTGGGAATGGCTCCCACAGGTTAAACTGGGAATGGCTCCCACAGGTTAAACTGGGAATGGCTCCCACAGGTTAAATTACTTCAACAGCACAAAGAACCTAATCGCGCCCAGACACGTTAATCCTTACCATGCTGTGAACGAGTTCCGTTTAAACTTCTGATCCAACAGTTTACCACATTCCATGCACACAAGACGTTACAGCTGCTTTGCACACACACACACGAATAATCACTGTCGCAGGTTGATTAAAGAAAAACACACAAAAGCCGCCAATTACATAATCACAGCAGCCCAAGCTTCGTTTATTCTCCCCTCCCCAAATTTTTGCAATCGGTTAAACAATTTTTAAAGAAATTACTTTCCACAGCGGACCCGAAGTTCTTGCTGAAGTGGTTGTTGTAGCACAGCCATAAGGAAAAAGGATACACAGCAAGGGACAAATTAGGAAAGGCGATGAAAGCTTGGTCAAAGAGATGG
>NC_141004.1:64229228-64260480 GCF_052327205.1 Somniosus microcephalus
GAGGAGAAGGGGGGGGAGAGGAGAAGGGGGGGGAGAGGAGCAAGGGGGGGGAGAGGAGAAGGGGGGGGGAGAGGAGAAGGGGGGGGGAGAGGAGAAGGGGGGGGAGAGGAGAAGGGGGGGGAGAGGAGAAGGGGGGGGAGAGGAGAAGGGGGGGGAGAGGAGAAGGGGGGGGAGAGGAGAAGGGGGGGGAGAGGAGAAGGGGGGGGAGAGGAGAAGGGGGGGGAGAGGAGAAGGGGGGGGAGAGGAGAAGGGGGGGGAGAGGAGAAGGGGGGGGAGAGGAGAAGGGGGGGGAGAGGAGAAGGGGGGGGAGAGGAGAAGGGGGGGAGAGGAGAAGGGGGGGGAGAGGAGAAGGGGGGGGAGAGGAGAAGGGGGGGAGAGGAGAAGGGGGGGAGAGGAGAAGGGGGGGGGAGAGGAGAAGGGGGGGGAGAGGAGAAGGGGGGGGAGAGGAGAAGGGGGGGGAGAGGAGAAGGGGGGGGAGAGGAGAAGGGGGGGGAGAGGAGAAGGGGGGGGAGAGGAGAAGGGGGGGGAGAGGAGAAGGGGGGGGAGAGGAGAAGGGGGGGGAGAGGAGAAGGGGGGGGAGAGGAGAAGGGGGGGGAGAGGAGAAGGGGGGGGAGAGGAGAAGGGGGGGGAGAGGAGAAGGGGGGGGAGAGGAGAAGGGGGGGGAGAGGAGAAGGGGGGGGAGAGGAGAAGGGGGGGGAGAGGAGAAGGGGGGGGAGAGGAGAAGGGGGGGGAGAGGAGAAGGGGGGGGAGAGGAGAAGGGGGGGGAGAGGAGAAGGGGGGGGAGAGGAGAAGGGGGGGGAGAGGAGAAGGGGGGGGAGAGGAGAAGGGGGGGGAGAGGAGAAGGGGGGGGGAGAGGAGAAGGGGGGGGAGAGGAGAAGGGGGGGAGAGGAGAAGGGGGGGGAGAGGAGAAGGGGGGGGAGAGGAGAAGGGGGGGGAGAGGAGAAGGGGGGGGAGAGGAGAAGGGGGGGGAGAGGAGAAGGGGGGGGAGAGGAGAAGGGGGGGGAGAGGAGAAGGGGGGGGAGAGGAGAAGGGGGGGGAGAGGAGAAGGGGGGGGAGAGGAGAAGGGGGGGGAGAGGAGAAGGGGGGGGAGAGGAGAAGGGGGGGGAGAGGAGAAGGGGGGGGAGAGGAGAAGGGGGGGGAGAGGAGAAGGGGGGGGAGAGGAGAAGGGGGGGGAGAGGAGAAGGGGGGGGAGAGGAGAAGGGGGGGGAGAGGAGAAGGGGGGGGAGAGGAGAAGGGGGGGGAGAGGAGAAGGGGGGGGGAGAGGAGAAGGGGGGGGAGAGGAGAAGGGGGGGGAGAGGAGAAGGGGGGGGGAGAGGAGAAGGGGGGGGAGAGGAGAAGGGGGGGGAGAGGAGAAAGGGGGGGGAGAGGAGAAGGGGGGGGGGAGAGGAGAAGGGGGGGAGAGGAGAAGGGGGGGGGAGAGGAGAAGGGGGGGGAGAGGAGAAGGGGGGGAGAGGAGAAGGGGGGGGAGAGGAGAAGGGGGGGGAGAGGAGAAGGGGGGGGAGAGGAGAAGGGGGGGGAGAGGAGAAGGGGGGGGAGAGGAGAAGGGGGGGGAGAGGAGAAGGGGGGGGAGAGGAGAAGGGGGGGAGAGGAGAAGGGGGGGGAGAGGAGAAGGGGGGGGAGAGGAGAAGGGGGGGGAGAGGAGAAGGGGGGGGAGAGGAGAAGGGGGGGGAGAGGAGAAGGGGGGGGGAGAGGAGAAGGGGGGGAGAGGAGAAGGGGGGGGAGAGGAGAAGGGGGGGGAGAGGAGAAGGGGGGGAGAGGAGAAGGGGGGGAGGAGGGGGAGAGGAGAAGGGGGGGGAGAGGAGAAGGGGGGGAGAGGAGAAGGGGGGGGAGAGGAGAAGGGGGGGGAGAGGAGAAGGGGGGGGAGAGGAGAAGGGGGGGAGAGGAGAAGGGGGGGAGAGGAGAAGGGGGGGAGAGGAGAAGGGGGGGAGGAGAAGGGGGGGAGGAGAAGGGGGGGAGGAGAAGGGGGGAGGAGAAGGGGGGGAGGAGAAGGGGGGAGGAGAAGGGGGGAGGAGAAGGGGGGAGGAGAAGGGGGGAGGAGAAGGGGGAGGAGAAGGGGGGAGGAGAAGGGGGGAGGAGAAGGGGGGAGGAGAAGGGGGGGAGGAAGGGGGGGAGGAGAAGGGGGGGGGAGAAGGGGGGGGGAGAAGGGGGGGAGGAGAAGGGGGGAGGAGAAGGGGGGAGGAGAAGGGGGGAGGAGAAGGGGGGGAGGAGAAGGGGGGAGGAGAAGGGGGGAGGAGAAGGGGGGAGGAGAAGGGGGGGGAGGAGAAGGGGGGGAGGAGAAGGGGGGGAGGAGAAGGGGGGGGAGGAGGAGAAGGGGGGGAGGAGAAGGGGGGGAGGAGAAGGGGGGGGGAGGAGAAGGGGGGGAGGAGAAGGGGGGAGGAGAAGGGGGGGAGGAGAAGGGGGGGAGGAGAAGGGGGGGGAGGAGAAGGGGGGGGAGGAGAAGGGGGGGGAGGAGAAGGGGGGGAGGAGAAGGGGGGGAGGAGAAGGGGAGGGAGGAGAAGGGGAGGGAGGAGAAGGGGAGGGAGGAGAAGGGGGGGAGGGAGGATGGAGGGAAAACAAGCTTTTATTAGAGGCAATCATGTTCTTTTCCTCTATTTGGACAAAGTTGCAACACCCTGGCCACACTTTTCGGCGCGACTGCACAGACATACCCTGAGGCTTTTAATAAAAGACACACAGTAGGACTGGCACAGTCAGCACCACCTTACACATTTAGCTGGTTTCAACTGACTACATGGTTAAATCCCAAGGTGTTGCCTTTCTCAGAACAAGTACATTACCTATCCCTACCAGGCTGAATATAGAAAGTTCATAGGGAAAGTGATAAAGGAAATAAGAGGGGCAAAGAGATAGTATGCAAATAGATTGGCAGCTAACATAAAAGGGAATCCAAAAGTCTTCTATAGGCATATAAATAGTAAACGGGTAGTAAGAGGTGGTGTGGGTTCAATTAGGGACCAAAATGGAGACCTACGCATGGAAACAGAGGGCATGGCTGAGGTACTAAATGAGTACTTTGCATTTGTCTTTCCCAAGGAAGATGCTGCCGAGGTCATTGTGGAAAAGGAGGTAATTAAGATATTGCATGGGATAAAAATTGATAAAGGAGATACTAGGAAGGCTGGCTGTACTTAAAGTAGATAAGTCACCAGAACCAGATGGGATGGATCCTAGGATGCTGAGGGAAGTAAAGGTGGAAATTGCTGAGTTACTGGCCATAATCTTCCAATCCTCCTTGGATACAGGGGTGGTGCCAGAGGATTAGAGAATTGCAAATGTTACACCCTTGTTCAAAAAGGGTGCAAGAATAAACCCAGCAACTACAGGCCAGTCAGTTTAACTTCGGTAGTGGGGAAGTTTTTAGAAACGATAATCAGGGACAAAGTTAACAGTCACTTGGACAAGTGTGGATTAATTAAGGAAAGCCAGCACAGATTTGTTAAAGGCAAATCGTGTTTAACTAACTTGATCGAGTTTTTTGATGAGGTAACAGAGAGGGTTGATGAGGGCAATGCGGTTGATGTTGTGTACATGGACCTCCAAAAGGCATTTGATAAAGTGCCACATAATAGGCCATGGAATAAAAAGGGACAGTGGCAGCATATATGCGAAATTGGCTAAGTGACAGGAAACAGAGAGTTGTGGTGAATGGTTGTTTATCGGACTGGAGGAAGGTACACAGTGGTGTTCCCCAGGGGCCGGTACTAGGACCACTGCTTTTCTTGATATATATTAACGACTTAGACTTGGGTGTACAGGGCACAATTTCAAAATTTGAAGATGACAAAACTTGGAAGTATAGTGAAAAGGATAGTGATAGACTTCAAGAGGACATAGACAGGCTGGTGGAATGGGCGGACACGTGGTCGATGAAATTTAACGCAGAAAAGTGCAAAGTGATACATTTTGGTAGGAAGAACGAGGAGAGGCAATGTAAACTAAAGGGTACAATCCTAAAGTGGGTGCATGAACAGAGAGACCTGAGGGTAAATGTGCACAAATTGCTGAAGGTGGCAGGGCAGGTTGAGAAAGCGGTTAAAAAAGCATACGGGATCCTGGGCTTCATAAATATAAGCAGAGTACAAAAGCAAGGAAGTTATGATGAACCTTTATAAAACACTGGTTCGGCCTCGTATGGAGTATTGGGTCCAATTCTGGGCACTAATTTAGGATGGATGTGAAGGCCTTAGAGAGGGTGCAGGAAATATTTACAAGAATGGTTCCAGGGATGAGGGACTTCAATTACATGGATAGACTGGAGAAGCTGGGGTTGTTCTCCTTTAAGTAGAGAAGGTCGAGAGGAGATTTGATAAAGGTGTTCAAAATCATGAGGGGTCTGGACAGAGTAGTTAGAGAGAAACTGTTCCCACTGGCGGAAGGGTCGAGAACCAGAGGACACAGATTTATGGTGATTGGCAGAAGAACCAAAAGCGACGTGAAGTAAAACTTTTCCACGCAGCGAGTGGTTAGGATCTAGAATGCACTGCCTATAAGGGTGGTGGAAGCAGATTCAATTGTGGCTTTCAAAAGGGAATTGGCCAAGTACCTGAAGGAACATTTTTTGCAGGGAAAGGCAGGGGGAGTGGGACTAGCTGAAGTGCTCTTGCAGAGAGCCAGTATGGGCTCGACAGGCCAATTGGCCTCCTTCTGTGCTGTAACCATTCTATTCTATGATTGGTGGTGCTGGGTGTAAAGAAGTCTACCCCCTTGTCCTCTCACCTAAAGGAAGATGGACAGGGTCCAGCAGGGAGAAAGATACCAGATCAATCATACTCAATTTTAGTCAGGTTCAGCTTGGGATTTCTTGCATTAAAATTTTTTAATCAGAACATTTATAGAGAAGCTACAACATAGAAAAAGCCATTTGGCCCAAGCAGACCATGTCAGCATTTACTCCCTATACAAGAAACTGTCCTAATCACATTTACCCACCCTGTTCTGATATCCCTTCATCACCTATCTAATTTAATCTTGAATGTTGTCTTAAGTTTCTGCCTCAATCACTAACCCTGGAAGTAAATTCCACTGCCTAAACGCCCTGTAAATAAGTTTCTCTTGCTCTCGGTTGTAAATCTCATTTAATCTTGTATTCTAGACCCCTCAACTACTCAAGAACAGTCTGCTTCTAGCTACCTTTAATGTTCCAATGAAAAAGCCTCCTTTTTTTCCCCCCAAGTCTATCTTTGTATTTCATCAAACTGGACACCATCCTAATTGTACCTTCTCCAAAGCCTCAATAGCCTTCCTATAGTGTTAAGTCCAATATGACACAGTCCTCAAACTGAGGTCTTAAGGTATTATATAGGCTTATCGTTACTTTTTGGATTTCAAATTCCAGACCTTGTGAAAACATTTGGTATTTCATCTTTTTTTTTATAAAACAGCTTTATCAACCTGAGGTACTGCATTTAATGTCCTGTGAACCTGTATCCCCCAAATCCCTCTGCTCGTCCACAGCACCAACCCTACTTCCAATCAGAGCAGAATTACTGCGGTTTTACTTAACCAAATTCTATCACCTGGCTTTCTGGCAATGAATTCCCTCTGCCACTTTTTAGCCCATTCCCTCATCATATCAGTATTCCTTTGCAGTTTGCATTGGTCTTCTAAAGAGTTAACTATTAGATTTTTATTTTATCACATGCATCCAGGCCTAGATCCAAATCATTGATATACACAACAAACAGAATGGCCCCAGAATTGAACCCTTTGAGAAAGCACTACCTACTTCCAACCACTCTGGAAAAACTGCCCTTAACTCCTACTCTCTGCTTTTCCCTTCCAACTAAATTGTGTTCCAGTTTGTTATCTCCCCCCTAATTCCTTACCCCCCTAATCTTCTCTAATAATCTACCATGTGGTACCTTGTCAAAGGCTTTCCTAAAGTCCAGGTACACTACTTCCACTGCACTTGCCCATCTACCATGTCTAGCACCTCCTTACATCCACACTCAATAGAATTTGAAGGGCCGTGGCAATTTCCTAACCTCAATTCCCTTAGGATCCTAGGATGTGTCCCATTGGGCTCTGGCACTTTACCTTTCTTTAGCCTAACTAGCTTATCTAAAATGTTTCTTTTCTCCAATATAATACTGCTCATCTCACTCTAAAATCAAGGGCTCATGAGAAGAGGTGGGTTTTCAGATATAAACGTTTGTCTCTAGCATCTGAATTTGATGGGTCATGGAGAGACAGCTAGTAATCTAAAACTGAAGCAAATTCACTTGTCCCTGGCCTTTTAGAAAGGAATAAAAAGCAGCAGCAATGGAGAGAGAGAGAGAGAGAGAGACACTAAACCCACCTGTACAAGTGAACATCTGCAAACGATTTAATATTGTTTATGGCAAATACACAGAGGAACCCCTCTCCTGTCCTCATGTACTGATCCCTCATAGCGCTATACTCTTCTTGACCTGCTGTGTCCAGAATGTCTAATAAACATGTTTCACCGTCAATCACTACCTGCTTCCTATAGGAGTCCTGAGGGGGGAAACAGAACACAAATTTACTTTAATAAATACTGATGTTTACAGAATTACATTTATTTCAGGAGTCATCTTACACCAATAATAAAAGTTTAACTGTATAATTTGAGAATCAAAATGTATATGTATTTAATCCTGCCTTAGGTGCCAGTGTTACATTCTGGACTTTTGTGATGGAGTGATAAACAAAGACAACTCAATATAGATGGGTTAGGGCTAGGAACGACAGAATGATGCAGAATAGGCAGACAGGGTACAAAAAAATAAGCATGTGTAATCCTTTAAAGCTCTTCTGTCTCTTGTGGGCACAGTTCCAAGCAATGACAATGTCTAGGGGAAAGATCCACCAACAAGAGAACAGTGGGTGAAGCTTCCCCGCTAGTATTTGGTGGAAATCCGGTCTTGGCATTACAGGAAACTTTGTGTTATCCGGAGGCTAAGCGTCCGGCAAGCTCGAGCCACCGGCAAAAATCAGGAGCCGTTTTGGTTTTTTCTCTTCTCATGGCTTTTTTTTCCCCCCAGTCAGGCTCTGGAAAGTCTCTCTGAAGCTGTTGCTAAGCTACAGAGACGCTTCCAAGGTACGGGCCGACTGTTTAGAAGCTGTTGCTAAGCAACAGTGTTTGTTGTCAGATACGGAGATGAAAAGCTCCGTATGCTTCAACATTAATGCTGGTGTGTCCGGCAGTTTTGAGGGAACGGCAACAGCTCGGTCCCGTCGGTGCCGGATAGCACAAAGTTTCTTGTACATGGAAGTTTGGCTTATGCAAACTGGTTCATAGAAGCATTGTGGACTGTTTCCGAAGCCATTTCATTACAAGTCCAACCAGGAAATATATAGTACTAGACCTGGTCCTGGCTAGTGAACCAGGTCAAGCAAGCTACTGGAAGGTAGGAGAACAGTTAAGGGCCAACAATCACAGCATTAGGTTTACAGTCAGATAGACAAGTGAAAAATAAGAATCTGAGATGGAAACAAGCAAATGAAATGGGACCTAGCTCAGATTAACTGTACAGAAAAACTGGCAGATAAAACAGTAGACTTATATTCAAGATGGATAGAGTGCAGACTACAACAGATTCTTACAAGGAGTAAAAGGAGTTGCTTCTGTGCATACAAAGGAAGCTGCAGGAAAAGTGAAGAAAACACTCTTAAAATGGAAACTGTTTTGAAAGAGCTCATGGGAGTCAAAGTTAATAAGTCATCAGGCCCGGATGGTCTACACTTCAGTTATGAAACGGCAGAAGCACTAAGCACAGTTTTCCCAAATTCTTTGGAAACAGGAATACCAAGAACTGGAGGGTGGTGAATGTTACACACCTGTTCAAAAAGGGGAAAGAGAAGTCAGGAAATTACAGACCAATCAACCTGTCAGTATAAGGAAAATTCCTATAGACTATAAGGGACAACAGTTAACACCTAGAAAGATATGGGATAATCAGGGACAGTTAATGCAGATGGCCTACCCTTTATCCTGAGGCTGTGGCCCCTGGTTCTAGACTCCCCAGCCAAGGGAAACATTCTCCCGGCATCCACCCCATCAAGCCCTGTAATAATTTTGTATGCTTCAATGAGATCCCCTCTCATTCTTCGGAATTCAAGAGAATACAGGCCTAGTTTACTCGATCTCTTCTCATACGACAGTCCCGCCATCCCAGGAATCAATCTCGTGAACCTTTGTTGCACTCCCTCCATGGCAAGTATATCCTTCCTTAGGTAGAGACCAAAATTGTACACAGTACTCCAGGTGTGGTCTCACCAAGGCCCTATATAATTGGAGTAAGACTTCTTTACTCCTGTACTCAAATCCTCTTGTAATGAAGGCCAGCATACCATTTGCCTTCCTAATGCTCTTGCTGCACCTGCACATTCACTTTCAGTGACTCATGTACAAGGACACCCAGGTCCCTTTCAGCATCTGCATTCCCCAATCTTTCATCATTTAGGAAATACTCTGCCTTTCTGTTTTTTCTACCAGTGGTTAACTTCACATTTATCCACATTATATTCCATCTGCTATGTTCTCGCCCACTCAGAACCTGTCGAGATCCCCTTGAAGCCTCTTCACAACTGACTGACACCTAGCTTTGTATTATCAGCAAATTTGGAAATGTTACATTTAGTCCCCTCACCCAAATCATTGATACAGATTGCGAATAGCTGGGGTCCAAGCACCGATCATTGTGGTACCCAGTCACTAGTCACAGCCTGCCATCCTGAAAAAGACCCGTTTATCCCTACTCTTTGTTTTCTGTCTGTTAACCAATTCTCAATCCATGCTAGTATATTAACCCATTAATTCCATGTGCCCTAATTTTGTTCACCAACCTCTTGTGTGGGACCTTATTGAAGGCCTTCTGAAAATCCAAATACACATCTACTGGTTCCCCATTGTCTGCTTCACTAGTTACTACCTCAAAGAACTCCAATAGGTTTGTTAAACAGGATTTCCCTTTCATAAATCCATGTTGACACTGCCCAATCTTATTAGTTTCTAAGTGCCCAGTTATTGCATCCTTTATAATAGATTCCAGCATTTTCCCAACTACTGATGAGGCTAACAGGTCTGTAGTTCCCCGTTTTCTCTCTCTCCTTTCTTAAATAGCGGGGTTACATTCGCTATCCTCCAATCTGCAGGGACCGCTCCAGAATCTATAGAATTTTGGAAGATGACAACCAATGCGCCACTATCCCAATGGCCACCTCTTTCAAAACCCTAGGTTGTAGGTCATCCGATCCTTGGGATTTATCGACTTTTAGTCCCATTAATTTTGCTAGTACTGTTTTTTTTTTACTAATAATTTCTTTAAGCTCTTCATTCTCACCACACCCTTGGTTTTCTCATATTTCTGGGAGGTTTTGTGTCTTCCTCCGTGAAAACAGAAACAAAGTATTTATTTAATTTCTCTGCCATTTCCTTATTCCCCATTATAAATTCTCCCATCTGACTGTAAAGGACCCACATTTACCTTTGCGAGTCTTTTCCTTTTCATATACCTATAGAAGCTTTTACAATCCGTTTTTATATTTCGCTAGTTTGTGCTTATATTCCATTTTCCCTTTCTATCAATTTCTTGGCCCCCCTTTGCTGATTTCTAAAAAGATCCCAATCCTCAGACTGACCGCTTTTTCTGGCAACTTTATAAGCTTCCTCCTTTGATTTAATTTCTTTTGTTAGCCATGGTTGGATCACTTTTCCTTTTGGGTTTTAATGACGTTGGTTGAGGTATGAATATTGGCCAGGTCACCCAGGGAGAGCTCCCTTGCTCCTCTCCGAAATAGTATGATGGGATCCTTTACATCCACCCGAGGGAAGATGGGGCCTCAATTTAACGTCTCATCCGAAAGACAGCACCCATGACAGTGCCGCACTCCCTCAGTACTGTACAAGTGTCAGCTTAGATTATGTGCTCTAGTCTCTGGAGTGGGGCTTGAACCCACAACCTTCTGACTCAGAGGCAAGAGTGATACCATAGAGCCAAAGCTGATGCATGAATTGGCCACAGTTGGAGTAGTGGATGTTATCGGTATCAATAACAGAGCGAATACTGGAGTTTTGGAATAGTGCAACGCTGTTTTTGAAAGACTTGAGAAACTAGGATTTTTTTTGACTACAACAAAGAATACAGTATCATTTCAAACTTAAACATGAATAAAAATCTGCCTAAATTACTTTAAGAACCTACCCACCCTCCCCGCACTCTCAGGACTGAGCCCACTTACCTCAATTGTTGGATCGTATTCATCCACAAAGTGGTTCTGAATCAACTGGATAGTTAAGGCACTCTTTCCCACACCACCAGCTCCTACCACTACCAGTTTGTATTCCGTCATTTCCTGCTTCCCTCAGCGGCCAATCTGAAAGTGGAAAAAGGAAGGTGGGAATATTAGGCAGAGTTATCAGTAGGGTTTCAGTAAACGGTAAGGGCGGACTTGTGAAATTTTCCTGTGAGGTCCACTGGAACTGGGACCAACACCTGGCAGAGCAATTACTAATTTTGTGTCACAAACTTGGGCTGTGTCTGGGGAGTACCTTGAGCTACGTAATATTATGAAGTGTTGCTGGTGACAGGCCTGCTACTATGGGTGATAATGCCGAGAGAAATTTGTGGTGAGGAATTAAGAGCACGAAAGCACTGAGCTATAATGGTTTAAGCAAATCTTTTTCTTGCAGTACATTGATTAAGCCAAATGCAGTTACGTTTTATTAAGAGGTCAGCCAATTGTGATTTCTACAGCCACAAGTAGAGTTTTAAGTCACTTTTTAAATAATAGGCCAGGAAGTATTGTGACGGGTCGAATTATGCTCTTTGGCACAGCCTGGCCGAATGCAATCCATCCAAATGCGTATTTTCTCATGCATGGTCAAACAGCAATGAAAATTACCCATGAATAAACAACAACTTGTATTTATATAGCACCTTTAACATAGTAAAACATCCCAAGGCACTTCACAGGAATAAAACTTTTAAAACAAGTTCCTTATAAACTCTGCATATTTTAATCTCATTGTCACGTCTTCAGTACGTACTCCCGAAACTGAAAGAAAATTAATGACAGGCAGCTCTGATGCTATATTTATCACAGTATACCGCTCACTGACACCATACGCTAGAAAATGGCCACTTTTAACACGGTAAGAATTATTTCCGAATAAAAAACAAGTATAACACTGGGTAGTTGTACAGCAAACCAGAAAGGGATTTCCCTAAACACTGCCCTTAACCACATACAGATTTTGAACGGAAAAAACTGACAGCGAGGAAAGTCCAACTATTTGTTTTCCCATTTACAGCTATTTGTATTTCACACTAGAGGCTATCTGGGTGCTGTATATGTGCACATGTACTGCATTTAGTACAGTGAATACAAGACAGGGAATTTTCAACTGATCTACTGCTAAAAACAGAAGTCAAAGTTTAATTTATTTAACAGCGGTCAGCAACTCCCAAGCGGTGTGGTTACCAGACCAAAGCAAATAGCAGTGGCTGTTGGAGAAGGGGAGAAAGGAAAAGTGGTTGGAATTTACCTCGGAATACCTTGCTCAAAACACATATGGAGCATCACAGATTAGTGGGAGTCAAGAGAGTCAGCTGAGGTTTTTAAGTTTTAAATAAATTTAGCCATATTGGTGACCAAAATGATGACTGAGTAATTCATTAGTCGCACAATCTTATAAACTTAAGCCTTTGTCACAAGTTCACAACATCACAGATTTACTGTGTCATACTGTGTTAATTCCATACAGCATCAGAAAGGCATTTTGAAAATAAAATGCCAGACTGGATCACAATGGTATGAAAGATGACTTAAAAAGAACACTTTTATGATTATGCACCCCTTCAAGTTAATTTATGAGGTCACCAGAACCACTCAACTGAGTTACTGGCTTATAATTTACTTTTGCGGTTTCAGTTATCCTGTGTACACAGAGCACCTAGAAAGACATTTACTGTTGAGATGAGCATGTGTGGATAGCACATCAGTAACTAAAACACATCAAACACAGAGCCTTTACCATTCAATATCCACAAGCATTTTCTTTAGATTGAATTGTACGGCACAGTTTGGTATCCTGCACAGAGCACTCATGAGAAAATGGTTGGGCCATTTGTTGGATTTTAAAAACTGACTAAAAGGGAACACCAAAGGTGATGTGTTAAAAATAAAAATACATGTCCATTTAGAACTGGCAAAGTACCAGCCTGGATCCTATTCCCTACCCAAGATCCTCCTCCCCAACACAGCCCTATAGAAGGAAGAAAATGGCGATATAAAAAGATGGTTATACATCTCCTTCTCAGGCATCACAAGAAGTGTGACTCGCTCAGAAAAGACAGGCTAACCCCTTTGCACTCGATTCCAATGAAATTCCCCTGAATGACCACCGTAGTTCTCTAAACTGGCCTGCCATTAGATTAATGCATGCTTCTGTAAATGCCAAGCAAACACTATAAATAACTGCACCAATATGCAAACCAACACATGAACTTTTCTTCTAATAAAAAAGGGAAACAAAACAGGTGTATTCAGAGGGCAGATCAGACCATCCAGCAACTAGTCCAATTTCCCATAACATGATCACTGTTCAGAAGAGCAAATGGCAGATTATAAACCACTTGTCCCAAATCCAATGTCTGTCAAATGTACTCCACTAAACTCTAGCAGAAACTGGCAGAACCCCTAAGCTACGTAACCTATAACTTAAAGCTTCCCCAGAAACACATCACTACTGTCTACTTTACAGCCACCTCCATGTTATCAAAAAGCATAGCAACATCTAATGATCACCAGAAGGCAAAATTAGGAACGCGTGAACTGGAACCCAACCCTCCGACTCCACTTGTGGTAGACCACAAGGGCCAATGCAAAGCATAAACTCCACTCTTCCCTGATTGTCTGGGGGATGAGAGGCTTTCTATGGCATTCAAATGACACACTTCTGATCATTATCATCTGGAAGCACATCTCTCCCTCCTGCCCCTCACCCTGCCGTCTCCCCACCCAACAAACCAGACCAAACAAAATGGAAAACCATGGGATATGTACCTAAACGTGAAGAAATTCGCTTGAAGTGTAAGGGGGCTTAGCAGCAAAATGCCTCTATTAATAGACACTCATTTATATTCTTTCTGACCTCCAATGGTTTTTTAGTTATTGCTTTTGAATTATCACTTGCATTATGGTCTCTCCTGTCTACTCTCAGCAGACATAACTCCCGAGATCTCTATTTCTCTCCCGCCCCCCAGACACCAATTCCTGTTGAGACAGAAAAACTGGAGAAATTTCAATAACAACTTGCATTTATATTGCACCTTTACCTTAGTAAAATGTCCCAAGGCACTTCACAGGAAAAAATATCAAACAAAATTTGACGTAGAGCCACAAAAGGAGATATTAGGACAGGTTGGTCAAATTTAAGGAGCGTCTAAGAGGAGGCGGAGGCGCCTAGGGAGGGAATTCCAGAGCTTAGGGCCCAGGCAGCTGAAAGCACGGCTGCCAATGGTGGAGCGATTAAAATCGCGGATGCGCAAAAGCTCAAAATTGAAGGAGCACAGAAATCTCGGAAGGTTGTAGGGTGTTAGAGATAGGGAGGGGCGAGGCCATATTGGGATTTGAAAACAAGGATGAGAATTTTAAAATAACAGAAAATGCTGGAAATACTCAGCAGGCCAGGCAGCATCCGTGGAGAGAGAAACAGAATTAACGTTTCAGGTCTGGGACCCTTCATCAGAACTGGAAAAAGCTGGAGATGTAACAGATATTAAGCAGGTGCAGAGACCGGGGGGGGGGGGGGTGTTTAGGAGGGGAGGAAGGAATTGAAAGAACATGCTGTGAAAATGTTGCAAATGGGAATGGCAAAATCAGACGAGGTTACGGAGCTGGAAGTATGCAGTTTTAGTGATGGAGCGGATGTGTGATCGGAAGCTCACCTCGGGGTCAAATAGGACACGAAGGTGGCGAACAGTCTGGTTCACCCTCAGACAGCGACAGTGACCAGGGAGAGGGATGGAGTCAGTAGCTAGGGAACAGAATTTGTGGTGGGGACCGAAAACAATGGTCTTCCCAATATTTAGTTGGAGGAAATTTCTGCTCATCCAGGACTGGATTTCGGACAAGCAGCGGGACAATTCTACACAGTGGAAGGGTTGAGAGAGATGGCGATGAGGTAGAGCTGGGTGTCGTCAGCGTACATGCGAAACCTGACAGTGTTTCTGGATAACGTTGCCAAGGGGCAGCATGTAGTAACCCCCCAGTGCCATCAGCTATCAACTCTGTCCTCGAAACAGATTTCAGAGAAGCTTGTAAATGGAGTTAGTAAAAAATGTTAGTGGAGCCCAGGTAGCAAGTCTGAGTAGGCAACTACTGATGATGGCACAGGCCACAGAGCTGTTGTTTTACGACATGAAGAGTCATAAAGCCCATTATAGCTATCTTTGTTGATGGTAATCCAGCTTCCTTGTGTAGTCAGACTCTGAATAAATTCCCCTGATGCCATCAGCAGCGTTTTCCCTTCCCCTCTCCTAATTCACGCGGGAGTACAGCTCCACAGGTTTGGTCCCTCTCTTGTAATTAGCCAACTGGTCATTCTTCATGTGTGAGCCTAGACAGTGAGTTTTGGCAGGTTAGTCAACCATCAGGGTCATCACAGCGGAGCCTGATCCTGTCCTTACCACACACTTTCCAGCAAGGATTCCCGGAAAGTGGAAGCAGTAGCCGAATTTTCCCCTACTGGCCAAGAGGTGCCGAGTCCAAATGTAGTGGCTGGACATAAATGGGCTAACTCGACACAGACTGGGCGGGAGCTGTATCTGGGGCCTGCTGCCCTGCTACAATACCTGCTGCCTTTTCCAACTAAGGCAATGGAGCACTGTACTTCTGTTAAAGAAACTATTAAAAAAAAACAGAAGTTAATTGTATTTCTTTAAAATATATATTTTTTAAAAACAGGACTGATTGTCAAGACTTCATCTGTTCGCTGGCATTGCCAACAGGGTACAAAACTGCAGCATCAACACCTTGGGCATTACAACACGCCAAATTTGCTTCAAGTGGTTTGGATGGGCAAGTGTCTCCCAGTATTCAGTGACATGCCCCAGCAGCACACTAAACCACATTCTCCTCCCTCCAAGCCTACCTATTCCAGTTAGGGAAATCAGCTACCCACTACAGAAAAAAAAAATCAAGGAACAACATCCCTTTAGATTGCTTCGCCACGTTACAACCCCAGAAGTATCCTCCTCGTGACCACTTAAAAGGGTCTCCCTGTCCCGAAGCATCAGTTCATTTTGACCCGACACATTTCCTGAAAAAGACAATGGCCCAGAACTTCAGGTCTCCACGGGTGAGTACGCACGGGGTACTCACCCGTAGGCCCAATGGAAGTGCCGGTTTCCTGCACGCACTGCGCATGCGCGGGAAACCGGCACTTCCGTTCCCCTGAAAGAAGGGGTTCAGAGTTCAAACGCGTGCACCGGAGAGGCTGCGCGTGCGCATCGAACTTACGGTTTTTTTTTTGCAGGTTTTCCCGGGAGGGTAAGTCTCCAGGAGTTACACATATAAAAATCAGGCGCAAGGCCTGCTTTTTACAAGGTAAGTGGTGAATTAATTAAAATTAAAACATTTTTTCCACAGGTTTATTATTTTTTATAAATACTTTAAAGCAAGGTAAGTTTATTTTTAGCCCCATTAGAAAATAAAATTATTTTTTTCAAAAATTTAAATTGTTTAAAATAGTTATTCATGTAATTTATAGTTTATTTTAAAAATGTGATTTAAAAAAAAAAATTATTTGAAGATTTAGTGATGTTTTGGGGCCCGTAGTATTTATAAGGATGAATGGACATTCCCTGCTCAGATTGGCTCTCCATGGCCCGCTTCAAACTAACTGCGCCCCTGGGATACGCAAGCACTGCGCGTCGGCAGTTGGAGCAGGCCCCGGATCGGAATTCCACAGGGCCCACAGCTCAACGGCTGGCGCGCAAGGTAAGTGCAGGTCGGGGGCTTGCACCCGCGGGAAGCCCCCGACCCGAATTTCTGGGCCATTAATATAGCAACTACTTGCACTTCTGCAAGAGCTACGTGACTGCCAAATGAGAGCATAATGTGTGGAGGAAACTTCGGAGAAGGGTAAATACAACCCTACAAGGCAAGTAGGTAATCCTTCTTTCTTCTACAGATCACATCCTATGGGAGACTGACCAAGTAGTGAGGAGGAGGGATAAAGACTCCAGTCATTCTGACTGATCTGCCAAATTAATCATCTTCCAGGTCAGCCAAATCCAAGTAATATTTAGTGAAGGTATGCAAGTTACTCCATGTAACTGCCTTCCATAGGTTACATATGGATAGCTGTTTCAAGGGTGCCTGGTAAGCAGCCGTGGAATTGGCGAAACAACCTCAGTAATCCTGTGGGTTCCCTGGTGACTGAATATAAAATACAAATCAAGTGAAACACGAACATTAAGAAATACATGAGATAGGACAGCTAGCATCGATTCGTTAAAGGCAAAATGTGTTTGGCAAATTTAAGTTTTTTTGAAGTCACTGATGGATAAAGGAAATGAAGCAGATTTGGTGCCTATGGATTTTCAAACGGCATTTGATAAGATACCTCAACTATTCAGGTGCATTCTATAAATAGCAGCATAGAATGTATGTTAACGGACAGGAAACAAAGAATTAGAGTTAATGGATGCAGCACGAATTGGGGAAGGGTTAAAGGTGGTGTACCCAAGGGTTAGCACTAGAACATCATTTGCTGACAACACATAAGTAGGGGGTTTGGCAAATAATGAAGCAGGCTGTAAAAGGCTTCAGGACATGGACAGGTTGGTGGTAGCAGATGCAATTTAATGTGAAAGGGTGAGGGAATTCATTTGGGGAACAAACACAAGGAATGGCAGCATAAACAGCAGAAAGATGCTGAAGAGTGTGGATGAACAGAGACCTGTAAGCAGTCAATTCCCTGAAATTGAGAGTATATAGGTAGATAAAGCCATTAAAAAAGGGTCAATAGTGCTCTGGGATTTATAAATAGGGGCATGAAGTACAAAAATAGAGAGATAATGATATATTTGTACAATGCAATATCAGCGTGCTTACAGTGTTGATGCAGCAGGATGATACCAGAGAAGAAAAATGAAAGATATGAGGAAAGATTTGACAAAACTGGGATTATTTGCACTGGGTCAGAGAAGGCTATGAGAAGATTTATTAGAATTTTTTTTTAAGTTATGAAAGGTTTGATCGGGTGAATAAAGACAGACAATTTCCTCTGGTGGCGTGTGTCAGAAGAGGGGACGACAATTTGAAATTGTCATTAAGAGCGAGGAAAGGAGAAATTTCTTTGTGCAGAGAGTTGATGGAGCACAGAATGCTTCCACAGGGAGTAGTTGAGGCAGAGGCCACGGCATCTTTTAAAGGATGAGTGGACAAATATTTGAAGCAGAGAAAGTTACAGGGCCACAAAGCGAGACCAAAGCAGTGGAATTCTGGATTGGCTGAGCAAAGAGCTAGCACAGGCTCGACAGGCTGAATGGCCTCCTGCTGTACTGTAAACTTGTGTCAAATTTCTTGGCAACCTGTAACTTGGTGACGAGCCTACCAAGAAACTTAGAGGACAGAGAGATTTGGTCTACAGAGTAAGACACATTCCCTTTGGCGTCTACTGCAATTTATGAAGGATAAAATGGATCAGAAGTTCTTGACAAGGAAACAAGTTTTTTTCTTAAATACCACTATTGTCATACAACTTGTCCAGAGGCATAATAACTTGCTCTGTATCAAAGTTTGAAAATGTCAGAGAGGACGTTCATTTTAAATGGGTTAACAACTTTGCTAAAATAGCACACACAAGAATTTGACTAGCTTTAGCTCTGGATGAGACTTCTCATAGTTGAAGCAGCAGCCAAGCTCCTGTAACTTAGAAACATAGAATATATGAGCAAGAGTAGGCCATTCGGCCCCTCGAGCCTGCTCCGCCATATAATGCGATCATGGCTGATCATCCAAACTCAGTACCCTGCCCCTGCCTTCTCCCCATATCCCTTGATCCCTTTAGCCTTAAGAAATATATCTAACTCCCTCTTGAATATATTCAATGAATTGGCCTCTACTGCCTTCTGTGGTAGACCTTCTGTGGTAGAGAATTCCACAGGTTCACCACTCTCTGGGTGAAGAAATTCCTCCTCATCTCTGTCCTAAATGGCTTACCCCTTATCCTTAGACTGTGACCCCTGGTTCTGGACTCCCCGACCATCGGGAACATCCTTCCTGCATCTAGTCTGTCTAGTCCCGTTAGAATTTTATAACTTTCAATGAGATCCCCTCTCATTCTTCTAAACTCGAGTGAGTACAAGCCCAAGCGACACAATCTCTCCTCATACATCATTCCTGCCATCCCAGGTATCAGTCTGGTGAATCTTCACTGCACTCCATGGCAAGAACATCCCTCCTCAGATAAGGCGACCAAAACTGCACACAATACTCAAGGTGTGGTCTCACCAAGGCCCTGTACAACTGCAGCAAGACATCCTTGTTCCTGTACTCAAACCCTCTCGCTACAAAGGCCAACATACCATTTGCCTGCTTAACCGCCTGCTGCACCTGCATGCTTACCTTCAGCGACTGGTGCACAAGGACACCCAGGTCTCGTTGCACTTCCCCTTCTCCCAATCTATTGCCGTTCAGATAATAATCTGCCTTCCTGTTTTTGCCACCAAAGTGTATAACCTTGCATTTATCCACATTGTACTGCATCTGCCCAATCACCCAACCTGTCCAAATCATACTGGAGTTTCTCGGCATCCTCCTCACAGCACATACGCCCACCCAGCTTTGTGTCGTCTGCAAACTTGGAGATATTACATCTAGTTCCCTCGTCTAGATCATTAATATATATTGTGAATAGCTGGGGTCCTGGGACCGATCCCTGCGGTACCCCACTAGTCACTGCCTGCCACTCGGAAAAAGACCCGTTTATTCCAACTCTTTGCTTCCTGTCTGCCAACCAGTTCTCTATCCAAGTCAGTACCTTGCCCCCAATCCCATGTGTCTTAACTTTACACGCTAATCTCTTATGTGGGACCTTATCAAAAGCCTTCTGAAAGTCCAAATACACCACATCCACTGGTTCTCCCTTATCTATTCTACCAGTTACATCCTCAAAAAATTCCAGTAGATTAGTAACATGGTATGTACCTGCTAGATGACTGCCTGAGCCTTCACAAACCTAAAGTATGGATAGGTGCACCATATCCTGGATGGGTTGCGATGATGGATAGGGATTACATAAAAGCCATGGAGCGGAAGAAAGACCACCCAACATTGTCAGCTACAACCTTGAAAAGTAACCCCAAGATAGCTTCAATGACACTGGCAAATGCTGCTGTGAAAGGAGGCATTCTTTAGAAGTATTGTGGGCAGGCAGTCCCTTGGATTGAACATCGGAATAATTTACAGCAATGACACCAGCTTGAACCATTTCCTGTAAATGAATGTCTTCATCACTTGGAGACTGAGGATAAGTCAGTGTCCTGACTTTTTCCGAGACAAAATAACTCAAATTTTAAAAAAAAGTCCCCTCTCGGACCCGGATTAATCTATACGGTCACTAAAGGCTACAGCAGATTCAACCACGGTGTCTCAGTTGCTCAGACAACACCTAGAAACTGCAGGGGTTCAGCTCAAAAATCCTCTCTTCCATGGATGCAAAGTTTGTCAACTGACCATTCACCTGGGTACCTTCTGTATTGGAGGAACAGAATTACTGCTGAGGGAAAGAAGGGTATTGGAGGTGCCTGCAGGGCATCTGGGCAAGAACTGTGAGATCCAACAAGGGAGCGTCTAACCACCGCCCCATGACATTCAACGGCATTACCATCGCCAAATCCCCCATCAACATCCTGGGGGGGTCACCATAGACCAGAAACTTAACTGGACCAGCCACATAAATACTGTGGTTACAAGAGCAGGTCAGAGGCTGGGTATTCTGCAGCAAGTGTCTCACCTCCTGACTCCCCAAAGCCTTTCCACCATCTACAAGGCACAAGTCAGGAATGTGATGGAATACTCTCCACTTGTCTGGATTAGTGCAGCTCCAACAACACTCAAGAAGCTCGATACCATACAGGGCAAAGCAGCCCGCTTGATTGGCACCCCATCTATCACCTTAAACATTCACTCTCTCCACCACCAGCACACTGTGGCTGCAGTGTGTACCATCTACAAGATGCACTGCAGCAACTCGCCAAGGCTCCTTCGACAGCATCTCCCAAACCCGTGACCTCTACTGCCTAGAAAGACAAGGGCAACAGGCACATGGGAACACTATCATCTCCAAGTTCCCCTCCAAATCACATATCGCCGTTCCTTCATCGTCACTGGGTCAAAATCCTGGAACTCCCTTCCTAACAACACTATGAGAGTACCTTCACCACACGGACTGCAGCGGTTCAAGGCGGCAGCTCATCACCATCTTCTCAAGGGCAATCAGGGATGGGCAATAAAGGCTGGCCTTGCCAGGGACGCCTAACATCCCATGAACGAATAAAAAAAATGCCCTAGTCTAGGCAACAAACTCCATCATGGCATGCTGCCTGAAACTACAGCCAAACCAGAAAAAGGCTGTTGCTCCTGCCCATCTGTAGACTGGCAGCTTGGTGCCAGTACAGACATTTGCCAAAGGTTCTAAAAATGTTGTTTGCAGTCTTGGAACATTTCCTCCACTTGCCTGTCAGAGTCCTTTCCAATCAGATGTTGCAATGTGAGAGTTTTAAAAGGAGGTTCTCCCTTCACATGATTCCCCCCCCCCACAAAACATTTACATGGCACTATGCCAGACCACTCCAGCAGAGATCTGTAAAAGAACTAAATTTTAACCCTGCAGCTTTTTAAGTAAAGAGATGGATGTTTTTATTACTATGATCAATTAAAGTGTCCTACTGAAAGCACAACAGAATTTTGTTTAAAAAAAAACTCGATCACAAATATTAATCTTTTATGGTGTCAACGCTTCCCTAAAGCTCATCAGATCACAACACAAAGGAATTGATGTATGCTAAATGAGATCGAAAAGGATAAATGTTACTTATATATAAACTAATAAAACTATTTCCAAACCAGAACCATTAATGTAATATTGTATCAGATACCCAGTGGATCTTACACAAACACCACCACAATTAAGAAATGGTCAGAACAGCAGAGAGTCAAAAGAATGCACCTCAGTATTCATTCTATTCAATGGCTGCCCTAATGTCTTTATACAGTACAATGCAACATGCCATGGAACAGAGCCCTATAGTGTGCACCAAGGAGCAATTGGATGCAAGTTAACTCCCATGATCCATTACATTCTGAACTCTCATTCTCAGTCACACCACTGTGGGGAGCTGCCCAGAATAGGCCAGAGGATTCCCCACAGGGAGGGAGCAAAAATCCAAGAGTCCCTATACATCTCCTAGCAAGCAATTTCAGACCAGGACTGCCAGAGTTTTGAGAACAGGTTGTCCAAAGAAGGCATGTATATAGAGACCTTGGATAGGGAGCAAATACCTTTCAAAAGTGATTACACCTTCCCGATGCAGTTGGTAGTGACCAATTCACTACAACAGACTAGCTGTTTTACTTTGAAGATTTACAAGATTTATTATTTCCAAGAAAGTGTCCAGATAAAGTTTGCATTTAGCACAGAACAGTCAAATAAGACACAACAGATGATTTTAGATGAGTGTTTCTGGGTTAGTTAAGCAAAACAGCTGAGACCAGCTCCTTTCCCATCCTGCAACTCCTGCTAGGAGTGTGCATGCATGGATATCGGATAAGGACAGGACTGAACGTGGCTGTAATGCTTCTATCGACCAAATAGCGAAGACATCCTATCAAACCTCACACATGAATAACGACCACGAGGGAGGGTTATTAGCTGAAGCCCGAGCATGAATTCAGGCGCACACATCCATCGTCTGGTAGATCCCTCTCCCCAGGCCCATACCCCATCGCCCGATATATCCCTCTTCCCCAGGCTAGCAGACCCTCTCCCGGGATATCCGTCTCCCCAGGCTCGCAGCCCATCTCCCGGGATATCCGTCTCCCCAGGCTCGCAGCCCATCTCCCGGGATATCCGTCTCCCCAGGCTCGCATCCCATCTCCCGGGATATCCGTCTCCCCAGGCTCGCAGCCCGTCTCCCGGGATATCCGTCTCCCCAGGCTCGCAGCCCATCTCCCGGGATATCCGTCTCCCCAGGCTCGCAGCCCATCCCCCGGGATATCCGTCTCCCCAGGCTCACAGCCCATCCCCCGGGATATCCGTCTCCCCGTCTCCCCAGGCTCACAGCCCATCTCCCGGGATATCCGTCTCCCCAGGCTCACAGCCCATCTCCCGATATATATCCCTCTCCCCAGGCTCACAGCCCATCTCCCGGGATATCCGTCTCCCCAGGCTCACAGCCCATCTCCCGGGATATCCGTCTCCCCAAGCTCGCAGCCCATCTCCTAGTATAGCCCTCTCCCCAGGCTTGTGTCCCAATTTCAGAAGCTCATACCCCATTTCCTGATATAACACCGTTCTTATCTTGCAGTGTATTCCTCTCCTCAGACCTGTCTCTCCCTGCAGCCCATCTCCCAGTGTAGCCCCACTCCTCAGGCCCCAACCCACGCTCCTTCAGCAGGCCCGTACAACCGTCCTTCCCCTGCCCTCTACTCAAATTCTGTCTCTGCCTCTTCCACCCCACTTCCCAGGAACACCCACCAATCCTCTCCTCTAATCTTCCCACGGCCCTCAGGCTCTCAAACCACCCCCCCCCCCCCCCCCAAACCCCATCTCCCCAGGCCCACTACCCTCTCCCTAGATCCACTCCCATCGACCCCATCTCCCCAGACCTCCTTCCCCCAACCCATCTCACCAGACCACCTCCCCCCTCCCCAAACCCTGACCTCCTCACTCATATTTCCCTCCCCTCCTCCCCCATATTCCCCTCTCCCCAGCTATATCCCCCCCATATTCTCTTCTCTCCACCCCCCGTATTCCCCTCTCTTCCCCCCCATATTCCCCCCACCCCCACCTATTCCCTTCTCGCCCCCATATTCCCCCCTCCCCCACCTATTCCCTTCTCGCCCCCATATTCCCCCCTCCCCCACCTATTCCCTTCTCGCCCCCATATACCCCCACTCCCCCCCATATATTCCCCCCTCCCCATCCTCTTCTCCACCCATTCCCTCCTCACCCTCTGCCCCATTCGCCCCCCTCTCCCTTGCTCCCTGTTCATCCCCCATTCCCCCCCTTTCCCCCTCATCCTCTCCCCCTCCCGTTTCCCCTCCCTCCCCCTCTCCCTCTGCCCCCTATTCCCCCCTCTCCCCTATTCACCTTCCTCCCCCTATTCCCATCTCCCCCGTCTCGCCCCCCCTCCCCCTTCCTCTCCCTATCCCCCTCTCCCCTCTACTCCCCTTCCTCTCCCTATCCCCCTCCGTTCCCCTCTCCCCCTCCGTTTCCCTTCCTCCCCCGCTATTGCCCACCTCCTCCCCCTATTGCCCTCACCCTTCTTCCCCCTCCCCTCTCCTTCCTCCCTGTTCCCCCCTCCTCCTGCCTATTCCCCCCTCCCTATTCGTCCCCCTCTCCCCCCCTTCCACCATCCCTCCCCTCTGCCTCCCTTGTTCCCCCCCACTCCCTTCCACCCTATTCGCCCCCTCTCCTTCCTCCCTATAAGCCCCCGTTCCCCCCACTTCCCCTCCCCCCCCTCCCCCCCTCTATTCCCCCCATTCTCCCCCCTCTCCCCTACCCCCGGCCCCCCATTCCCCTTCCTCCCCCCTCGGCCCCCATTCCCCTTCCTCTCCCCACTCCTCTTCCTCCCCCCGCGCGGCCCCCATTCCTCTTCCTCCCCCGTCCCCCATTCCCCTCACCCCCCCCCCCCGGCCCCAATTCCCCTTCCTCCCCGCCCCCACCCCCGGCCCCCATTCCCCTTCCCCCCCGGCCCCCATTCCCCTTCCCCCCGGCCCCCATTCCCCTTCCTCCCCGCACCCCCCTTTCCCCTTCCCCCCCCCTGGCCCCCATTCCCCTTCCTCCCCCCCCCTGGCCCCCATGCCCCTCCCTCACCCCTCCGATTCCCCTCCCTCACGCCCCCCCCATTCCCCTCCCTCACCCCCCGCCCCCCCCATTCCCCTCCCTCACTCCCCCGCCCCCCCCATTCCCCTCCCTCACTCCCCCCGCCCCCCCATTCCCCTCCCCCACCCCCCGCCCCCCCATTCCCCTCCCTCACCCCCCCGCCCCCCCATTCCCCTCCCTCACCCCCCCGCCCCCCCATTCCCCTCCCTCACACCCCGCCCCCCCATTCCCCTCCCTCACCACCCCGCCCCCCCATTCCCCTCCCTCACCCCCCCGCCCCCCATTCCCCTCCCTCACCCCCCCGCCCCCCCAATTCCCCTCCCTCACCCCCCCCGCCCCCCCATTCCCCTCCCTCACCCCCCCCGCCCCCCCATTCCCCTCCCTCACCCCCCCGCCCCCCCCCATTCCCCTCCCTCACCCCCCCGCCACCCCCATTCCCCTCCCTCAGACCCCGCCCCCCCCATTCCCCTCCCTCACCCCCCGCCCCCCCCATTCCCCTCCCTCACCCCCCCGCCCCCCCATTCCCCTCCCTCACCCCCCCCGCCCCCCCCATTCCCCTCCCTCACCCCCCTGCCACCCCCATTCCCCTCCCTCAGCCCCCCGCCCCCCCATTCCCCTCCCTCACCCCCCGCCCCCCCATTCCCCTCCCTCACCCCCCCCGCCCCCCCCATTCCCCTCCCTCACCCCCCCCGCCCCCTCCCTCACCCCCCCGCCCCCCCATTCCCCTCCCACATCCCCCCGCCCCCCCATTCCCCTCCCTCACCCCCACGCCCCCCCCCATTCCCCTCCCTCCCCCCCGCCCCCCCATTCCCCCTCCCTCACCCCCCCCGCCCCCCCCATTCCCCTCCCTCAGCCCCCCGCCCCCCCCATTCCCCTCCCTCACCCCCCCGCCCCCCATTCCCCTTCCTCCCTTCCTCCCCCCATTCCCCTTCCTCCCTTCCTCCCCCCCGCCCCCCATTCCCCTTCATCCCCCCCGCCCCCCCATTCCCCTCCCTCATCCCCCCGCCCCCCCCATTCCCCTCCCTCACCCCCCCCGCCCCCCCCATTCCCCTCCCTCACCCCCCGATTCCCCTCCCTCACCCCCCCGCCCCCCATTCCCCTTCCCCCCTTCCTCCCCCCCGCCCCCCATTCCCCTTCCTCCCCCCCGCCCCCCATTCCCCTTCCTCCCCCCCGCCCCCCATTCCCCTTCCTCCCCCCACCCCCCATTCCCCTTCCTCCCCCCCTCTCCCCCTGGCCCCCATTCCCCTTCGTCCCCCCCTCTCCCCTGGCCCCCATTCCCCTTCCTCCCCCCCCGCCCCCATTCCCCTTCCTCCCCCCCGCCCCCCATTCCCCTCCCTCCCCCCCGGCCCCCATTCCCCTCCCTCCCCCCCGACCCCCATTCCCCTCCCTCCCCCCCATTCCCCTTCCTCCCCCCCCGCCCCCCATTCCCCTTCCTCCCCCCCGACCCCCATTCCCCTTCCTCCCCCCCCTCTCCCCATGGCCCCCATTCCCCTTCGTCCCCCCTCTCCCCCAGGCCCCCATTCCCCTTCCTCCCCCCTCTCCCCCAGGCCCCCATTCCCCTTCCTCCCCACTCCCTCCATTACCCCCCCACACCCTCCATACCCCCCACACCCTCCATACCCCCCCTCACCCTCCATTACACCCCCTCACCCTCCATTACCCCCCCTCACCCTCCATACCCCCCCTCACCCACCATTACCCCCCTCTCCCTCCATACCCCCCCACACCCTCCATTACCCCCCCTCTCCCTCCATTACCCCCCCACTCCCTCCATTACCCCCCCTCTCCCTCCATTACCCCCCCTCACCCACCATACCCCCCCTCTCCCTCCATTACCCCCCCTCTCCCTCCATACCCCCCTCCCATTCCCCCTTCTCCACCACTCTCACCATTCTTCCCCCCCTCCTCTCCCTCCCAATTTCCCCCTCTTCTTCCTCCTTGCCCCTATTCCCCTCCTTCCTCTCCCTCCATATTTCCCCCTCTTCTTCCTCCTTGCCCCCATTCCCCCCTCTTCCCCTCCTTCCTCCCCCATTCCCCTCCTTCCTCCCCATTCCCCTCCTTCCTCCCCCATTCCTCTCCTTCCTCCCCCCATTCCCCTCCTTCCTCCCCCCATTCCCCCTATTCCCCCCCCTTCCTCCCCCCCTATTCCCCACTCTCCCTTCCCCTATTCCCCATGCCCCCATTCCCCTCCTTCCTCCCCCTTGCCCCCATTCCACCACTCACCCTTCTTCCCCCTCATTCCACCACTCACCCTTCTTCCCCCTCCCTCCATTCCCCCCACATTCCACCACTCACCCTTCTCCCCCCCCTCCCTATTCCCCCTTCTTCCTCCTCCCTCCCTATTCCCCCCACATTCCACCACTCACCCTTCTTCCTCCTTGCCCCCATTCCCCTCTTCCTCCCCCCTATTCCCCTCCTTCCACCCCCTATACCCCCTCCTTCCTCTACCTCCATATTTCCCCCTCTTCTTCCTCCTTGCCCCCATTCCCCCCTCTTCCCCTTCTTCCTCCCCCATTCCCCTCCTTCCTCCCCCATTCCCCTCCTTCCTCCCCCCATTCCCCTCCTTCCTCCCCCCATTCCCCCTATTCCCCCCCTTCCTCCCCCCCTATTCCCCTCTCTTCCTTCCCCTATTCCCCTTATTCCCCACCTTCCTCCCCCTTGCCCCCATTCCACCACTCACCCTTCTTCCCCCTCATTCCACCACTCACCCTTCTTCCCCCACCCTCCATTCCCCCCACATTCCACCACTCACCCTTCTTCCCCCTCCCTCCCTATTCCCCCTTCTTCCTCCTCCCTCCCTATTCCCCCCCATTCCACCACTCACCCTTCTTCCCCCCACATTCCACCACTCACCCTTCTTCCCCCTCCCTCCCTATTCCCCCCTCATTCCACCACTCACCCTTCTTCCCCCTCCCTCCCTATTCCCCCTTCTTCCTCCTCCCAACCTATTCCCCCCTCATTCCACCACTCACCCTTCTTCCCCCTTCCTCCCTATTCCCCCTTCCTCCTCCCTCCCTATTCCCCCCTCATTCCACCACTCACCCTTCTTCCCCCCTCCCTATTCCCCCCACATCCACCACTCACCCTTCTTCCCCCTCCCTCCCTATTCCCTTCTTCCTCCTCCCTCCCTATTCCCCCCTCATTCCACCACTCACTCATCTTCCCCCTCCCTCCCTATTCCCCCTTCTTCCTCCTCCCTCCCTATTCCCCCCACATTCCACCACTCACTCTTCTTCCCCCTCCCTCCCTATTCCCCCTTCTTCCTCCTCCCTCCTCCCCCCTCATTCCACCACTCACCCTTCTTCCCCCTCCTCTCCCTATTTCCCCCTCTTCTTCCTCCTTGCCCCCATTCCCCTATTCCTCCCCCTATTCCCCCCCTTCCTCCCCCTCCTTCCTCCCGCTATCCCCCGCCTCCTTCCTCCCCCTATTCCCCCTTCCTCCCCCCACCCCCTATTCCCCCCTTCCTCCCCCTATTCCCCCCCTTCCTCCCCCTCCTTCCTCCCCCATTCCCCTCTCTCCCTTCCCCCATTCCCCTCCTTCCTCCCCCCTATTCCCCCTTCCTCCCCCTATTCCCCTCCTTCCTCCCCCTATCCCCCCCTTCCTCCCCCTATTCCTCCCTATTCCCCTCCTTCCTCCCCCTATCCCCCCCTTCCTCCCCCTATTCCTCCCCCTATTCCCCTCTCTTCCTTCCCCTATTCCCTATTCCCCTCTCTTCCTTCCCCTATTCCCCCCTTGCCCCCATTCCCCTCCTTCCTCCCCCTATTCCCCCCCTTCCTCCCCCTATTGCCCCCCTTCCTCCCCCTATTCCCCTTTTCCTTCCCCTATTCCCCCTTGCCCCGCCTTCCTCCCCCTTGCCCCCATTCCACCACTCACCCTTCTTCCACCACTCACCCTTCTTCCCCCTCCCTCCCTATTCCCTCCTCATGCCACCACTCACCCTTCTTCCCCCTCCTATTCCCCCCCCCTTCCTCCCCCTATTCCCCCCCTCTTCCTCCCCCTATTCCCCCCCCTTCCTCCCCCTATTCCCCCCCCTTCCTCCCCCTATTCCCCTCTTCCTCCCCCTATTCCCCCCCTTCCTCCCCCTATTCCCCCCCTTCCTCCCCCTATTCCCCTTACCTTCCCCTATTCCCCTTGCCCCCATTCCACTCACCCTTCTTCCCCCTCCCTCTTCCCCTCATTCCACCACTCACCCTTCCTCCCCCACCCACTTCCCCCCTCATTCCACCACTCACCCTTCTTCCCCCCCTCCCTATTCCCCTCATTCCACCACTCACCCTCTCCCCCCCTCCCAATTCCCCCCTCATTCCACCACTCACTCCTCCCTCCCTATTCCCCCCTCATTCCACCACTCACCCTTCTTCCCCTCCCTATTCCCCCCTCATTCCACCACTCGCCCTTCTTCCTCCTCCCTCCCTATTCCCCCCTCATTCCACCACTCACACCTCCCTCCCTATTCCCCCCTCATTCCACAACTCACCCTTCTTCCCCTCCCTCCCTATTCCCCTCATTCCACCACTCACCCTTCTTCCCCCCTCATTCCACCACTCGCCCTTCTTCCTCCTCCCTCCCTATTCCCCCCCTCATTCCACCACTCACCCTTCTTCCCCCTCCCTCCCTATTCCCCCCTCATTCCACCACTCACCCTTCTTCCCCCTCACTCCCTATTTCCCCCCTCCCTATTCCCCTCACCACCTCCTCCCTCCCTATTCCCCCCTCATTCCACCACTCACCCTTCTTCCTCCTCCCTACCTATTCCCCCCTCATTCCACCACTCACCCTTCTTCCCCCTTCCTCCCTATTCCCCCTTCCTCCCTATTCCACCACTCACCCTTCTTCCTCCTCCCTCCCTATTCCCCCCTCATTCCACTCACCCTTCTTCCCCCTCCCTCCCTATTCCCCCTTCTTCCTCCTCCCTCCCTATTCCCCCCACATTCCACCACTCACCCTTCTTCCCCCTCCCTCCCTATTCCCCCTCCCTCTTCCCCCCTCATTCCACCACTCACCCTTCTTCCCCCTCTTCTTCCTCCTTGCCTCCATTCCCCTCTTCCTCCTTCCTCCCCCTATTCCCCCCCTTCCTCCCCCTATTCCCCCCTTCCTCCCCCTATTCCCCCCCTTCCTCCCCCCTCCTTCCTCCCCCTATTCCCCCCTTGCCCCCATTCCCCTCCTTCCTCCCCCTATTCCCCTCCTTCCTCCCCCTATCCCCCCCTTCCTCCTCCCATTCCCCCCCTATTGCCCCCCTTCCTCCCCCTATTCCCCCTCTCTTCCTTCCCCTATTCCCCCCCTTGCCCCCATTCCCCTCCTTCCTCCCTATTGCCCCCTTCCTCCCCCTATTCCCCTTTTCCCCCCTCCCTCCCTATTCCCCCTTCTTCCTCCTCCCTCCCTATTCCCCCCACATTCCACCACTCACCCTTCTTCCCCCTCCCTCCCTATTCCCCCTCCCTCTTCCCCCCTCATTCCACCACTCACCCTTCTTCCCCCTCTTCTTCCTCCTTGCCCCCATTCCCCTCTTCCTCCTTCCTCCCCCTATTCCCCCCCCTTCCTCCCCCCTTCCTCCCCCTATTCCCCCCTTCCTCCCCCCTCCTTCCTCCCCCTATTCCCCCCTTGCCCCCATTCCCCTCCTTCCTCCCCCTATTCCCCTCCTTCCTCCCCCTATCCCCCCCTTCCTCCTCCCATTCCCCCCCTATTCCCCCCCCTTCCTCCCCCTCTCTTCCTTCCCCTATTCCCCCCTTGCCCCCATTCCCCTCCTTCCTCCCTATTGCCCCCTTCCTCCCCCATTCCCCTTTTCCTTCCCCTATTCCCCCTTGCCCCCATTCCCCGCCTTCCTCCCCCTTGCCCCCATTCCATCACTCACCCTTCTTCCCCCTCCCTCCCTATTCCCCCTCCCTCTTCCCCCCTCATTCCACCACTCACCCTTCTTCCCCCTCTTCTTCCTCCTTGCCCCCATTCCCCTCTTCCTCCTTCCTCCCCCTATTCCCCCCCTTCCTCCCCCCTTCCTCCCCCTATTCCCCCCTTCCTCCCCCCTCCTTCCTCCCCCTATTCCCCCCTTGCCCCCATTCCCCTCCTTCCTCCCCCTATTCCCCTCCTTCCTCCCCCTATCCCCCCCTTCCTCCTCCCATTCCCCCCCTATTCCCCCCCTTCCTCCCCCTCTCTTCCTTCCCCTATTCCCCCCTTGCCCCCATTCCCCTCCTTCCTCCCTATTGCCCCCTTCCTCCCCCATTCCCCTTTTCCTTCCCCTATTCCCCCTTGCCCCCATTCCCCGCCTTCCTCCCCCTTGCCCCCATTCCATCACTCACCCTTCTTCCACCACTCACCCTTCTTCCCCCTCCCTCCCTATTCCCCCCTCATTCCACCACTCACCCTTCTTCCCCCTATTCCCCCCCTTCCTCCCCCTATTCCCCCCCTTCCTCCCCCTATTCCCCCCCTTCCTCCCCCTATTCCCCTCTCTTCCTTCCCCTATTCCCCCCTTGCCCAGTCCCCTCCTTCCTCCCCCTATTCCCCCCTTCCTCCCCCTATTCCCCTTTACCTTCCCCTATTCCCCCCTTGCCCCCTCCCTTCCCCTTGCCCCCCTCCCTCCCCCCTTGCCCCCATTCCACTCACCCTTCTTCCCCCTCATTCCACCACTCACCCATCTTCCCCCTCCCTCCCTATTCCCCCCTCATTCCACCACTCACCCTTCTTCCCCCTCCCTCTTCCCCCCTCATTCCACCACTCACCCTTCTTCCCCCTCCCTCCCTATGCCCCCCTCATTCCACCACTCACCCTTCCTCCCCCTCCCCCCTTCCGCCTCCTCCCTCCCTATTCCCCCCTCATTCCACCACTCACCCTTCTTCCCCCCCCTCCCTATTCCCCTCATTCCACCACTCACCCTTCTTCCCCCCCCTCCCTATTCCCCTCATTCCACCACTCACCCTTCTTCCCCCCTCCCTATTCCCCCCTCATTCCACCACTCACCCTTCTTCCCCCCTCCCTATTCCCCTCATTCCACCACTCACCCTTCTCCCCCTCCCTATTCCCCCCTCATTCCACCACTCACCCTTCTTCCTCCTCCCTCCCTATTCCCCCCTCATTCCACCACTCACTCCTCCCTCCCTATTCCCCCCTCATTCCACCACTCACCCTTCTTCCCCCTCCCTCCCTATTCCCCCCCCCATTCCACCACTCGCCCCTTCT